>NC_041409.2:746524-1346524 GCF_900747795.2 Erpetoichthys calabaricus | reverse complement strand
AGGAGACCTAATCCAGGTATTTGAAATTCTCAAATGCATTAATAATGCAGATCCAGCAGAATTCTTTCAGATTATGGATGAATCTCGTACTCAGGAACACAAGTGGAAATTAAAGAGAAGTTAAATTAGGACTGAAGCCAGGATGCATTTCTTTATGCAAGCGTTGTAGGAAACTGGAGCAAACTACCAAGGTATGTAGTTGAAGCAGAAACCTTGAGAACCTTTAAGAAGGTAGTACCTGGATGAGATATTAGAACAATTTAGCTACTAGGTAACCAAACAAGCTGGATGGACAGCATGGTCACTTGTCAAATTTCTTATGTTCTTAACTGGTATGACTGGTTTATCCCTTTCATTTTGCATGAGAACGGTTTGTCTGAAGTCAGAAGATGAGAAAGGATTAAGACTTAGCAATGTGAAGGTAGTGCAGCCAGAAAAACAGAAGAACAAAAGTGTACAAGAATAAGAAGAGTTCAACACCCAGTGGGCCAAAACAGGATATGTTAGATTTCTTTTTCTCATTTGGTGTGTGCCCTCTGTGAGCCATAGCCCGCCTACTCAGCTTTGACAAGGAAGCATTTTCTAGGCTGATTGCCACTGAGATGTAGCTCTGGGGCCGGCAGGCTAGTGATGAGTTTATAACAGATTAATGTTAAGGTCTAGCAGAATATGCAAGCTCTAAGGCTGGCTGCAATGGGCACTTTGTTAATTAAGTGGTGAAGTCATTCTTTAGGTCGGCAGTGCCCTATGATAATATTCCATATCCATGAACAGCTGAAGATTTGAAAGAGAACACCTGTCTTTTAATGCACTCTTGTAAATACAGAGCCTCTTTGCGAGCTTGATCCCTTCTGTAGTTAAAGCACATAGAAGTTTAGTAAACTTGTTACAAGTCAAAGTGTGTGTCATTGGCAGGGGCTGAATCAGCAGTTTTGTCCATTACATTTCTTTTTACTTAGGCAATAGGAAAACTAAAGGGTCAATACTTTCTGAAAAATCTTTATTGGTTTTGATTGTTTGAAAAGTATCCATCTAGATTTAGGACTTACTGCCCGTTCCTCCTTGTCGATTCTCTTGAGTTCTGTCAGCATTGGTGTAGATTATCAATAAAGTGCAGTTCTCCAAACTTTCCACAGCAAAGAAAACTACAACTGAAACACACGAAAAGCTTTTGAATTGCCGTGGACTCACACCACAAAGCATCTTAATTTGAAGATTTCCACTGTGATGGACTGCCGGTGGCCAGTTGCAAACCCACAACGTCTGGATCAGAAGCAATCACTGTGAATGGAGTGTTTCCTGGTGATAATTGCTGAACTCTCTCTCACTGTCAGCCACCATCTTTTCTGCACAGCGTCTCCACTACAGCTTACAAAACTGGATGGATCCCTGTATTGGTAAACTGCTTTCTGGAAGATACTTTTTGCATCCTTGTATAAAAACAAGCATTACATTATCAATGCTGACTCCTATCAGTCCTCATCTTTAAGTGTGGTTATTTTCTCCTGCTTCTGTTAAAGTCACCTCAGCCATTCTTATTTTCAGTCCTTGTGTTTAAGAGCTGATGTCACCATCTTCTCTTAAAGGTGCTTTTTTTGGTTCTTGCTGTACAAGAGTAGTCATTTTCTTCACCTTCTACAAAAGCCACTTCACAGTCCTCTTCTTCAAAAGCAGACATCATTATTATTCTTTAAGGACACCTTTCAGTCCTTTCAAACCATCCTCTTCTTTAAAAAGAGTCATGTTCTTTTACATCAGTCAAAGTCACTTTACAGAATCCTGGTCATTCCTCTTGTTTAGTTAATGACTTATTAGGGTAATTTTGATGAGAACAGGTCATTCAGCCCACGGGCTTGCCAATCCAAATCACCTAATTTCTCCAAAATAATGCTGTCCAATATAGTCTATCTACTACTCAGCACCGAGTGGTCATTTTATGTTCTCTCAAAGAAATTGTATGGAGCCTTGCTGCCAATCCTCTTATTTAACTGTGATTTCTTCTTCCCTCAAAGATGTTTTACAGATTGTGACAGGCGTCCGGGCCAGGCATGGGACGCCCCTGCTGCATATGTTCCGGGGGAGCAGCCATGGGCTCCTCAGTACCTCCCCCAGGAAGCTTGGTGGCCGCCTCCCTGGGTGATGATGGTGCCTCAGTTTCCCGCAGGGCTCCATGGGAGATGGAGTTCTCCACAACCCTGTGGAGATCTGGGGTGGCCACCAGGGGGTGCTGCATGGATTCTGGAGCCAACCTGGACACCTCTACAGCCCTGCCCGGAAGTGCAATTAGCAACAGGTGATCAAGCACTTGGAGCACTTCTGGGTGGCCTATAAAAAGGGCCAGCATCCACCACTCGGGAGGAAGAGGACGAGGTTGCCTGGGAGGAGTGGTGGTGCCAATGTGGAGGATTGTGTGTTGTGGGTTCAGTGCTTTTGGGACTGTGTTGTGGTTGGGGGGTTCATGGGGAACACGTGCCCTCCAGCTGAAGAAAATAAAAGTCTTGTTTGGGTTTTACACGTGCCTCTGTGTCAGTCTGTGCTGGGTTGGGCGCTATATAGCGCCTTTCTCACAAGATCTTTGCTTTTAATCTTCTTGTCAACTGCCCCTGAAGGCACTTTATGGATGCTTTCTATTAATTCTTTTGTTAAGAGTTGCTTGAAGAGTCATTCACTTTGTTGTAAATTTTTCCCCAAAAGGGAAAATAATTAAGACAGGAGCAACTAGCAAATATCTGAAAAATGCAAAAACAAAAGCCTTAAAGTGAATGATAGGGAAGAACACCAGAATTAAACAACAAGACTAAATGTTAAATCTAGGGGGGTTTGGGACAGAAGTCAAATCCAAATGAAATAAAGTCCAGTACTTGAATTGAACATGAAACAAAACAGAAAGTCAAAAAAGAGCAAATCATCTAAAGGAGCTGAGGGTAGAGCAAGTAGAGGCCAACTAACTCGACTATAGTGACAGTAGGTAAGAGTCTCTTATTTCTCTAAAGTGACTGCACACCTCATCACCTAAGAATGACAATGCAATGAAAATCTCTACCCCTTAAACAAAACGACAACAGGTGAGAACAAAAAAAATCAATAAATGGGGTGGAGGGAGGCTCAGACAGATCCTGGCGATGATTGGCATCAGGTTCTATAGTTTCTCATTTTTAAATTATGGGCAAGTTTTTCAGAACCCTGCAATTTTTTTTTTTTGGTTTTATGGTTTTATGACCACATAATTCTGTCATAGACCTGTATAGTGGGTACCTTTGTCCTCATGTCAGACTTTTCGTTCTGATTGTAAAATGAGAAGACAGGAAAGACGAAGGAGGACTTTGGTCCCAGGTAGATACAAGTAATTTATTGCAGGACATGACTTTTGAGACAAAGTGCTTCCAGACTTATAGTATGGCAGTCTTCCTCAATGATCTTTTTTTCTGAAGAAAAAAGTGAGAGTCTAGACATGAGACGGCCATCCAGGTTCCTGAGTGGCCTTTTATATGGCAATGATGAGAAGGGGTGAAGCAGAGAAGGAGGGACTAGTGATCTTTGACCAGGTGCAGGGCATCCAGATTGGAAAGCAACCAGAGAAAGACATCATTCCTGGTGTGCTCATCCTTCCTCTGGGTGTACCCTTTACTTTAAAGCCTATCAGACATGACACATGGCCACAAATTGGACACAAATCACACAACTTCATATAAATGAGAACAAGTCTTTTAAAGTGAGACATTTTGGTTTTTGAATCTCTTTCATATTACTTGTGATGTAATACTCGTTTTGGAAGATGAGCAACAATGTTAATGATTGATTTATATTTAGAGACACATTATCCATCCATCTGTCCATTATCCAACCCGCTATATCCTAACTACAGGGTCACGGGGGTCTGCTGAAGCCAATCCCAGCCAGCACAGGGCACAAGGCAGGAAACAAACCCTGGGCAGGGTGCCAGCCCACTGCAGGAGACACATTATAACATGTTTAAATCGTTAATTTTTCTTTTCTCATGACCACAGTGTTAGTTGCCAGTGAGCCAGTTTGCTGCATTTCATTGTTTGATGTTATCATGGTGCCATTACAGCGCCATCAGAAAGTATTCAGACCCCTTACTTTTTTCATATTTTATGTTGCAGCCTTACAGTAAAATCATTAAAATCCATTTTCTCCTTCATCGAGAAACACTCAATACCCCAGAATGACAAAGCAAAAATAGTATTTTAGGAATCTTTGCACATATATTAAAAATAAAAAATGGAAATATCCCATTGACAGTGTTCAGACCCTTTGCTATGACACTTTAGCTCAGGTGCTTTGCATTCTGTTGATCATCAGTGAGATGTTTCAGCACTGGTATTTCCCAACCTTTGTGGTGTAATGACTGTTTTTCACATGCCACTGCATTTGCAACGTTTGCTGGGTGGTATATGAGATAGGTCCCCTTCCATGAATTTAGCAAGATCAACTGAGCACTTTTGTCAAAGCTGAGGGGAGCCCACACAATCACCAGAGTGTTAGATAAATCAAGCCTGAACATTAGGGCAGTGGTTGGGAAGGACGTCCAGGATTGACCGCGATCCATCTGTGATGCTGCCACTGTGAATCAAGTTCTATTGTCACAGTATCCCCCACTGCAATGCCGGCACAGCCCTGTTCTACACTTTTTTTGGAGTCCATCTAGGCAAGTCAAGTCAAGTCGGGGAGCATGCACTGGTACAGTGTGTTGCCGCACCCACTACACAACGAAACAACTCGGGATCCCGGTTTGCAACCCCCCCAGGCAAACACGTGGTCCAGTCCCACCCTCCAGAAATGACCCTCTATCTTCCGCAGCCAGGTGTTACGTGGGTGACCCCTTGGTCTGGTCCAGCCACTCGGGTCCCCAACAATGAGGATCTTACAAGCTGGATCACCCTCGGGGAATCGCGCCACTTGGCCATAGTGCTGTAACTAACACCCCCTCACAATGCAGGTAATGTGCCTCATTCGGGACTCCATGAGCAACCGCTCATTCAACACAAAGTCAAACCAACGATACCCAAGGATTTTCCCGAGAGACACAGTACCAAAGGAGTCCAGTCTTCATCTCAGGTCACTGGATAGCGTCCATGTCTCACAACCATATAGCAAGACAGGAAGCACCAGGACTCTAAAGACTTGGACCTTTGTCCTTTTGCATAGAGATCGGGAGCGCCACACACCCCTTTCCAGTGACCCCATGACCCCCCATGCTCTCCCAATCTGTCTACTGACTTCATAGGAGGAGTCACCAGAGACATGAATGTCACTGCCAAGGTAAGTAAACCTCTCAACAAGGTCAACATTCTCTCCGCAGACAGACACACTGCTGATGGCTGTGCCCAAGAGGTCATTAAAGGCCTGGATCTTGGTTTGTATCCAGGACACTCGCAAGCCCAGACACTCAGACTCCTCTCTCAGTCTCTCGAGTGCCCCGATCAGAGCCTCTATTGACTCCGCGAAGATCACAGCATCGTCATCAAAGTCAAGATCCGTGAAACTTTCTTCACCAACAGATGCCCCACAGCCGCTGGACCCAACAACCTTGCCCAACACCCAGTCCAAACAAGCATTAAGCAGAGTAGGAGCAAAAACACACACCTGACGAACCCCAGAATGAACTGGAAAAAACACAGAGGTTCTGCTTCCACTCTGCACAGCACTCACAGTACCAGTGTACATGCCAGTCATGATATCCAGCAACCTCGGGGGTATCCCGCAAATCCTCAGGATGTCCCACAGGGCAGTTCGATCAACTAAGTCGAACGCTTTGCAAAAATCGACAAAGGCTGCAAAGAAACTCTGCCGATATTCACGTTTGCACTCCATGAGAACCCTCAGTGCCAGGATATGGTAGATGGTAGACTTCTTAGGCATAAAACCAGACTGTTCCGGTCGCTGGTAGGTGAGCAAGTGATCACGGATTCTATTGAAGACAACCCTAGCAAGGACCTTACTCGGCACCGAGAGAGTGTTATTCCCCTGTAGTTGCTGCAATCCAGGCGATCACCCTTCCCTTTCCAGACAGGGATGACAAGTCTGGCAACTTCATATAAATAAGAACAATGACTGGCATCATCCCAACGGACTTGTCCATCCATGCTCAATTCAATAAATTGGATCTGATTAAGAAAGACACACAGCCATCTATAGGAGATCTGACAGCTGAGCAAAAACCAAGTCATGAGGTTTTAAAGGAATTGCCTGCAAAGCTTAGAGATGGGATTGTGCCGAGGCACAGATGTGAAGGCTTCAGAAAAACATTTTGCAACATTAAAGAGCACAGTGACCTCCATAATTCCTAAAGGGAAGACATTTGGAATAATCATGACTCTTCCTGGTGCTGGCTGTCCAGCCAGACTGAGTAATCAGAACAAAATGGCCTTGCTAAGAAAGGGGACTAAGAACAATGGTCACTCTGGCTGAGCTCCAGAGAACCTTGTGGAGATGGGAGAAATTTCATGCAGGACAACCACCACTGCAAAATTTTACCTGGCTTTATGGCAGAGTGGCCAGACAACACATGAAAGCCTGCTTAGAGTTTGAGAAAAGGCATGTAAAGGACTTCTCAGGCTGTGAGAAACAAGATTCTCTGGTCTGATAAAACCAAGATTGAACTATTTGGGCTCTGTTCTAAGTCACATCTAGAGGAAACCAGGTATCATTTATCACTTGCCCAATACCATTCCAACAGTGAAGCATGGTGGTAGCAGCATCATGAAGCATGCTGGGGTTGTTTGTCAGTGTCAGGTACAGGGAAACTAGAAAGGGTTGAGGAAAAGATGAATGAAGCAAAGTACAGAGATATCATTAATGAAAACCTGCACCGAAGCACTCTGGACCACAGACTGGGCTGAATGTTCACCTCACAACAGTCATTGACACAAAGCAAACACAACACAGTTGTCTGGACTTGAACCCAGTCAAACATCTCTGGAGAGATCTGGAAATAGCTGTCCACTAGCTTGAGAGGATCTACAGAGACGAATGGCAGAAAATCACCAAAGTGAAGGGGTCTGAATACTTTCTGAAGATACTCTATTTAAGATGGCTGTGCTCTGTAATCTGTACCCAGGCTTTCTGTTAATAACAGAGTAGTAAATGGTAAGTGTGAAGACTTAAAGGTGGAATTAACAACCAGAAACTGAAAAGATCTAGCTGAGAGGAGAAACTAAAGAGTACACATAGTTTAAGTCAGTGGTTTTCAAACTGTGGGGCGCAAGTAACAAAAAAGGGGGTGCAAAGAAGTCAAAAAAAGAAAACAAGAATCGAAAATATGAAAAATACATCTATTGAAACTAAAACAAATTAATTTAAACTACATTCTGATACTAGAAAAATAAATATAGAGTTAGATAAATGTCAATAAACGTTAAGTAGGTATTGTAAGAGCCAATCATAGAAAGTTAAAGTTTTGAGTTAAACTCATATTAATGTTTGCTTTATTTGAATAGATATAATTTCTTCCATAGTCATAGACAATGGTATAGTCTTTTCCCCCTATAAGTTAGTAAGACATAGAATCTTCTTGCTATAACTGAGAAACAGTGTGACAATAAGCTCTTGTTGTGTTTAGAGCAGGTCCCAGTAAACAGGGACTTGAAAGACCCATTGTCTACTCAGAAATGGGATAAGCATACAGTTTTCTGCATGCTTCTGAAATGGTTCGGAAATTATAAGTGATTAGTAACGATTTAAGATGTAACAAGATTAAGCTTAGAACTGAATTTTTCTTATTATAAATTTTTCATTTTTATGCTATTTTAATTTTCTTTTTTGTGTGAACTGTTTTTACTTTGAAACTTAACTAAACTTTTAAAAACGAAGATATTTTGTCTGTGGAATCATTTCTGCGTGTCAGGCCTTTGTTGAATCCCATTTTTTGAGTTAAAGCTGCTGAATTTTGGAAACTTTGGGAAAACACAGCTACATTTTCATCAGAAAACTTGCCATCTTAAGGCCTTGAAACTGGAATCTACCATCTGAGGACTGAGGACTCTTCTGCTCCAGAACTCGTCAACGAAAGAAAAAGAACTGAGTCGTTACGAGGTATTGTGCTGTTATCTTCGACCTCTGCATTATCGTAAATGAAAGCAAGGTCGCCGTACCTGAACTTGAGAAGATTTTAAGAGACTGTGATATTATAAAGACATTGTGGATTATCGCTTGTTTTTACCTGAGACTTTGAAGCCTTGCCGTAAGGAAGTGATTTGCTTTGTTGGAACGTTCCGATTGTGACGTTTGTTGCCGTCAGGAGAACCAGCTGTCAGTCATTTGAGCTGTTGTCATGGCAATGTCTAAGCATAACTCCAGTGAAGTTAGTAGTGATTTGAGTACAGACTCTAAGCCAGAGAATATAATCGGAGATCTTAAAGGTCACATAAGTCAGAGGAAAGATAAACTTTCTGTGCTTATAGCTGAAATAGAAAGTCTTAAAGATACTCCAGAAAATCATTCAGAAATAGCAGAAAGACCTGAAAATTTTTGCGAGGCGCACAGTGAGATAGAGGAGTTGCATCAAAGGCTAATATCAACACTAAGTAAAGATTAAGAAACAGAAAACGACATTCGCTGAAAGCTCTAAGAATTGGAACAAATTTATTAATGTTACAACGCTATGGCTGAAAGATGCAAATAGACTGCTAACACATAAATCCGACGAACAGCTAGTTAATCAATTCGAAGAGATGCAATTACAAGAATGGAATCGCTCAAAGTCAAAGGTGCAAAAGGCTTCTCCGCACTTAAAGCGCGCTTTGGATATTAAATGTGACTCTTTAGCCCAGAAAAGTGCTGCAGCATCATCATCACCCTCTTCGACAGTCACACTTGAACGCACAGAACTCGATAGTATTCTACAAATGCTACATGAACTTAAAGTAAAAGTAGAAAAGCAAGAACAACCCACAACTAGTGTAAAAACTGACACTCCAAGCTCCAGAAATGATATACTAGATGTATTAGTGCGAAATCAAGCCGAATATCAGAAGAATAAAGCTGAATGTCAGAAAGCAATCACCAAAATGGCTAAATCGTTAACCCAACAAAACAGAGCTACTACTCTACCACCTCCAGCGCCACGTGGTGAAGTACCACACAGACAGGTCCCTTTATTTTCAGGTGACCCGATGGCTTATTTAGACTTTATTAGGGCTTTTGATCACGTTGTTGGGGATGTGCTAGAAAACCCTCAAGATAAATTAGATTACCTGATCCAGTACACCAGAGGTTCTCCCCAAGAAATGATTAAAGGCTGTTCACGAATGTTACCAGAAGCAGGTTACATAGAAGCCAGAATGTTGCTTGAAAGATTTTATGGCAATAAGTTATTCGTAGTAGACGCATATCTCGATAAAGTATTGAAATGGCCTCAGATAAAGCAAAACGAAGGGGAGGCTCTAAGAGATTATGGTAACTTCCTCCCAATCTGCATGAACACTATGAATGATTCAGGGAATGGTGGAGAATTCAATAACAATCATAATGTACGTGCTGTGCTTAAGAAACTTCCATTTCCTGTGAGAAATCAATGGGCGAGATATGCTTACAAGCTTCAAGAAAAGGAAAAGAAAGCCGGCATACCTGAATTAATTAACTTTTTGCGTCGCAAAGCTGAAATGCTGCTACACCCTGTACACAGTCCCATTTTACAAGACTACACTTGTATAGAGAAAAAAGAAAAGATCGACAAGGGTAGTCTTCCGCTAAAGAGTGGCCAGCGATCAGGAAGTATTTTCACTACAAGTATATCTGATACTGTCGAAAAGGGAACTCAAGAAATCTCTGTCAAAAAGACTCTTAATGATACATGTGCATTTAAAAAGCCTTGTGTATTCTGCAATGGCCAGCATATCCTTGCTGAATGTAATAAAATCAAAGAACTGTCACATAAAGAAAGAATTAACTTTTTAAAATCTAAAGGTTTATGTTTTCACTGTCTCAAACAGGGGCACCTTGGTAAGAACTGTAAAGAAAGAATGAAATGTCAGATGTGTTCTTTTCAGCACCCAGATATCTTGCATATCAAAAGAGGTTGGAGTGACACCTACTGAAAGGGAAACCAAGACTGGGACTTGTGCCTTTACTGGGGCGCACTGTCTGTGGTTCCCGTTCAGGTAAAAGAAAAGTGAAAGGTATGTAGAAACATATGCCTTTTTGGACCTCGGGAGTACAGTAACAGTTTGCACTGAAAGGCTCCAGAAACAATTAAACCTTCAAGAGAGAAGAACACAAGTATTTCTCAGAACTATGAATAACTATGATGAGGATTCAAAAGTGCTAACACAAAGTTCTGTCTTATCAGATTTACAAGTCTATGGTCTCAATGATGATGAATATATTGATTTGCCAAAGGTCTTTACACAGGTCTCTATTCCAGTGGACAGAGAAAATATTCCACTACAAGAAGATATCGATAAGTGGGCATATCTTAAAGAGGTACGTCTAACTCATATTGATTCTGAAGTTGATCTTTTAATAGGAATCAACTATCCAGAAATCTTCGAGAAGTCACGAATCATACCTTGCCAAGGAGGTGGACCCTATGCTATGAAGACTGCACTTGGATGGGTGGTTGTTGGACCATACAAAGAGATAGATGACCTCACAAAACAAGTGGTAAATGGCCCAAACACTCAATCAATCGTGTGTCGATAACAGAGATTGAGGATATGTTGCTGAACAGTATAACACAGATTTTCCAGAATGCAGCTGTGAAGAAAAGGAGGAGATGTCACAGGAGGACATCAAGTTCATGCACATAGCCTCAGAATCTGTGAGACTGGTAGGTGGCCACTATTGTTTAAATTTGCCTTTGAAGGATGAAACACTGAAAATGCCGAACAATCGCTGTATTGCTGAACAGCGTGCTATTGGACTCAGAAGAAAACTGAGCAAAAATTCAGGTTTCCACGGAGACTATAAAGCCTTCATAAAAGACATTTTAGACAAGGGTTACGCTGTCAAGGTACCCAAAGAAAACCTAAATTGCAATGAAGGCAGAGTGTGGTACATTCCACATCACGGTGTGTATCATCCAACGAAAAATAAAATTCAAGTGGTCTTTGGTTGCACTGCCACCTACCAGGGAATCTCACTTAATGAACAATTATTAAAAGGCCCTGACCTAACTAACACACTCATTGGCGTCCTTACAAGATTCAGAAAGGAGCCAGTAGCATTAATGGCAGACATTAAGTCAATGTTCTACCAAGTTAAAGTACCAGATAAAAAACGTAAAAGATCAGTGTCTTTATGGTGGCCTGAAGGTAATCTAAGTAAAGACCTTGAAGAATTCAAAATGACAGTACATCTTTTTGGTGCTACTTCTTCACCCAGTTGTGCTTCTTATGCTTTGTGTAGAACAGCCAAAGACTCCAGAGATACATTTCCTGAGGAAGCTGTTAGCACCGTTCTCAATAACTTCTACGTGGATGACTGTTTAAGGTCAGTGACAACAGAGGAACAAGCAATAAAGCTGGCAAAGGACCTCCAAGCTCTGTGCCTCAAAGGGGGATTTCATTTGACTAAGTGGGTGAGTAACAACAGAGAAGTTTTATTGTCTATACCAGAAGAAGACAAAGCTCATGAACAAAAGGACTTAGACTTGAGCCACAGTCTCCTTCCCACAGAGCGTGCCCTGGGTGTCCAGTGGTGCACAGAAACGGACAGTTTCAAATTTCAGATTAAGTTACAAAACAAGCCCGCTACAAGGCGTGGTATTCTGTCTGTTGTTAGCTCAGTTTATGATCCACTTGGTATTCTGGCACCCACCTTACTGCCAGCAAAGCTTATTCTAAGAGTTTTATGCAAAGAGAAATTTGGGTGGGATGAAGAAGTAGAAGTCAAACACATTCAGAAATGGAAAAAATGGATGGATGATTTGCAGTTACTTACAGACTATAAAGTGAACAGATGCTTCAAACCTACCGGGTTTGGAACCATAAAGACAGCATAAATGCACCATTTTGCAGATGCTAGTGAAGATGGATATGGCACTGTCACTTACCTTGTCTTAACCAATGAAGAGGGCAAAAAGCATTGTTCATCCTTGATGGTCAAGTCAAGAGTTGCACCACTGAAACAGGTCACGATTCCAAGATTGGAGCTGACAGCAGCCATTGTGGCAGTTAAAATGGACAAAATGCTTAAAGGTGAGCTTCAAATGCCCTTAGAAGAATCTACATTTTGGACTGACAGCACCACGGTGCTAAAATACATTTCAAATGAAAGCACTCGGTTCAAGACCTTTGTTGCTAACAGAATCTCCGTGATCAGAGATCATTCACAGCCTTCACAGTGGAAGTATGTCACATCTGTCCTTAACCCGGCTGATCAAGCATCCAGAGGGCTAATCATAGAAAACTTTCTCAAAAGCACCACATGGTCACAAGGTCCAAGTTTCTTATTGAAGCCCGAAAGGGAGTGGCCAAAAAGACCACTCCTTGATTCACTCCTTGAAGATGATCCAGAAGTTAAAACTTGTGCAGTTAACATGACAAAAATAGAGGAAGCAACCGAACCCATCAACAAACTAATCACCTATTTTTCAGATTGGCATCGCTTGAAGAAAGCAGTGGCTTGGTTCCTCAAGTTTAAAGACTTAATGCTGAACTTAAGAAATAAAAGAAAAACATTCCAACTAGAAGTCAGTCAGACTAAAAGTGATCCAGAAGAACAAAAATCACTCATCGCAAAGCACATGAAAAGGTATAAACTGACTTTAAAAACAAATCCAATATCTCTAGATGATTTAGTTAAAGCTGAAACAGAGCTTATCCGCCTCAATCAACAGCAAGAATTTCCAGAAGAATTAAGGGCTTTAAAGAAAAAGACTTAAAAAGAACAGTCAAATCTATAAACTTGACCCGATCATACAAGATGGAATACTGAGAGTTGGAGGAAGACTCTGCAAAGCTGCAATGCCCGAAGAAGCTAAGCATCCTGCAATTCTCCACATACATTCTCATGTTGCTTCCCTCATATTACAGCACATTCATAAACGAATTGGACATTGTGGGCGCAACTACGTGCTCGCTCAGTTACGCCAGAAATACTGGATACCTCAAGCAAACTCAGCTATCAGAAAAATAATTTCAAATTGCACAACGTGCAGAAGATACAATGCCAAAGTAGGTGAGCAAAAAATGGCAGATTTGCCAGAAGATCGCCTAGCACCCAATCAACCACCGTTCACTAATGTTGGAGTCGATTATTTTGGCCCCTTTTTAGTCAAAAGAGGACGAAGTCTAGTCAAGAGGTACGGTGTAATCTTCACTTGTTTAACAACCAGATCTGCGCACATAGAAATTGCACAAAGCCTAGACACTGATTCTTGTATCCAAGCCATATTCTGATTTACGAGTAGAAGAGGACAAGTTAAAATCATGCGCTCAGACAATGGAACAAATTTCGTTGGAGCGGAAAGAGAGTTACGAGAATCTATTAAAAACTTGGAACACAAAAAAATCAGCAATGCTATGATGCAGGAAGAAATCAAATGGATTTTCAATCCACCATCAGCCTCCCATCAAGGTGGAGTGTGGGAAAGACAAATCAGAAGCATAAGAAAGATCCTAAATTCAACACTAAATCAGCAAACACTCGATGATGACAATCTTCATACAATGATGTGTAGAGTGGAATCAATACTCAATAACAGACCCCTTACAAAGACATCAGATGATCCCAATGATTTAAAACCACTCACACCCAATCATTTGCTCTTAATGAAGACACAACCTAAAATGCCACCTGAACTCGTTTCAGAAAATGAACCATACCCAAGAAGACGCTGGAAACAAATTCAATACATGGCTGATCTGTTTCGGAAAAGATGGACTAAAGAATATTTGCCAATACTCCAAGAATGTCAAAAATGGCTTGCACCAAGAAGAAATTTTGAACCAGGGGACATTGTTTTAATTGTAGACAAAGCTACACCTCACAATTCCTGGGTAATGGGTCGAGTCATCAAGACAATGCCAGATGCCAAAGGTGCAGTCAGAAGAGTTTGTGTGCAGACCAAAACCAGCACACTGGACAGACCCGTGAACAAACTGTGCCTGCTTCAAGAAACAGCCAATGTTTGAAAAAGGAAATTTTTAAAATGTTTGTTTGCAGTGTTATTGCTAGTGATTTGAAAACAATAGTTAAAATAAAGTTAACTGGCTCATATTGAAGTAAAGTATAGTAATTGTCTCCGCTCCTGCATAGCCAATTAGGGGCTGGAAATGTAAGAGCCAATCATAGAAAGGTAAAGTTTTGAGTTAAACTCATATTAATGTTTGCTTTATTTGAATAGATATAATTTCTTCCATAGTCATAGACAATGGTGTAGTCTTTTCCCCCTATAAGTTAGTAAGACATAGAATCTTCTTGCTATACTGAGAAACTGTGTGACAATAAGCTCTTAATTGTGTTTAGAGCAGGTCCCAGTAAACAGGGACTTGAAAGACCCATTGTCTACTCAGAAATGGGATAAGCATACAGTTTTCTGACCGCTTTGAAATGGTTCGGAAATTATAAGTGATTAGTAACGATTTAAGATGTAACAAGATTAAGCTTAGAACTGAATTTTTCTTATTATAAATTTTTCCTTTTTTTGCTATTTTAATTTTCTTTTTTGTGTGACCTGTTTTTACTTTGAAACTTAACTAAACTTTTAAAAACGAAGATATTTTGTCTGTGGAATCATTTCTGCGCGTCAGGCCTTTGTTGAATCCCATTTTTTGAGTTAGAGCTGCTGAATTTTGGAAACTTTGGGAAAACACAGCTACAGGTATAATAAAATATGCATCTATGATACTGTATATCATTAATTAAAAAAGAACAAATTGGTATTAGTGGGCTCCTTTCAAAAAAATATAAGGGGGGCGCGATTAAAACTGTTATGAAAACTCGGGTCGCAAATACTTAAAGGTTGAGAAACACGGGTTTAAGTTGAGATCCTTACCAGAATTACATTACAAATAAGATCTTCTCTGAAAGTAGAATATCGTCACTGCTAACTAATTAATAACAGATTGCAGTAAATGTTACAATGTGGACAACATTAACAATTTAGCAGTAGTACTGCAGTATTTTTTTTTTAAATCTCTTTTTGCACTTTTGGAAGATGTGAATATTAAAGGACAATTTGGTGTTATTCTTTGGATCCTAGTGCAGCACGGTGGCGCAGTGGTAGCGCTGCTGCCTCGCAGTTAGGAGACCCGGGTTTGCTTCCTGGGTCCTCCCTGCGTGGAGTTTGCATGTTCTCCCCGTATCTGCGTGGGTTTCCTCCGGGTACTCCAGTTTCCTCCCACGGTCCAAAGACATGCAGGTTAGGTGCATTGGTGATTCTAAATTGGCCCTAGTGTGTGCTTGGTGTGTGGGTCTGTGTGTGTGTGCCATGCGGTGGACTGGCGCCCTGCCCCGGGTTTGTTTCCTGCCTTGCACCCTGTGTTGGCTGGGATTGGCTCCAGCAGACCCCCGTGACCCTGTGTTCGGATTCAGCGGGTTGGATAATGGATGGATGGATGATTATATTTGTTTTGTTTTTTCGTGATACTAGTTTTTTTTTTTTTTGGTATAATAGGTCAACAGCTCAGAAAAAGGTAGCCGATTTTTAAATAAATAAAGAGTTGAATGGCTGACTCGATCTCAGTGGGTGTGCATGCTCAGGCAGTAGCTGGGGTGGTGGTGTTGTAACTGAGAAGAGACACTCCTGCACGTGAGGGTGCAGTCTGGGTTAGAGAGAGGAACAGAGAGAGTGAGCAAAAAGCTGGTGCAAGACGCAAGGAAGCAGGAGGACAGGAATGGGGCCCCAGGAAGGAGTGTCTGGTTGGCACTTAAGGAGGGGGCTGAGGGGCCGCTCCTGTTGAGTGACTATGGAGCAAGAATGATCATTGAGCTCAGGGTGTGCTGTCACCGGGAGGAGCCAGGTATTTTTAGTGGTGCGAGTGGAACAGCGCTCGGCGGCTCCCCGTGGAACACCATATGATTGGCAGCAGGGACACAGGGCGGTATCAAGGTTGTCTGTGCCTGTTGGATGGACGTCTCTCTGTGCTGCGCTGCCTGATCAGGGCAAGACGGAGAGATGCAATTTTGAAAATATGGGCACCAGAGCTCGGGATTGTAAAGGACAGTTTCCTGCCTGTGTTTTTAACTTTGCTTTTATTAGATTATTCTAAATGTCCACCAGCACCTTGATTTTATGGACTATCTATTTATTGAAACTTTTTGCAATGTATTTTGTTTTGAACACAGTTTGTTCTGTTTTTAACTCTTAAACCACCACATACTTCGGGGGTTAAAGTACCCCTGGATGCCAAATACTTTTTTGCTTCACTTTTTAAGGAAACGTCACAATTCACCAAGAAAAACTTAAATTTTAATGGAACACACGTTTTTCATGCAAAGAGCATCACAATTACTGCAACACTGATCATTTTATACACTGCCAATGAACTGTAAAAACTATTAAAAACTACTGCAACAATCTATTATTATATGTACAAGGTGCAACTGACACCATTGATGAAATTCAGTAAATCACCGAGCCAACTGCGTTTGAACTGGCGGCATGTAAGCACACAGAGGCCAACGCTGTTGCTTACAGGCCATTCTAGTGCAGCGGCTGAATCCCAGGGACAGTGATGCTGATTCGCTAGGGGGCGCCAGTGGTCATGAGCTGGCTGCTCAACGAATGTACGGCACTGTCTGATCAGCTCCAGCGTGCTGGCAAATTGCACTTGGAACCGAACATAGCTGGTTGTGGTGTTCAACGACTGTACATCACCGAATATACTTGACTCCGGCATGCTGGCAAATTGCGCTGGGAACCGACTATAGCCAATTGCGGTGCTTTAACAGTTAATAAAAGCACTGGAGCACCTTTGCACCTACCCCTTTGCTTTGTTTGTTGTGTTCTCATCAGCTGGCTCATCCCTCAGTTACGTTATCGACAGCAGCAAGTTCAATAGGCTCCCTAGAGTGCCTGGGAGTGTGGAGCTGACCTGCACCGTCACAGTCCCATTGTTAAGACACTCCCTCCAGTTGCTAGAGAGCATGGCTCCAAGAGAGGTGATACCAGTGTATTGCTCCTCTGTATGTCCATCCAAGATTGTGGATATTCCCAGAGAGTTTGTGTGTTTCTGAAGGCATATATGTTGGTGAGTCCCATTTTGACATTTTTGTTTTGTTAGCATCCTAGTTTTGGTAACAGTTATTTTGAATTCCCAGCTAATGGCTTTGCTTTGGTGTTCAGCTTACAACATATCGCCTAATCCGCTTTTGCCAGCTTCATTCTGTAACAGGGAAGTTTGGACTTCAAAGAGCATTTGTCTGTAAACTGCTCGCAGTTCAGACTGGCATTTAAGAGAAAGAAAACATTTCTTTTCTGTTTCTCTCTTTGCCAATATCTGGTTTCCGACATTTTTTAACCCTTTATGCTATATTCTTGTTTGCATTTAGCTGGACATTCTGTAGATAGATAGATAGATAGATAGATAGATAGATAGATAGATAGATAGATAGATAGATAGATAGATAGATAGATAGATAGATAGATAGATAGATACTTTATTAATCCCAAGGGGAAATTCATTAATATCACCTGTCAATAGCATTGCATAAAAGATCTTCAACTCTCATCATCACAGTTGTTTTGATTTCATTGTAAAGTGTGAATTCGATTACTTTTTTCTGTGATTTGCAGCCGTAAACTTTATTTATATAATCTTAGGGCCACCTGTCATGTAATGTGACCTGCCCAGCAGCTCATTCCCAGTGGCCCATGCCTCTCCCCGACAAAATCAAACAGATTTGAGTTGTTTTTAGTCGTAGTGGTGGGTCTGTGTGCACGAGAGCTGAGTACCAATGAATGCTCATCCTGAACTACAGCGTATTGCATGCAGCAATGAAGAATAAAGAACACAGGTGTTTTGGATCTCACCAACAGAAGAGGATCTTGTCTGTCTGATGTCTCATGTTTTATGTACCACAACAAATAGAAAAAAGAATGTAGCTGAACTTGCTGTACCCATTAACACTTCACATAGCACCGACTATTGGCTGTCACAAAAAAAGGGCGAGCATGACCGTGGTGGAAAGTCATTATGCCTTTGCTAAATTTGACATGCCCAACAATTAAATAAATAAATTGACATGGTTCAGTGACAAAATCAGCAACTGTGGTTGACAAGTCTGACATACCAAACAACTAGAAGTCGTGTAATGTGACATCAGCTTTAAGGAAACTGGCTGTTGAGTTGTGAGAGGTGATAGGTAGCTAGATCCCTAGTAAAGGATCAAAAATAACACCAGATTGCTGACTTTGAAATAATCCAAACTGGTACTCCACATCTAATGTTTGACAGTTGTCATTTTTAACCTTCTGGGAGTGAGCCTTGAAAAGGCTAGGACCACAAGTAAAAAATCAGATACTAAAAGTATTATCTTATTAATGATCAGCAACTTCAAAATAGCATAATGCAACCCTTCACATTTCCTGTATTACCAATCAAAATTTTTGTGAAAAGGAGTAACTTTGATCCCTCATATCCCATGAAGGGTCAGTAGATGTGGCCTGCACAACTTCAAGTCCTTTTCATCTTTTTGCCTTAGACACCTATTGGTTTACTCTTCACCAGAAGCATGAAATTGCCCTCAGAAAGATGTTCATCTCAGCAGCACTCCATCAATCAGGTACATATGTTTGCCAGACAACACATAAAGGACTCTGAAAACAAGAGGAATGATTCTCAGGTCTGGTGAGATGAAAATGTAACTGTTTGGAGTGATGTCCAAGCAGTATGTCTGGTGAAGACCAGGCACTGCTCACCGCCTGCCTAATACCATCACTATGCTGGGGCATGGTGGTGGCAACATCAGGGACAGGGAGACTGGTCAGAATTGAGGAAAGGATGAATTTGATTGAAATGTGGTGATGTTATAGAAAAAAGAAAATTAGCCAGCACTTGTTTCTGGTATCCTTCAATAAGGGCGCGCACAAAAAGGCAAGCTTCAAAAGGGCAACCTCAATTGGGCGCGGCGAATAAAGGAGTTCGTAGATAATTTAGATAATAATAGATAGATAATAATAAAATATCTACGTGGCATTGCACATAATCTACAGCTTCAAGTGTAACACAACAATGAGTAAGAGCAGAAAACAACAAAATATAGAGAGCTTTAGAAATAGTTCGTTAGAAGTTCATGCATTAATTAATTGGATGTTTTAATATTCTTGCTTTCGCATTTTTATACGTTCAATCATTGCCTTTATTTAATAAATTTTCTGTAATAATTTTGTTGCGTTTGCCTTTATTCGCTGCGCCCAATTGAGGTCGCCCTTTTGAAGCTCGCCTTAATTGCGTGCCCTTATTGAATAGAACCCTTGTTTCTTACTTTGTTTTAATAATGCTTTACGAGTGAGCTATTCTGAGCGATCATATCCTTTTTTCTGCTAAACACCATGAAGAAAGGGCAGGAGTTGCACTGGGGAGTGGGGCTGTTGCTTTACGCAAATGAAAGCCTCTACCAGAAGCGAGGAGGAAGGATGAAAGTTCAGGGAAGCTCAAAGTAGACATGCTTAGAAAGTTGTGCCCTTGGGTATACGCAGTGCTTCCTGTTCTGTTGGCTTCTTCTTTCTCCTCATGATGAGATATAAATGAGATCCAGACTGAAAGGTGGGTTACCCCTTGGAGTCTCGCTTGTACACAGCACATATACTATGAACAACAGGGTGGTAACAGGCCCTTGGTGATGAAATTCTTGAATAATGTGGAGAACTGTGGTGGGTCCTTGGAGGTCAGACCCTAATGTGCCGCTATGCTCTGGTTCATATAGCAAAAACAGTGAATAGCAAGAACGGCGTGCCAGCTTACTTCAATCCTTGTGCACAAGACAAACTGGGGGCGTCATCTTAAGGACTTGCTCAGCTCAGTTAAGGGATCCACCGCAGACAGTACGTACAGGAGGTGGGCATTCCAGTATGGCATACCCAATCCCACCTCCCTCCCCATTAAATGTTAGCTCTCCGACTGCCTACCCAACCCCATTAAAAAGGAAAGAAGGAGCAAGACGCCGACTAAATAGAGTACCACCAGTAATTTGGTTCCATTTCAAACACTGGGACATTGTGTATAGTTCACCATATTATTTCTTTTCACTTTTTCACCTTTTTCAGTACAATGCTTAAAACATTCAATTCATTGCACATCCCATGTAAATGTGCATCCTGTAAAAGTCAATGCTGCATGTAATAAGTATATTGTGTCCTTTCACAACCTTTTAGTTTATCCCTTTTTATTGTTATTTTCCAAGCGTTTTTTATTATTTTTGCCCCTCTCAATATAGCTTTGTAATATATTTCATTCCAACCTGTGTCTTGCAAGAGAAATGCAAAAGAGATACTTTGGAGTAATTGGAGAGAATGGGGGCTTCTGGGTGGTAGCTGTGCTTCAGTTTAATTCCTCCCTGTGACATTAAACTGAAAATGTAGACAAAGATGTTCAGGAAGTCCACTGGAATTTATGACACATCCCAGAATGGGACATTTTAGGTTGTGACTTGTGCACTCTTGATTTTCTTCATACTTTTATACACCTACCCACCTCTCAGTTATACCTTTAAAATGACTGCAAAGTAGCATTGGGTGTGGCACAAGAACCCACAGTGGATGGGATGCCAGTCCCACTGCATGGCATGTCGGATCAGTGTAGAGTGCCTCGTTAGCCTAAGCCGAATATCTTTAGGATATGGGGGGAGACACACAGTAACCAGGGGCAAGTTTTAAATCCTGTGAGGCAGGAACTACTAAGTAACTTAAAGCCAGAGCTTTTAACACATACTGTAGCCATTCCCAAAATGTATTCATAGAAGCAAAGCAATGAGTTCTTAGCAAGTTAAATGAATGAAAAAAAGTGATAACCATACATATACTTCTGCATTCTGTCATGAATTTGTTTTGTTTTTGTTTTACCTGAGCTTTGGGATGTTTGCAGCTAGAATACTGTCATTGAGAAAACAGCTCAGAGAAATAATACAATCTAAGTCGAGTATGTAAAACATACATGCAAATCTAGTTTAAGGCTACAGAAGGCTGGAGCCTCTCCCAGCAAGAAAAAGACGGAGATACAGTTAGTAACTAGTCTGTTTTTATTAATAATATTTATATCTATCTATCTATCTATCTATCTATCTATCTATCTATCTATCTATCTATCTATCTATCTATCTATCTATCTATCTATCTATCTATCTATCTATCTATCTATCTATCTATCTATCTATATATGGCAGGTCAATCTAATTTTAATAGATTACTAGGGGGCTTCGCCCGCCCCGTGTTTGGTTTTCTGGATACACATTTTCAAGATTTTTTTTTTCTTTGAATTGTTGCTATTTCATTAGTTTCACTTTTATTTCAGACCTTCTGTAAAAACAATATTTGGAATCTTTGGAGCCCCAATATGCTGAATCTTTTAAATGAGGTCAGTGAGACGTGTGTTTAATGACATAATTCAGGACAGGTTTCTCTGTTTGGAATTTCAGCACAGACAACGCAATCGACATCATCATTTACATTTACATTTACATTATTTAGCAGACGCTCTTATCCAGAGCGACTTACAACAGTGCTTAGTTGTCTACGACTGTTCTTCAGTCTTTAAGGCTAGGATTAAATCTACTGTCATTAAACAAGTTACCGCTGACCAAGTTGTACACAAAAACCATGCTAGAAGAAAATAGTAAGTTATTAGTAAAAATTTTTTTTTTTTTTTTTTTTTTTGAGAAAAAGGGTAGAAAAAAAGTATGGGGACTTTAGTCCAAGTGCTGTTGAAAGAAGTGTGTCTTCAGGCGACGTTTGAAGACAGTGAGGGTCTCCGCTGTTCGTACAGCAAGAGGAAGTTCGTTCCACCACTGAGGAGCCAACACTGCAAAGAGTCTTGATGCATGTCGTCCTCTTCTTTTAAGTAAGGGTGGTTCGAGACGATCATCAGCAGTTAAGAATTTTTTTTGCAAAGTAACCAATAAATGTATGTGAGGTAAAACACGTTTTTGAAATTCTCTGACTTAAACTTCAATATTTATATACTTCTGACATATCACCTATGTCCATATATTCAATCTTTATTCACCTTTTCGTTATTTCTCTGAGTAATAATTTCTCTTTTTTTGTGCTAATTCGATGTTTACTGTCTTTGTTTTGACATTGTCGTTTTTTTCTGCTTTCATATTCTGTATCTTGCTCAGCATGTGTATCGCTCTGTTTTTTTTTGAGTCTTTTGAATTCCAGTTTTCATTATCTCTAACCTGCTCGGCATGTGTTTGGCCCCTTTGTTTTTTAACCTCTTTATGACGTTTTACTTTGTTTTCTACTCTGTCTTTTATTTCTGACCTCGCTTTGTCCTGCTTTTTTTAATAACACCTGGTCTGTGGTAATTATTTTCCCTTTTTCGAGTAATAATTTCCGTTTGTTTTCACTACTGCGATCTTTACTTTCTTTTTTTATACTTTCTAATTTTCCTACTTTCATATTCTTTAAGTTTCTCCACATTTGTATCACACATACGTTTTTTTTTTTTGAGCCTTTCAAATTCCACTGCTTTCATAGTCTCTAACCTGCTCACTGCTTACTCTCTGTCTTGTAATTCTGAGCCCGATTGGACGAGCTTTGTTTCAATTCCACTTGTTCCAGACTGATAATTACTTTCCTTATTTTCCAAATTTGCACCTAGATTATTTTTTCTTTTTTTGCTCTTTTTTCTCTCCAATGCTCTTGAGTCTCTTTTCTCCGCGCTGCTTTCTTCTTTGCTTAGTCGTCGACGTTTCATTTATAACGTATTGTCCTTATACACTTTAAATGCGCTGAGACCCTGGATCTGTGTGTGCTCAAATCCTTCACATGACTGAATGTTTTGCTGCCCGTTGTCTTATTTGATATTGGTTGTAAGTAGGGCATGTCTTGCAAGAATCTCATGTTCTACGTCATCACGAGACGGTCCTGAGTCAATCTCTTGGCACAAAGTCTCATGTTTAAGGTCCTCACGGGTCTTTTAACTGTCTTCCACGATCTTAACGTGAAGATCACATCTCGACGCCCTACTGTTTCTCTCCAGGATGTTTTTTTTATAATAGAGAGATGTAAATATTGGAGAATCTTTGTGATATATTATAATTACTGAAAATTAATTTTAATCCTCACATTTATGCGTAGCTGTGCAATAGTTCTTCCCCCTAGGGGGGAGCATCCTCCAATAGCCCTATCCCACTGTAAGGAACTGGTGCCCCCTATAGGACTGCTTCAAGGATAGCATTCAGGGCTCCTAGCGACCACAAAGAAAACAAGCAGGGTCCTGAGAACAGGCAGATGGAATTGAAACGGTTATAGGCAATGTTTTTCTAGCATTTTAATCTGCTGATTATTAAAATTAAGAATGTATATATTTTATTTATTTATTTTAGTATTTTGACTTGAACATGTTCATTGCAGATGTTGTGTATATCTGACTATTTATAATACTGTATGTGTAAGGTGCTATATTTAATACTACAAGGTTTCCTAGAGATTAATAAAGTTTGTGAATCTATCTATCTAATAATAATTCATTACATTTATATAGCACTTTTCTCAGTACTCAAAGCGCTATCCACACAGGGAGGAACCAGGAAGTGAACCCACAATCTTCCACAGTCTCCTTACTGCAAAGCAGCAGCACTACCACTGCACCACCAGTGAGGTCTATCTATCTATCTATCTATCTATCTATCTATCTATCTATCTATCTATCTATCTATCTATCTATCTATCTATCTATCTATCTATCTATCTATCTATCTATCTATCTATCTATCTATCTATCTATCTATCTATCTATCTATCTGCTGTTGTTTTTTGACCTTGAATATTTGCATTGTGTCGTCTCCTGTTCATCTCCTGGTTCTCTCTCTTAAAATTGTCTCTCCAGTCTTTGAGAATGGTGGACCTCAGATCACAGTTCCTAAGCATGTTTTTTAGCACCACTTGCCTAATATCTTATTATCAAACCTGCGTAATACAATTCAGTATCACCAGAGCCTGTTATGGAAGGACTGGGTGCAAGGCCTTAAATAGTCCTGGCCAGGGTGCCAGTCCATCACATTCACACGTGGCGAATTTAGAATGGCTGATCAACCTACAGTAGCATACATGTCTTTAGACATGTAGTATTGTCCTGTGTACAGTGAAGTGCTTACTTGTATGTTCAACCAAGATGCAACATGTCCTTGTTCAGCACTGTGATAGAAAGAATGTATTAAAATACAGAACTGTTGTTTATGGGGGCAAAAGCAGAGTGCCCAGAGGAAAATGCACAGACACAGAAATGCAGAACTTTGTACTACCTGAACAAGACACAAAGACCTTTGAAAATGACCTGAAGAGTGGTGCAAAGTACAATTCTGTCTTTCACCAAATAAAAAAGGGAAAAACAGACATCATCATCAAAAGTTAGAAAGAAAGAAATCTTTATAAGCCAGAAAATTCAAAGAATTGATCGCCAAAGTGTTCACTGTGTTTTTTTCCAGCCTTGGGGAAATCAGAAGTAAGACGCAATCTTTAAATATTTGTGTTGATGACAGCATTGTCGCACCATCCTGGTGAATTGTGGGAAACATTGCCTGGGCAGATGGCATGGGTGGAGTTGGGAGCCACTTCAACAATCCTACCTCCAATGTACAGCATCCACCTGAATGATGTGTTGGCAGCCATTCTGGCACCAGTATGCACACCGCACATTAGTTATTAGGTGGTGAAGGGATAAGAGGGGCAGTTGGAACACCCCTAAAAACACACCCAGAAGGCCACGATCACTTTAGAAAATTGCACAGAAAAGTTAAAGAAGAATCCAGTCATAACAAATTCAGCTCTAGAATACTGGATTCCTAAGTCAGCAGCACTAATTGTTGTGATCCCCTTAAGTAAGTATTTGACAATTAGTCTTAATAATTGTGTTTAAATGTCTGAGCCACTTTCATTTAAGGACAAGGAGCTGAACTCTACAATACAGATGAGGTGCCAGTTTAATTGTTTGGCTTCATTTATTTTTGAGGTGCTAGTAGAGCCTCTGTGACCAACAAAAATAAAAATATTATGACATCAAGGTGCCTGGCAGTTCTGAAATCCCATGGGAGACACCCCATCCACTTACACCCTTGAGAATTGTTGCAGTACTTTTACATAAAAAATCAATTGATGTTTGCAGTGGACTTCTAGGAAACCTGGCTATTGATTGACCAGTCCACCTATTATTGAGGATGAGGCATGTAACATGAATACACTCAAGAAACCACTCATTAGCAGTCACAGCTAGTTGATCAATTTTTTTTTACATTTATTATATGACATATGTGGTGTATCTCAAATTCCCACCTTAATAAAAGCACAAGTGTTTGTGTGTCGGTGTATCTGTATGCCTGTCTGATTTCTATGTCTCTGTCATTCCAATAGATGGTGCATCACAAACATTTTTAGTAATAAACATTTTAGTAATAAAACAAAAACACTGCTTTTACAAATCCCATATCAAATGGCGTATAACAGAGACCTATGTATTACATTTGTCATTCAGATGACACGTCACAAACACTTGTACTAATGCATTTTATTACTACAAAAGTGTATGTCAGATATCAGGTGATACTGTGTGCTAAATAATGTGTGGTTATCCACCTTAATAAAAGAACAAGTGTCAGTGTGTCTGGGTGTCCGTCCAGTTGCTATGTCTCTGTCATTCCAACAGAGGGTGCATCACAAACATTTGCAGTAATAAATTGTATTGCCTTTGTTATTCCAACAAATGGCACATCACAGACATTAACACTGCTTTTTTCAAATCCCATACCAAATGGAGGCAGCCCTGTGGTACACCTGTAGTGCTGCTGCCAGAACTGGTTTCATATCCTGGGTCCTCCTTGCATGCTTTCCCCATGTCTGCATGGATTCTCTCCAGGTGTTCTGGTTTCCTCCCAGTGTCCAAAGACATGCAGGTTAGGTGAATTTGTGACACTAAATTGGCCTGTGTGTGTTTTTGGTGTTTGTGTTCACCATGTGATGGACTGGCTCTCTAGCCAAGGTTTGCTCTTGCCTTGCACCCTGTGCTAGCTGGGATAGGCTCCAGCTCCCCACAACCCTGGTCTGGATTAAGCTGGTTAGAAAATGTAATAACGTGACTTTTGCATCTAACAGAGAAATATGCCATGCATTTGTCATACCTTGTCATTTTTGATAAATTCAGTGCATTTTATTTTTTACAAAATACATTCCAACAGATGGCACATCCCAAACATTAACAGGGCTTGTAATGAACCCCGAACCAAATGGCATATAACAGAGACACATGCATTGTATGGTGCATTTCAAGCATTAGAGCCAAGGTCTACGTTGATTACTTAGAGTCCAACCTGTCTTAGATGGCTAGCACAGCTTGTATCAATATAATTGGACTTGAGGGAAGTTTGAGCACAAGTGTTTTGTCACGCGTGTACAGCCCAATGAGATTCTTACCTGCATGTCACCCAAAACTGAAGATGAGAACACACTAGATTTACCAGTGAACCCAACATCAGCTGGCAGATCTAACATATGAGGTGAGCTTATATATAGTTATCAGCACAAGCAGCTGCTGAACAGCCTTATGATCTGAGGGTACAGTCTCTTAGTCACTTGTCTTCTTCTTCCATTCAGGAACATTAACACTCACTCACGCCAGTAAACTCTGGGATAGTGTAGAATGTCTGAGGTCTTTAATTATACTTCTTTCCCTTTCTAAGGCAGCATGTATCATAGCCCCTCAGGCTTTAAGATTCTCAAATTTTATAGCAGGTAATGTTGTTGGTAGCATTGTGTATTTTGCTCCTTGCTGTTATGGAGGACAGGCATGAGATTCTGAGTTGGTTGCTTGCGACAGGGCTTCATCATTGACAAATTGCAATGTGGTGCTCTGACAGGAGCAGGTAATCCCACAGAGAAAGAAGCAGCATTTGTAGGAGTACAGACTGCCATCAATAAAGCAGGCTTGTCAGACAATCAATGGCTTTGTGTGGGGCCGGCTGTCTGTTCAGATTACTTTGAGCAGGAGGCACTGTGGCCCAGCAGCTAAGGAGATGCGCCACTGGCCTCAGTGCTGGAGAAAAACTGGTCAGCACCTCCACAGTGTCTTGTGTGAGGAGTCTGGAGATGGGGATGTAAAATAATAAAATGGGTAATAAAAAGAAGGGCGTTCACTATTCGTTCAGCTGTGAAATTGCACTTTTGCTAACCTATCTTACATACAACAAGCCTTTGAATGGTAATTGTGCCTGGTACAGACTGGTATTGAGTGTACTGTATATAAAAAGGAATCTGCAGAGAAGGGGGGAAAAGGTTAGATATTACCTTCAGAAAGTATTTAGAGGCCTTCACTTTCATCACATGTTGATATGTTGCAGTTTTCTACTAAAATTACTTCAGTTAATTGTTTTCCCTCATCAAGCAACACTCAATAACTCAGAGTTACAAAGCTAAAACAAGATTTTAGAACTCCGCAAATTTATTAAAAACAAAAAAAAATGAAATATCCCATTGACATACATATTGAAATTAGGCTCATGAGCATCCCATTCCATTGATCATGACTGAGATGTTTTTACAAAATGTTTAGAGTCCACCTGTTGTCAGTTCAGGTGTTTGGACTGATGAGAAAAGACACACACCTCTCTATAGGAGGTCCTACCTACATATGAGCAGAAACCGAGGAATGAGGTCAAAGGATTCACCTCTAGAGCTTAGAGACGGGATTGTGTTAAGGTGCAGATATGGGGAAGGCAACAAAAAAAAAAATTGAAGGTTCTCAAGAGCACAGTAACCCTTCAATGGAAGAAATCTAGAAATCTGAAACAACCAGGACTCTGCCTAGAGCTGGCTGCATAGCCAAACTGAGCAAACAGGGGACAAGGGCCTTGATAAGAGAGGCGACCAAGAACCCAATAGTCACCCTGGCTGAACTCCAGAGGACCTGTGTGGAGATGGGAGAAACTTTCAGAAATACAACTGCCACTGCAACAGTGGCAGAGTGGCCAGAGGATCCATGAAAGTGTACTTAGAGTTTGCAAAACGGCACCTAAAGAACTCTCAGACTATGAGAAACAAGAATTTCTGGACTGAAGAAACCAAGATTGTACTGTTTGGCCTCAGCTGTAATTCTCAATTCTGCGGGAGACCAGGCACCCCTCATCGCCTGTGTAATACCATTTCACAGCGAAGCATGGTGGTGGTAGCATCATTCTGTGGGAATGAACTTTAGGGACTTCCAAAGCTTGACTTGATCTTATTTTGGAGAAATTGTTTGGATAGGATTGTCAATCTTTGTTGTGCTGAATGGCCTGTTCTCCAATGTCCTAAGTCTGTGAATGTCCTTGAGTGGCTCAGCCAGTGCCTGGAGCTGAACCCAATTGAACATTTCTGGAGAGACCTGAAAATAATTGTCAACCAATGGTCTCCGTCCAGCCTAACAGCTTGAGAGGACCTTCTGAGATGAATCACAGAAAATCTCAAAATCCAGGTTTGTGAAGCTTGTCATATCAGACCCAGGGAGACTCCAGGATGATTTTCTGGCAAAGGGGCTTCAATGAAGTACTGAGGAAAGGGTCTGAATAATTGTGCCAATGTGATATTTCAGTTTTTATTTTTAATAAATTTGTCAAAATTTCCAGTTTTTGCTTTACCATTCTGGTATATTGAGTGTTGTTTAGTGAAGGAAAAAATGAATTGAAACGATTTTAGCATAAAGCTGCAACATAACAAAATGTGAAAAAAATAAAAGGTCCAAAGACACTATGAAGGTGCTGTGCATCCATACCTGGAGAAATGAAGAACCAATCTATAAATTCATTGACTGGTTTTATGTCCACCTTATTGTGTTCTTTCAGAGGAAAAAAAAAACCCAAAGAAAATCATCAAAAATGTTAATTTCATTAATATTGCCATACCTGTTAAGTTGTGTGGCAAGCGGCTGGGGGTGGCACCCAGCCGGGATGCCCAGAAGGACCAGAGGAGGAAATAACGCCTCCTCCAGACCACGAGGGGGTGACCGCCCTGGTGGCTTTGGGGACCACAGGAACTCAACCCTATAGGGGCCTGTGGTCACCGCCAGGGGGTGCCCCGATGCCTGGAGAGCACTGGTCCTCAGCACTTCCGCCACACCCGGAAGTGCTGGGGGGAAGACGACCAGGGACACCCGGAGTTCTTCTGGGGAGTGCCGGCGGAGGTTAATCGGGAGACACCTGGAGCACATCCAGGTGATTATAAAAGGGGCCGCCTCCCTCTATTCGTTGGCTTGAGTCGGGAGCGGAGGAGGACGGAGCTCGGGAGGAGAGGAAAGGAGGCGGCCTGAAGAGAGAGATATGCATTTTGGTAGAGGCCTGGACTTTGGAGGAGTTTTGGGGTTGTGTGCTGTTCACTGTAAATAGAATGTACAATAAACGTGTGTTGGTGTTTGAACCATCGGTGTCCGCCTGTCTGTGTCCGGGCCAGCCTCCACAGCTGCAATTGAGTTTCCTACATAGATTGAAACATTGAAGACATAGATTTGAACCAGTGATGCTGAAGAAGATGAAAAGCTCTGTTTTGCTGACAGCTCTTTGAGAAAATGTAAATGGAAGCTTTTATACAGTTCACTGGACACAAGAATTACACTATATGCGCTACTATGGATTCTTTAATAAGCATGCTAAGTCCTTGTGGGAATGAAATTAAAAACAAAAAAAATTCTTACCCAAAAACTGAAAATAAAATTGAAAACAGAGGGAAGCCTTTCTGAGTTGTTTTTCAAGCAATTATAGTCAGGTAAGCAGTGCAAACAGCTCTATGCCAAAAATTGTCATTATTTTACCAAAACCAAAATACTACATTGAAAGCAGAATTGAGAGAAACGAGCTAAAAAAAACAGAACAGTGGAATCAAGACTAATTGCACTTGTTTGCCGATCAAATTCGTGTCTCACATAAAGGCACTCCTGCGCTGCACTGCAATTTATTAGCAGGCCTTCCTGATGTGAGCCAGGGAAGACGTCCATAACAAGCAAACATGATGCCCTGGCAATCCATTATCCGCCCATAGCGGTTTCAAAAATAGCCATATAATGCACTTAACGTTTACGTGAAAAAATGTAAAGCTTTCACAAATAAAACATTAAAAAATGGAGAGTTCAAAATATATAAATCTCATGAACCTGAAAAAATGATCTAACCTGATAAAATTAACTTTGCTTTTCTTAACTGTAGTTAGCACCAACAGTAATCTTCAGTGTGAATGATAGGGGGCACTCAAATAGCATCATTATACCCTGAAAGAAGTCAAGGAGGCCAAAGTTATCTAGAAACGTTGCATTTATTCTACTGATAATAAAAACAAGAGAAGGATGAAAAAGCAAGAAAGTATGGAAATTTTAATTTGCAAGCACTTACTGTACATTTTAAAAAAGCCTCCGATGCAAAATACTAGGCAAAAACTTTCCCCCAAGGTTGAGACGTCAGTTTTTAGCACACACAAGTCAAACAAAGTGGCGTCCAGGTTTAAAAATTAAAACACTGAAAAAGGGTGAGGAGAACCGTGAAAAACCCTGGCTCCCAGAATGAAAAGCATTACTTCTTTATAATTACTGTAAAATTATCTGTGCTAACCGTCTAAGATAGATTGAAATCGAAGTAATCAACATAGACCCATAAGCCATCATGAATATGCTGTATTCTGTCGCTTCTGTCCGTTGTAGCAAATTGCCTTTGCTTTTTGATTTACCCTTGTACTTTTGTAAATGATGTGAAAATGCTAGTGTGGACAGAGATCCTCTTTAAAAACACCTTTTTTAAAATTAAAATGTAGTAGTGTGGATTTAGAATATTATGTAGAATAATAGTAAAATATGCGGTGGGTTGGCACCCTGCCTGGGATTGGTTCCTGCCTTGTGCCCTGTGTTGGCTGGGATTGGCTCCAGCAGACCCCCATGACCCTGTGTTCGGATTCAGAGGGTTGGATAATGGATGGATGGATGGATAATAGTAAAATAAGCGCTGCTGCCTCGCAGTTGGGAGATCTGGGGACCTGGGTTCGCTTCCCGGGTCCTCCCTGCGTGGAGTTTGCATGTTCTCCCCGTGTCTGTGTGGGTTTCCTCCGGGCGCTCCGGTTTCCTCCCACAGTCCAAAGACATGCAGGTTAGGTGGATTGGCGATTCTAAATTGGCCCTAGTGTATGCTTGGTGTGTGGGTGTGTTTGTGTGTGTCCTACGGTGGGTTGGCACCCTGCCTGGGATTGGTTCCTGCCTTGTGCCCTGTGTTGGCTGGGATTGGCTCCAGCAGACCCCCATGACCCTGTGTTCAGATTCAGCGGGTTGGAAAATGGATGGATAATAGTAAAATACATTCAAAAAAATATCCAATAAAAAATGTATGACGTAATTTTTTAAGCACAGTTAAGACATTAATAAAAAGTGGAATCAAGACTGTAAGAATGCAAACCTGGCCAGTTCCTAACAAAGACTTGGGAAAACCCAGCTGAGAAATGTTTCTGGGTCACCCCAGCATTGTAAGAGAAGTGAATCCGCTTGAGCAGATACTTCACACTGCTGGTTGTCTAAAAACACTGCTGAATAAAATGTTCAGAAGACCCATACTTGCATGCACAATCCAGTATTTAGGCCCAGTTTACAGATCCAGACTTATTCTACAACAATCTTCATTTGTCCTGTATTGCAGCCATTGCCAGTTCCTCCTTGCAGTAAACTATGTATTACACCACATATTTTTACACATATATTGGTCTATCAAATCCAATTAGCAGTGTGATGTCCCCTGACACCACATACACACTGCCACCCCACCTTGTATATGAGCACAACAGTCATAGTGATGGTGTTATGACATTATTGCAGCCTTGAAACCTGGACGGCAAAGGAAAAATGAAGAAAGAAACATAAAAGTACTCTTAGAAACAATCAAACATCTGATAAACCTGAACAATTTTTTCAACACAATGTAAATGCTGAGGGAGATGTCATTTAATTCGATGCTACGCGGGTTATTGGCCGGTGGGATTCTATCACATGCCTGCTGTGTGTTATTTGCCCTTATCCTCGTCTCTTACTCTGAGCCGCCTGGCAATATTAATTATGGGACAATCACATTAGGCAAGGAGAGCTTTGTATTTAGACCGGCTTCCTCCTTTAAAATCATTGCTCATTGTCCTGTGCGCCCTCCAAGTCCCTTGTGTGTCTGCTTTTTGAGTTTTACTTAACTTTATTACTTTTTGCATCTTTGACCTTGTTTGCCATTTCGACTGCATTCCAGCCCAGTGATTTTCTCAGCATTAACTCGCTCTACATTTTGTTACATTCTGTCTGCTCTTAAACTATGACCTGGACTTCTGTCTCAAATGTGTTTGCCTGTTTACATTTCCTGGCTGCTGCTGACCTTTGCTGTAGAGAATGGCTGCTGATCTTTGTTCCTGGTTTCTGTAAAATCATTTTTTTTTTTATTAAGCCATCAACCCTGCTCCATACCTACAATCATTCTTTATATATATATTTAAAGTGAAGCAGATGCTGCACGATGCCATAGCCCCCCCCCCCCCCCCCCCCCCCCCCCCCCCTTAAATGGAAGTACTGGGCTACAATTTGTTGGGTTCTTCTATAATAGCGTGTGTGCCATCGGCTGCTTACATCAGTTCTCTTAAAGGATAGGTCTGGTGATCATTTCTTCACAATCATGGTATATAATCAATTGGCACATATAATTGTGATCTAAAGTGAAGCATTTTTGTACATTTTTAAAATACTGTTTATTCTTGCAGCGTACTGAAGTCCACAGGCATTAGAAAAAGCCTTAAAACTTACCAGATAAGTCTGCTTTGAAGCAGCACAGGTTTTGATCTGAGAAAACATGCCCTCCACATTGAAGCAGTAGCTGTGTTACTCCGCCTCACTCAGGAAATTCGTAAGTCAACAAGCCGAGTTCTACTGCTGTCTGTTAATCGGGTGTATCACAAGTGCGTTTCTGTATACAACATTTGTAGTAAGCTGTCAAACACCGTGCTGCCACCTGGGATCTCCCACACGGCCTCAACCACCTCTAAAAAGAGAACTTTTATACATGCGAGCCACTGTCCTGTAAAGACGAGTGTGCAGGTAGAAAAGAACTGAAAACCTCATACTGACCTTTAAGTATTTGACACTCTTGATATCCTTCTGCTGTGAAACATTCTGACCTGTCATTGTTTACACGTCTTAAACAACTATTAGCATACATTGAGAATTTCTCTATTATCTATGTCTATTATTTATTTATTTATTATATTACATATCTATTGACTATATTTATGTATCTAGATTGCAAATACCATACATTGCATCAATGTTCATATTGCTAACTACACATCAATATTGCTGCTACTTCTTTGTCTTATCTTTGCACAATGTCTTGTCTTGTTTGTCTTTTAATTTTAAATCTATTTTTAATTTATTTATTGCATGTCATGTTGTTACACTGTGGACCCTGAGCTTCACAATTTCATCTGTCTGTATTCTTGTATATGGTTGAGATGACAATAAAGTTCACTTTGACTTTGACTTTAACCAGGTGCTAAAGTTATTGCCAGGCATTGTGATGGAGTGTTTCAAGGCCTGAGGGGCTCACATAAACAACACACTGGACTGTTTTAAAAACACAGTAGTGCTGTACAAGAAGGGCCAGAACAGACTGGACTTGCAGAGGAGACTCAGATCTTTTCATGTGTGCTGCAAGCTATTAGAAATGTTCTATTAGTCCATAGTAGCCACTGCATTGCTCTACACTGAGGTCTCCTGGAGAAGCATCTTGAGCTCAAAAGAAGAACAGACTTATTAGGAAAGCCTACCCCATCACAGGGAGAACCCTGGACACACTGGAAGCTGTTGTGGAAAAGAGGATGGGGGCAAAATTGAATACCATCATGAAGAATCCCGTCCATTCCCTCTAGGAGGTGCTTTTAGTCACAGGCTCATTCCACCACAGTGTGCTAAGTAGTGCCTCTGGGGGTCTTTTCTACCACTGCTATTAGGGACTTCAATGCTTACACCCGACGTACTCGGGTGATCAGTAGGAATAATGTGAAAATCGAGTATACAGTATATTATTATAACTGCACATTTAGGCAATCCGCACAGTGAATTGAATGTTTCTACTGTTGGGATTGTTTTCTCTAGTACTTAAAGTGTAAGAAAATAACTGCTGGTGCTTTGTTTTAACCTTAACATGGCTTTCTCATAGCTTCATCTTAGTTTAATCCTGATGTTCTGTATATTCAATTAATTATCATTATTATTCATGGTGGCTCCAAAATCTGTACTAACCCCTACTCTCTCTTCTGTTCTTTTTCCGATTTTCTGTGTTGTTGTGATCTGCACCACCACCACCTGATCAAAGCACCGTGATGTCCCTACATTGATGGATTAAAGGCCAAAATCATCATCATCAAGTTCTTCCATGAGAACCCTGAATATAATGAGGACTGATTGAGGTCATTGATGTCAGGTAGAATACCTAGAGGGGGCTGGGTGGTCTCGTGGCCTTGGAACCCCTGCAGATTTTATTTTTGTTTTTTTCTGTCCTCCCTGGCCATCGGACCTTACTTTTATTCTATGTTAATTAGTGTTCCCTAATTTTAATTCTTATTTATTTTGTCTTTTTTCTCTTTCTTCATCATGTAAAGCACTTTGAGCTATATTGTTTGTATGAAAATGTGCTATAGAAATAAATGTTGTTGTTGTTTTGGAGGCTTCTTAAATGATCAGGGGTCTCCATTTAAAGTTTACAGATGCAAATAATATATACAGTACAGAGGTGGACGGGAGGGTTGAGTTCCCTCTTCAAAGAAAGCAGACGCACATGTAAATGTAAGCAGTGTTGGGAGGGTGGGGTGGGGGGCCCCATTCAAAGTCCATAGATTAGAATGTATATTACGATGGAGTAGCTTGTGGGGAGTCCATTACGTTTAAACTGACGCTATCTGCCCACTTTGTCTTGGACCGAGGATGCCACTTCTGCCTCAATTCTTTTTTCCTGCTTTGTGTTTCTGACAAAACCACACTATCGCTCACAGCCACAGTGCCTGGCAATGGTACTCAACCTTTATAGAGCTTGCTAAACATTGAGCTTCGACAAACTTTCTCTTTTCCGTTTCACACCCAACTTTATGTGGCAAAAACAATTACGCCTTGACCTCCATACTACCTTTTCTTAGTCGTCAGTTCACCCAGTTGGGTAGTGCTGCTGACAATAACTTCAGCTCTGTCCTTTGTTTGCATAAAGCCCCCTGTCACTGCCATGCAGAGCATTTAAGTTAACATAATATTATTAAATATCGACAAATTAAACATTTATCGAGAATTTTAAAAAAAGAACAGGTTGGCTAACTTTCTTTTCTATAACTTCATTCAAATCCATCAAGGCATTTTTGAGATTTTGGGATATTTAGTTTTTTCTATTGTGTTTTTTGTTTACCCCTAAATATTGAAATATTGAAATATTCTTTCTTTGTGGATACCTACTGTCCTTGATGTGCCATCCTGCCAAATTTCAACTTTTTAACTATACAGGAAATAGCGAGTGAGTGAGTAAATGAGTTAGTCAACTTTGTATTATATATGTGTATCCTTATGATATTGAAAGGAAGCTAGAGATAATTATTTAATCAAGGATTCTTGTCATTTTTTTTCTTGAGGTAAGGGTTCATTTCCTGTTCTCTTGTCTGCTAGCATCGGCCGTCATGAATTGAGTTATGACAAACCCCCACAAACTGCCCTTTGTAATGTTATATTTTGTTTATTCTCCTACTTTTTTTCTGCAATTCTGTTTCTTAAGCGGTTATGTTCTGCCACGGCTTGTAGCAACGGGCGGATGTGACTATAATTATTTTTTCCTAAACGGTGATGACTTTTCGCCCATTACATTCTGTGTTGCTACTTTGCAAAGCCTGTAGAGTGAGAATTATGCCAAGTGGCAACATAGTGAAAGGAGCACATATGGGTTTCATTGTCCTTTGAACAAATAACAATAAATCTGAACTGAACTGATTACACTGCATTGTATTTTTAATAACAGCAGTTTTGAAAGAGCCAAGCCATCCTTTCTCTGAAAAAGGGAGAGTGCGTGAAAGATTAGATACATTAAAGCACCACAAACCAGCTCTCAAAATGAGTTGCTCTTGCTGAGGATATGGTAATAAAAGAGTTCAGGACAACGTGTTTAAATGTGTAAACTCACTGACATTCACTGAAAGCAAAAATATATGGGGAGAACATGTCAACTTGTGTAGACTCTGGCACTCTGAGGCAGCAATGACAGCTCTGCTGTACCATTGTCCCTACATTAAAACCTCTGTCCTGAACTTAGTAAACTTCAACTTGTTTAAATGGAGGTGAATTGTATTGTTAAATTGACCCTAGCCTGTGTGTGTGTTTGTTTGTGTGTATGTGTGTGTTAATATTGCGGTTGACTGACATTCTTTCCATGGATTGCTCTTGAGCCTGCCCTCGATAAGTGGGTTAGGAAGATAGATGGAGGTATGCTTATAACCACAGCTAGAACTGGGCTTACCATTGCGTACAGACACCTCACGCTTCGACAACCCCCCACCTGCCCTTTGATATCTTATACTAACGTCAATGCATTCTCATCTCCAAGGGGAGACACTTAAGTGTTATGTAAAATTAATAATGCATTCCAAGCACTGCCTATAACATTGGCTCATTTATTATTGCACACTACAGGCCAGCGCAGTATTCTCTCTCACTGCAGCACACATGTCAATTATCAATGCAGTAGCAGCATATATTTGGGAAATAATGAAATAAACGGGCAGCACAGTGGCGCAGTGGTAGCGCTGCTGCCTCGCAGTAAGGAGACCTCGGTTTGCTTCCCGGGTCCTCCCTTATCAGCACTGAAACGCCACTATAGAGGAAGATGAAGTAAAGCAAAGTAAAGTGCATGGCTGGTCTCCTTTTAAAATCACTGAATATCACATGTCAACAGAATAGTCCAAAGACATCAAAAGGTTTGGGGCAGCCATGCATATATTGTGCCCTGGCTGCAAATGGGTAATTCGTATTGAGTTCTTGGCAGGTTTAAATCCAAAACTGAACTGTGCAGCTCACCACCCCCTGGTCTGGCGCGGTACTACTATTATTCATGTCCTTTAGCTGCCTCCCAATCGCACGTGTGTGACACACTGTAATGTTTTGTTTTTTGCTTTTTTATTCTTTAAATGACATGGATAGTCTTTTTTGCAATATGTGTGTAATCTCAAGACACAGGTAAATACTCTATACCATTTTTGGCTTGAAACATGGATGTATTTAGATAGTTTTAAGGCTTTATCTATCATCCACAGACCGGTGTTGTGGAAGAAATAAATTGAAAATAAATTAAAGAAAGCAAATTTTATCCTCAACTAGGACCTCTTTGAGTAATTAAATAATCATTCAACCCAAAGGTCCAGGAAGTCTGTTCATGTGTCGTTAATATCTCTTTATGAAGGAGCACCCCATCATAGCTGTCTGCTAAGGGATGGGCCCTGAGCAGAAGCTGCCACATAATGGTCACAGAGCAAAGTTACAGTCCTATATTTATAGACAGTTGAATTTACATAACAGTACTGAATTAATCCTGATATTTACTCTGACTGGTTAAAAAATATGAGATGTTTTCAGCAACTTTCATCCTCCAAAATAAAATACTCATTCCACTATATTCTTGTTCTTCTCCATATTTCTTAGGTTCAGCTCTTACCATTCTTTTATGAAATTCCTGTGTACGTGACAACTGTCAAGTCTTAACTGGGTACATGACATGAGCCAGTATTTTAAACCACCACGTTGAACATTCTATCTCCTTGATGCTTACACACCCTGGCTTGCTTAACCCTTCATGCTACTTTTAAGATAAATACTAGATACTGTATTAATATGGACAATATCTACATTTCCCCTAAATAATTATGTGACTGCTTAGATAACTATATTACAGTTATCTAGAGCAGTTATTTTTAAATGTTTTTATTAAAAGTTTTACTTTAGAACACATTCGTATGTGTCAAATTAACATATACCATGATCATAAAAAAATATTTTGACTTAAAAAATGTCAAACTTATTCTTTAACTGTCCTTTGTTTCCACTTCAGAGTCCACACTAGCTCTACAGTCATTCCTGGTAGGCCTGCATTAAAAAACGTCTCTAGGCCTAGCCAGTCTGCAGGGCTCACGCCAGTCAGTCAAGTGCTTCTCGCCTTACCCCCTGTATTTACGAATTGCTTTTCCTTATCTTTGTTTTAGAAAGGAGGTCAGGAGGTGGTGGCCTCTGCCTATGGTAAGCTCCTCAGGTGTTCTACCAATTAGAATACGGTCACGGTTCTCTTTTTTGGGGACATCTTTGAATTTCTGAAAAAATATTTTTGGTAACCAAATACGGCTAGGAACGTTCGGTATTTTGTGAAAACCTTTTCAGTATATTGTTGCTGTGCATCTCCGTCTGGTTTCTGTTTACGTCTGCTTCAGTTCTTTGCTTCTCCAGCTCAGCCTTGGCAAGATAGTACTGTGGATTTTATTATTGACTTACCCCCATCTAACGGTTTTACTGCAAGTTTTGGTTATTGTTGATCTATTCTTTAAAAACACTCATTTTGTGCCTTCAAAGTCATTGCCTTCTGCTAAACTTGTTGAAGTTTTATACACCGTTATTGCAGGCTGCATGAATTAGCCAAATTTGTCCTATCTGATTTATTTCCAAGTTTTGAAAGGGGTTTTATGCTAACATTGGCATTCAAGTCAGACGTACAGTGAATTCAGAAAGTCTTTTCTTTCTGCATACTTCAGTGTGTTGTAAACTTAAATTTAAATGGATAAATTTGCCATTTTGGTCATCTATCTGTACTGGAAAACCCATAATGACGAAGTGACAACATGTTTTCAGAAAGGTTTGCAAGTGTCCATTCTGTAGAATGCAAAATAACACATTTTCATGCCCTCTCCTATTTTCCAGATAAAAGATATTCCTCTCAAATATCTCTGCATGGTACAAACCACATAATCATTACAAATATGTTGGGGCACACACAAAGCTCTTGTCAAATCTTCATGAGGATTTTTCCTCTTTCTACCCAATAAATGAAGCTCATAACTCCTCAATGGAGCATTTATGGTTACTCCTGGTCCATTTGAATGTTTTCCGTGTGTGAAAAGCAAGTTTATTAACAAGAGACTGAAAGAAAATAAGTAATCATCTCGTGATTTGGCACAAAGCAAACGGACTATGAATGTGGAAATGCTTTAAATTTCATCATATTACATGCAAGAAATTTTTTCAACATGAGCAATAGATACACCATAGCAGCTGCTACAGAAGGTGCTCTGACAACCTGGTCACCACGTGTAAGAATGAAAATCGCATGTAATACCTGAAGAAGAAAAAAGGTCCAGTTTTCAAAAAAACGCTATTCAGACAACATGAGGTAACCAAATGTGACAGAGAAGCAATGTCATGTTTCTCTTATTATTTAGTGTTATTTATTGTATATTCGGGCATGTCAGCCTCAATTTTGCTGGAAATGTCTACAAGCAGGATTGTGCTGCATGCCAATTTACTCAGCCAAGTGTAAGCTTTCAAAAAGGATATTTCAGTTTATATGTGTCTACACACAAATGTCTCTCTTGGTGATGCTGCAACTCCCATCATGTTCTACGATTCCTTCAGACAATGTTCAGACCCTTCACTCTTAACACATTTTTTTATGTTGCATTCTTGTGCTAAAGTAATTTCAAATCACTTTTTCCCCTTATCAGACAACACCGAATTCCCTAGAGTGACAAAGTAAAAACTGGATTTTAGAAATTTTTGAAAATGAATTAAAAATGAAAAACTAAATAGTTGACACGATTACAGCCTGACAATCTTCACAAACCTGATTTTGAAGATATTCTGCCATTCTTTTAAGCAGATTTTCTCAAGTGCTCTCAGGATGGAAGGAGACCATTGGTGGGCAGAGTTCAACCTAAGGAAGTCCGGTGTTGCCTTTGCGTTCGTGCTTAGAGTCATTTTCCTGCTGGAAGGTTGTACTATTGTGAATTTTGTGAGAGTTACCAGGAATGTTTATTGGGATCATCTACTCCCACCTTTGAAGAGTAACAGCCACACAGATATACACATACACATATATAGTGATTCTATCCAGACAAAGTCTTGAACGGTGCCAATTGCCAGCCCCTCTGCAATATTCCATGTAGGTTTCTGTACTTAGAAACTCACTATCACCAGCTCTAACAAATGTGGGTGTCATTGCGACACACATCAAAACACAACTCTTTTGGTTTTATGTCACATTCTAACCAACCTATGTCTTAGTACTACTACATTTGTTTTGATTACTGAGGAATGACCTTAATAGCTTTAGTAAACCCTGTGGATAAGAAAGCAGCAATCTAACCCACACTTGATACCATTTAATTATATCAGTCACTCTACATAAAAGACAAAATATAGAAAATATAAAAGCAAAGTGGAATTTATTAACATGTAACAATACCAAAAAGAAGAAAATCTATATATATAATTCACTAAGCAGCCGACTATGGCACACAAGACAGAGACCATGGCATACGCACGACAGAGCCATGCCCGCCAACTCACAGAGCCCCGCCCACCAACAATTCACTAAGCAGCCGACCATGGCACGCAAGACAGAGACCATGGGATACGCACGACAGAGCCCCACCCGCCAACTCTAACCCTACTCCCGCGTCATGGGATACGCACGACCGCGTCCACCCTCGCAAACTGTTTTACGCGCTGCATGCAGAAGCAAACATGCTTCTTCTTAGATGGTCCTGCAGGAACAGGGAAAACCTTTGTCTACAAAAACCTGATTCATACCATACTAAGAGCATAGTGTTTTTGTTGGCTTGCCCACCTGCCCGCCCACCTGACAGTTACCAGCATTCACCGCAATGTACTGGAGTGTAAAACTATCCCAGCTGCTACCTCACAAACTGTCCTTATTCCCTGGATTTCCCTAACCCCATCAGATTCAAATTTGCCTTTTACTTTGACACGCAGACAATTTCCTGTTAGATTGGCCTTTGCAATGACAATTAATAAGGCACAGGGACAAACTTTCAAAAAGATATGCCTGTATCTGCCAAAACCAGTTTTCAGTCACGGACAATTGTATGTTGCTCTCTCCAGACTTCCATCTTTTCATTAACTCACAGTTGTATCCTCAAACCCACCCTATTTGGACAACTGTGTCTTTCAGGAAGTGTTCACCCATCAATAAATAATTATTGGGCTGGCTAGTATAATAGAAAATAAAACAGCAAAATCTGCATCTAAACAGTCTTAGAAAAGCTTACTGAAAACCAGAAGTGTGAATGGGTGACATCCTGGGTGTCTTTTTGATTTAGCGATCAAGATTATTCAAGGTTATGTTTTCTGACAGCCAAATCAAATGGTCTCATGTTTCTTGATCTCTGATGTCTCTTCCTATGTCGCTCTTCTGACGTTGTTTTTTTCTTCTTCCCATATTTATGTTACAATGCACACGTGAGATATCAGAAGATGTCAGAAGATGTTGCGCACATTTGTTTGGCTCTCTTGTGCTGGTGACAAGTGACTCTGATCTTATAAGTAACTCCACACTCCTTCCTTTCTTGCATTGTAAACTGATTCTGTAGTGGCCAGTCCTGTGCCGTCCACTTGTTCACAGGATATGAATTAATTAAAACAGCTTCTGTGGCATCTCTATACTTATTTCCCACTCTCAGGTCATAAACCAGTAGGAAAAAAAGGACTGGAACCAATGCATAAATTACTAGTACGATACAACAGGATGTTTGCAATGCCTGTAAGTCCTGTGAATTCAGTTCATCCTCATTCATTTGAGCAAAATAATTCAAGTTTAATATAAACAGTCTGCTGTTTAAAAACTGAAGATTTTTCCACTCCACACCTGTGGCTCAGTATGACATCCAGAATACTCTGAGCAGGTGTCCATTAAGGATTACTCTGTGCTTTGCTCCATTCAGCTTTCCCTCAACCCTAACTGGTCTCCCGGTCTCTCTTGATGCCACTACCATTCTTCACCATTGGAATGGTATTGTACAGGTGATAAGCGGTGCCTGACTTCATTGAAAACTGGTGCTTAAATTGAGGCCAAACTGTTCAATCTTGGTTTCAGTAGAGTCTGAGAGTCCTTTAGGAGTCTTTTTTCAGACTCCAAGTGGATTTTCATGTGTTGTCTGGCCACTCAAACATAAAGCTCAGATTTGTGGAGTGTTTGCAGGTATGGTTGTCCTTCTGGAGGTTTCTCATTCTTCACAAATGTTCACTGGAGCTCAAACAGAGTAACTGTAAGGTTTTTGGTTACTCCCTGTCCCCCCATCAAGGCCCATTGCCACTGATTGCTCAGTTTTGCCAGGAAGAGCCCTAGTTATTCCAAACCTCTTTTATTTAAGAGTTATGGAGGCCTCTATGCTCATGCGGACCTTCAATGCTGGTAGCCTTCACCTTTCCCAGATCTATGCCTTGACACAATCCTGTCTTTAAGTTCTGCTGGCAATTCCTTCAACCTCATAACATGGATTTTGCTTAACTGCGGGACCTTCTGTAGACAGGTGTGTGCCTTTGCTAGTCATGTCTAGTTAATTCAACTGACCACATGTGGACTCCAAAAACGGTGTAGAAACATCTCAATAATGATCAATATAGTGGGATACACCTCATTCAAAGCAAAGGGTCTGAATACTTATGTCAATGTAATACTTATTTATTTTTTATTTTCAATACATTTGCACCATTTCCTAAAATTCTGGCTCGCTTTGTCATTCAGGGGCATCGAGTGTTGCTTGGTGAAGGAAAAAATTAAATGATTTTAGCACAAGGCTGCAACACAATAAATTGTGACAAAAAGTGCAGGAATCTGAAGACTTTCTGAAGGCACCGTACATACAGTAACCCAGGCAGTCTCATCTTTGTGGGGAAAGGACTTCATGACAGAACTCTGCCACATTAAAGTGGATCCTGCAATCATTAAGTGTCCAAATGTTTCTTTCACTGAAGCAGTTACATTATCAGTTAATAGCACAGGATGTGTGAGCAGATTAATGCCCTGATGTCAAACCTCAACCGCAGTATCTGCAAAGTGTTCCACTGGAAGAGAAGCACAAGGATCAATTAGAGAATTATATAATTAAACATGTAGATGTGTCCAGATGGCAAAAAAATGAAAAAAAGAGAAATTCAGGTGTGCATTGAACTAAGGGAGTTGGAAAAGGTGATCATTAGTGCATGCCATCTGTTAACACATATAGAAGAACTGTTTCCTGAGTGTCTTGTAACTACCTTATTATCCACCATATACTTGGCTATCGCTTCCAACATGTCATAGTAAGAGTTTACTTTTTATAGGTGAAGATTTATTCGACTCCATCCTTTCCTAAAGGGCTTTTGTCTGCGGTTCCTACTTTGTAGAAAACAATGGCTACTCAGCTGTATGGGGCAGAGAAACCTATAGACCAGTTTGAATAATTGAACTGCATATGGGGACTTTGACTTTTCACAAGGTATTAGTCAGAAACCAGAGCACATTACTTGCCCTTGTAGCGTCTGTGTTATTTGTACTTATTTTGGGATTATGATTGTTAACTTTTATTATAAATGCCTGAATGGTCACCCGCTGTATCTCCAAGATGATACAGACTCGTGTTTCCCAACCACCGGTCCGTAGAATATTTTTGCCGGTCTGAGAAAATCAGTGAGTTCCCAGAACATGTTTTTTAAGCTAACGAGAACACATTTTAGATAACATTTGAATGAAAAATCATGGTATATTCTTTCTGGACACACAAAACTCCAAGCAGACCATCCTCCAGTCTCCAGTCAAATTGTTTTAAATTTGGATACTCGAAACTGCAAGGGTGACCCCATCTATTTAATATTAGTAAATATATGATGCTCAAAACTCCAAGCGGATACTCCACTCTCCAGGGGCCTCATGTATAACGCCGTGCGTAGAACTCACACTGTAACATGGCGTAAGCACAAAAGCGGGAACGTGCGTACGCACAGAAAAATCCAGATGCAGGAATCTGTGCGCACGCAAACTTTCACATTCTTCCACTACATAAATCCCGATCAGCGTGAAAAGTAACGCATGTGCACGCGCCTTCTGTCCCGCCCCAACTCCTCCCAGAATTACGCCTCTTTGAATATGCAAATCGATATAAATAGCCTTCTGTGAAAAGACAATGGGAAAAGCACAGGGGAAAAATATAAGAATTTCAGCGAATACTAAGTGGAGGCAAAGGAAAAACTTACTATTTGTTTGTTTAAACAGTGGTATAAACAACAAAAGGAAGTTGATCGAGTGACAGAGTGTCGGAGAAACTCAAAAGATCAAATTCACAAAGTCGCACAGTGCCCGAAAGAAAAAAGAAGTCACATATCAAAGTCGGCGTGAAAAGGCAACTCGTAGCCCACCGTCTGAGTGTCATATGAAATCTTATTAGGGTACAGAGAAAAAAAAAATAGGCACACAGTGGGAAAAAGCACGAAATATCAACTTTAATCTCGAAATTTCCACTTTAATCACGTAGTTTATTTTGTCATTAAAGTAGAACATCATAAACTTCATCTTAAAATTGTTTATTTTACTAGTTTCTCAAGTAGCACGTTAAATGCTTTGTTCTGTATTTGATCTTCTATGCGCTCTGTGTGTGTGAATCACTACGTGCTTCCATTGTTTTCTCTTTCTCCGACAGGACACAGAATCCATTGCATTCGTGATATTACAGCTCTCTGAATAATTAAAATACTGAGATGTATACGTGATATCTTTTTCATGATGATAGGAATGAAAGCATGTTATTAAACATGGGAACACGGTGGCGCAATGATTATTCATATCTCACGCAAGAGGCTTGCTGCCCCATGTGCGACCTTCGATGAAATAATTTATTACAGAAGTACTGTCTCTTTCAAATGTACTAACCTCCAATTCCTGTCCTTCCTTTTCTTTCTCCAAATACCCAATCGCCACACAATCAGCTCTGTAATAGACATTAGCCATCTGTAAGCTTAGAACGCCGATTCTTCAAAACTTTTAAGGAACATTGAAATATCTTCGTAGTACATGTTTAATTATTCTATCCGTCTATCCTTCCAGTGTCGCGTCAGCACCAGCAATAATACAGCACAAGGCAGGAGCTATCCGTGAACAGAGCACCAGCGGCTCACTAGCGCTGCGGCACCGTGTCCTCACATGTTTAATTATTAACAATACAGATTATTTAAAGTTTAAGTTTTATCTGTATACTATAAGCAACATATTTTGCTGCATTTCATCTTAAAAATTATATCGTCATCATACGCGCTTTATAAAGTGGCGCAGGTTGTGCAATATTATAACTGTAGTGCAAGTTTACAGTGGGGTACCGGTAATTGTACTTATAAGTACAAACAGTTCTACAAGGAGCACTTGATGGACTGATTGAGTGCGTTTATAGTTCTTGGGATGAAACTGTTTCTGAAACGTGAGGTCCGTACAGGAATGGCTTTGACGCGTTTTTCCGTGGTTGAGGTAGTGTGTGCTTGAAACTGTATACCGATAATTCTCTTTCCGATCAGCTGCTGCTGTGATTCCCCACTCAGGTACAGTGATATAAATACTCCGAGTGGTGCAGTGAGAGTAATATGGAAAAAGATGATCCGCTGTGGCAACCCTTAACGGGAGCAGCTGAAAGAAGAAGAAGATGAAGTGAGCGTAATAACACTAAAGCAGTTATGGTATTTGGAATACTATGGCTATTCCCTGGACCATTATATTGCTACAGGTTAATTACAATCAGATGCATTACACTAATAAACAATATGTAGTTAATTTCAGTGTATTTATAAAGCCGCGTCAGGAATGTGGGTCTAAGAAAGAAAGGGTGACCACACAGGAACAGTAGCACTGCTTTGACGCTGGGTGCCGCCAGTCTGCAAAACCGAGTGGAGAAATTGCATACGCCAAGGTATGAGGTACCGTGGAAATGTGCGTGGCTTTGCGCCAAGTTTAGGTTTTATACATCGCGATTTGAGCGTGGAAACGTTCTTACGCAACATTTCTGTGCGTACGCACCGTTTATACATGAGGCCCCAGTTGAATCATATTAAATCTTGATCCTCCAAACTCCAAGGGACAGCCCCAGTCCTCTGCCATTGAATCATGTTAAATCTGAATGATTGAAACTCCAAGGAGAGGACCCTCAAGTTAACACTTGAAATTCCAAACGGACACCCCCCTTCCCTATCTCCAACTGAATCATATTAAGTCTGGATGCTTACAAGTGTAAGGGGGACACCATCAGTCTAATGTAAATACTGATGCTCAAAACTCCACAGGTACACCCCTCTCCCCAATCATGAATTGAATCATATGAAATCTGGATGAATGAAACTCCAAGGAGGACCCCATTGATTTAATGTTAATAAGTCTTGATGCACACAATTCCAAGGGGATACCCTCACTGCTTTCCAGTTGAATTGGATTATATTTGGATATTCAAAACTCCAAAAGGGATCCCATCAATCTAGTGGTGCAAAATGTTGATGCCCAAAACTCTGAGAAGGAACCCTGCATTCTATCTAATGTATTAGCACTTATGTATTTCCACTTTAGGCACTAGTTAGACAAATTATGATACAGAGTACATCTTATATATAATGGTCTATGCGTGGAAGTATGTGTGTCTGTCTGTCCGGCACGGAAGTGAGAGGTGGAGTCAGGGTAAGGGCTCCACATCAAAGGAAACAGAAACTTGCTTAGCCGCTAATACACAAGCGTGGCGAGCGCATCGGCAAAACAAAACTTCTGAAGAAAGACAAAGTCGTTTAGCTGTTAATGCACAAGTGATGCGAGCACGTCGGCAAAATGAAACCTCCTAGGAGAGAGACGCCCAGAGTAGTTCCTTTCAATTACCTGACATCTCTACATTTCAATTTTTTATCTGACAATTTCAATAGTTTCTAGGACCACAGGCTTTTTACTGCACGGGTTTACACAGCTAGTTATCATATAATTAGTTTATTACATTTTTCAATTTCCTAGTTTGCAAAGATTTTCTCAATCTTGTGGCTGGTCCACAACTCAAAAAGTTGAAATCTGTGGGTATATATGCCCTGTAAAGAAGGGACCAACGGAAATCTCAAGTGCAGCAGGAATAGGTATTTTGATGCCAACTGGCTTTTAATTAAAGTGCCCAAAGCATTGGGACCACCGAGATACCAGCCCTCATGCAGCCATGCCAACAAATACACTAACATGTTGCTATTTGCAAATGAACATCATAATATTTATGGTTATTTCAGAAAAATTAAAAATATCTGAACCAGCGGATCATTCAACTTTCTCCATATTCTGATTTCCAAATGTCAAAATAATCAACCATAATCAGTGCTTGACAGAAGTAAACAGGATATGAATCTATATGCAAGGGGGGAACCAAAAATTCCCAGAATTGTTTAAAGACGAATGTTATCATACAGCTTTGAGCAGTTTGCAGTTATTACCCTCAAAATCCTCTCTCATTGCGCAGCAATCGACTTGTTCCAACGCTTTTTCCATTTCTGCAAACATTTCTTGCAGTCATCTTTTGTTACATCCTCTTGCAATTTTTATTGTATTTCTAATGTGGTTACAAATTATTTTCCTTCCAGTCTCAATTTTGAATGGTAGAGAAAGTAATCAAAAAATTTACTTAAGTAATAATATAAATAAACAAGCAAAAATGTACTGTTAGTAATAGTTGAAGTACCCCATTGACCTTTCTGCTTAATAAAGTAAAAGTAAGAAAGTACTTGCTTGAAAATGTACATAAAGTAATGATTTAAAAGCACATGTTGAATGTACTCACTGATTCTACAGTACAGTATGGTGTAAGGTGGGGTTTAATGCAAGAATAGTTCAGGTTGGGCCATTTTAATTAAGAATGATAGACTGTGCTACTGGCAAAGCTGGATTAAGACCACCACCGGGCCTTGGGTGACCAAACTCCCCCCAAACTTCTCCAACTCCCACCCCCTCACTAACCCTATGGTAAACCTCACTTATGTCAATGATAAGTCAAGTAAAGGCATTTAAATAGAAAAACAAAATTCCAGAACATAGAGAGAGTGCATAAGCAATAAAGGCAAGTGCAAGCAGACCCTTGTCGTACAGAATACAACTCTGACAGTTCACTTGATAATAAGACAAAGGCAGATTGTTTCGGTCAAACTAACACGCGGCACTCAATATGCGGCACAATGCAACAGGAGACCATAAAATAAAACGAAAAAGAAAAATGGAATAAAACAGTTCAGTCTGCCACTGCATGGCACTATAATATCCTATTTTGGCAGCACTGAGCCCTTACTTTAATTGAATGTCCAGTTTTTCTTTTGTGCCCCGTTAACACATCAAATGTCTGATCTTGTGAAAGTGACCTATTAGACACCTGCTCTGATTGTGCTCTACCCACTTGTTTTGTTTTTTATATTGTTTTAATGGCGTTAGGTGCACCTACTCAGAGTATATTGTGTTTAATGCAAGAATAGGAGAGGTGGTGCCATTTAAATTAATAAAGATGTAGACTGTTGTGGCGACTGGCCTGGACACAGATAGGCAGACACGCCCATGTCACCCAACACACGTTTATTTACAATAATACCTACTATTTACATATGTCCATAAGTGCCACAAACCCCAATCTTCCCTAAAGTCCAGGCCAACCACTCTGCCTCTTCGGACAGCATCCTTCTCTCATTCTAACACCTTGTCCTACTTCCACCCGACTCCAGCCTCGAACGAAGGGAGGCGGCCCCTTTTATCACTACCCGGATGTGTTCCAGGTGTGCACCGGCAATCCCGCGGACACGCCCCAGTGTGGCGGAAATGCCGGCTGTCCTCCCGGAAGCACTCCGGGTGTTCCCACTCTTCTTCCCCCCAGCACTTCCTGGTGTGGTGGAAGTACTGGGGTCCAGGGTCCTTCAGGCAGGGGGACGCCCCCTGGCGGTGACCATGGGTCCCTACAGGGTTGGGCTTCCAAGCTCTGTACTCATGGCCCCCAATACAACCAGGGCGAACACCCCCTCATGGTCTGGAGGAGGAATGAGCCCTCCTCCCGTCTTCCTGGGCGTCCCGGCCGGGCATGAGCCCTGTCCGGGTGCCACACTGTGTTACTGATAAAGCCGGATTAAAACCTCCATGGGGCACAGGGTGCCCAAACTCCCCCAGAAACTTCCTCGACCTCCACCCCATCACTATACCCATTGTGAACATCAAGAACCTGGCAACCTGTCAACTTACTTTGCTCTGAATATAACATTTTTGCTAAGGTTTTATCTAATTGTTTAAGACCTTTCATGAAACGTCTTGTTTCTTTTGAGCAAACGTACTTTACTCCAGACAGGTATATTTATGACAGTATTTTTCTTGTCTGTGATTTGTTTACCGCATCTAAAATATTTGCTGTTAATGCTGTTTTTTTTTCTCTAGACCAGGAGAAAGCCTTTGACACGGTCCATCATCAGTATTTATTTAAGGTTTTAGAGGCTTTTGGGTTTGGGCCTTTTTTTTTAGTTTTTACAAAACGTTTATACATAAATGTATTTAGTGTTCTTGGAATTAAAGGTGTTTTAGGCTCTCCCTTCTCAGTGTCATGGGGTACTTGCCTTGTGGCCTACTGTTCTCCTTATCTGTTGAGCAACTTCTTCATCAGCTGAGGACACACTTCCAGGGAACATTCCCAGCTGCCCTGGTGAGTCTTTTATGGTGATCACCTTCACTGATATTTCTGAACTTATAACTGATGCCAAGGATGTCAGTGCTCTGCAATATTGTTTGACGGTGTTTGAAGAAGTGTCCTCAGGTTGAGTGAACTGGTCCAGAAATGGTGCCTTCTTGACTGGTGAGTGGGGCACTTCTCCTCCAGGACTTCCAAGGGGACCGAGCTGGAGCAGGTTGGTTTTTAAATATGTAAGAGTCTATATGGGGAGTTCCGGTGCAGCCAATGAAAACTGGTCAGCAATGTTAGATCAGGTTCATAGGCAGTTGCAAAAATGGAGATGGTTACTCTCTATTCTCACTTTTTGTGGAAGGGTGTTAGTCATTAAAAACCTGGTTTCTTCAGTGCTGTGGCACAAATTCTGATGTCATGATCCATCAGTTTCTCTATTGAAACAAATACAAAGGTTCTATTAGACTTCTTTTGGGATAAAATGCATTGGGTGAAGAGAGGCGTCTTACAACTCCCTGGTGATTAAGGTGGTCAGGGACTAGCGGATATTTTTTGCAGGGTGGAGGCCTTTAAACTCCTCACACTACAGCATTGGTTTTGTGTACCACAGTCACTACCCTATAGATTTCTGGCCTTTGCTTTTTTCCGTTTGGTGGGTGCTCTGAATTTTGATCGACATCTTTTTGTGATTGATACAAGTGAGGCATTTTTGTCAGTCCTGCCTCTGTTTTACTGTAACATGCTTTGAATGTGGCAGTCAAAGACAAGAAGGATTGGTGTAAGCACAGGTTCTCTTAATTGGTTTTTGGAGGAGCCATTAATTTGGAGCAAAACCCTAAAGTGTCCCCTGCTCGAATCAGCCAGTTTTTTTTTTCTTTACTGGTTTAAAAGGGAATTACAAAAGTCAGCTGTTTAATTGATCCTGATAAAAAGGCCTGGAAAATGCAAAGGACATTGGCTCTGAGTTGGAGATCTGGTCAATATGCCTTCTAAGTACAGTGTATTTCAGATACAAATGGTGTTAGAGAATCTTTGTGCTGGGCCTCTCTTTGTGCAGTTTATATATCAGGAGAGCTTTGTGCACGAGAAGAAGAGATTTCTGATTTTGAAGTTTTCGTTCAACAAGGTATTGATAATTATGTGGGTTCATCTGGAAATGTATTATGAAATAGTAACACTGAAGGATACTGTTCAGTTGTTTGGGCAAAATAAACTTTATATGACTTGTGTGTAAAAGTGTCACATTTTTGTGCATTGAAGAATTTACCAGACACACACTGGAGGGAGGCTTTAATTGTGAGGATCGTAACTACCCTACATGGAGAGTGCTATATAAACTACCCACAGATAGAAGAGTCACAAATTTACATTGGAGGATATTACAGGGAGCAATCACCACAAATTCTTTATTAACTGTGATGGGATCATTTCTGTTTTAAGAATGTGACTGTTTTTCATTTTTGTGCTTTTTGTTACAGACTAGTTCCTTTATTCAAGTTTCTTGATTCTTTCATTAGAGAACTTAAATTAGAAATTACAATAAACACTTTTTTTGGTTGAATGACTTCTAAGGCTATTAAAAACAAGTGTTTACTTCGAAATTATTTGTTAGGACAGGCAAAACTAGAAACCCCGAAAACCAAGAGGAACAAAAAATAAAAACACACTGACAACTGACACTTTACTAATGTTTAATGTGTGGGTAAAAAGCCAACTGAAAGTGGAGTTTGCAGATTATAAACTCAATAATGAATCATCACATTTAATTGGATCTGGGCTGTGGGATGAGTGTTGTGGTTGGGGAAATGAGGGTGGGATTTCAGTGGCCGGGGTGAATTGTGATTCTAACATACAGTTGATATCATCAACGGCTTTGTTTATTCCTAAGCTTTCATATTTTGAATTCTTGCATATACAGTACATAAACTAGCAATTAAAGCAAAATAGTGATGTACCACTGTACATTTAGAAAATTGGTTCAGAATGTTTGAATTGGCTGTTGGAATTTCTGTGTGAAGTAGGAAGAGGGTACTGGGGAATAATGGGGGGGGGGTTAGGATCTCTGAGCCTGACATGATCCTGTTGTCCCCTGGACTGTTTGTAGAGCTAAAGCACTGAGCTGACATGGAGATCTATTAAGGAATGATTTGAAATTTTGGGCTTTACTACATATTGGTTTAAACTGGCTTTTGATCATATTTTGAAAATTTTAAAAATCTTTTTTTTTTATGATTCTGTAGTTGTGCATGCCCACTATACAGTAAAATACAGCAGTTTCTTTGTCAACCTGTGACATTGGCCCTGAAATGAAATGGTGCCCCTTCCAGGCTGGTTTCTGCCAAGCACCTAATGTTGCTCATGTAAACTCTGGCCCCATCACCAACTCTGTTGAATTGAATTGGGCAGGTTTGAAAATGCACATCTGAGCTTGTAAATTGTAATATGGCTATATTTTTGTACATTTAAACAGTTATGCATCTAATCAAATTTACTGCTTGTCGGGATTCATTTTTTGGACACAACTACAAGAATCTTTTTCAGACCAGCTTTAGAGAATTAAGTCTGCATGCGGAATGTTCATAAATGGTTCAAAAAAGTGTTTCATTGGTAAGATGTGGCATAATAAAGCAGATGTAAAATGTATTTTGAAGATGAAATATGGTGCAAGCTTACAGATGCAAATGAGAAAAAAGCACAAATCACTTTACGATTTTAAACGTGCCAGTGATCACGCCAGAGTGGTTGCCTTTAGAAATATTAAGCACAATGAGAGACTTTGATGATTTTCTTTGGCAGCATTACACAAAAGTTTAAACTTAAATTCAAGCACTAAGCCCTGGTGTATCCTGCATTCTTTTGTTACCAATCCAAAGTGATAATTTTCAGTCATAATTACTCAAATGACAGATCACGTTTAGTTTCACCTGCTCAACAACACTGGAAAGTTGGTTTCAGTGTGGCAGTGGGGCGCGGAATGACATCGGTAAAAATGTTACATAAAAGTGGAAAATACACTTATATAGTAAACCGCACACTTTAGATTCAAGTCTGTAATGAATTCAGTCATTCTATCATTCTATATTACTGCAAGTGCACTGCAGAGGGAATGGCATTATACTCATTGAAATCAAAAACTGAAAGACAAATGGCAAACACACAGACATCTTAAAAAGGCTGTCAATTAATGTGAGCAATGTCTACAACTTACTAGAAGATGACAAAGATGTAGAAGGGGAATGTAATGGCACACCTGAATTTGGACAAGTTCTTCCTGACAGATCCTTTCAAGCTTAATTAGACTGCATGGGAAGTGTTTGTAAATGGACATCTTCAGGTCTCCCCATAGGGGAGTATAGGGGGTTTAAGTCTGGCCACTCAAGGACACTCAGAGACTTGTCCCAAAGCCATTTCAGCATTGTCTTGGCTGTATGCTTCAGGTCATTGTCACATTGAAACATAAACCATCACTCCAGTCTGATGTGGTGTGTAATCTAGAGCAGATTTTTTTCATGGTCCTCTCTATTTTTGGCTGCATTCATCCTTCTAGTCTCCCTGTCCCTAAAACACCATAACATGATGCTCCCACCACCATGCTTCACCATCATAGGTATGATATTGGGCAGGTGATAAGAGTTTGGTGATAAGACTTTGCCAGACATTGTGCTCGGAGTTCTGTCCAAAGAGTTCAATGGTAATCTCATCACACCAGAGAATCTTTCTCCTCATGCTCTCCGAGTCCTTTACTCGAGTGGCTTCCATCTATTCACTCAACCATAAACCCCTGATGGATGAAGTGCTACTGAAATGATCTTCCTAGAATATCTGAAAGGGGTTTGCTTAGACTTCTGAAGTTCTGTTAGAGTGAGCATTGGGTTCTTGGTCATCTCCTTGACCCAAGGCCCTTCTTGCCAGATTTGGTCAACTCCTGGGAGAGTCCTGGGGCCTCAAGTATAAACAGTGCGTACGCACAAAAATGTTGCATAAGAACGTTTCCACGTTCAAATCATGATGTATAAAACCTAAACTTGGCGTAAAGCCATGTACATTTCCACGGTAGCTCATACCCTGTCGTACGCAAGTTCTCTGCTCGGTTTTGCAGACTGGCAGCACCCAGCGTCAAAGCAGTGCTACTGTTCCAGTTTGGTTATCCTTTCTTTTTTAGATCCACATCCCTGACGCGGCTTTATAAATACACTGAAATTAACCACATATTGTTTATTAGTTTAATGCATCTGATTGTAATTAGCCTGTAACAATATAATGGTCCACAGAATGGTCAAACTATTCCAAATACCATAACTGCTTTAGCGTTGTTACTCTTACTGCACCTTCTTCTTCTTTCAGCTGCTCCCATTAGGGGTTGCCACAGCAGATCATCTTTTTCCATATTACTCTCACTGCACCACTCAGAGTATTTATATCACTGTATCTGAGTGTGAATCACAGATCTACAGCAGCTGATCGGAAAGAGAATTATCGGTATATAGCATCAAGCACACGCTGCCTCAGCCATGCTGTCTATAAAACTGCTCTCATATGACAAACGCTTCAGAGCCTTTCCTGTACTGACCTCGCAGTTCAGAAACAGTTTCATCCCAAGAACTCTGAACGCACTCAATCAGTCCATCAAGTGCTCCTTGTAGAACTGTCTGGACTTATAAGTACAATCACCTCACTGTAAACTTGCGATACAGTTATAATATTGCACAACCTGAGCCACTTTATAAAGCATGTATTTACATATGATGACAATATCATTTTTAAGATGTTTATTATATTATATGCAGCAAAATATGTTTATTATATTATACAGATAAAACTTTAACTTCAACTACACTGTGCCGCAGTGCTAGCGAGACGCTGGTGCTCCGTTTACGGATTGTTCCTGCCTCGCGCTGTATTCTTGTTGGTGCTGACGTGACACTGGAAGGATAGATGGATAGAATAATTAAACACGTACTACGAAGATATTTCGATGTTCCTTAAAAGTTTTGAAGAATCGGCGTTCTAAGCTTACAGATGTCTTAACGTCTATTACAGAGCTGATTGTGTGGCAACTGGGTATTTGGAGAAAGAAAAGTAAGGACAGGAAATATTAGTACATTTGAAAGAGACAGTACTGCTACAATAAAGTATTTCATCGAAGATCGTGCATGGCGCAGCCAGCATCTTGCGTGAGACATGAACAATCACTGTGCCACCGTGTTCCCATGTTTAATAACATGCTTTAACTCCTATCATCATGAAAATGATATCATGTTTGGGCGGGACAGCAGGCGCATGCACGTGCGTTACTTTTCACGCTGACCAGGATTTATGTAGCGGAAGAACGTGGAAGTTGATGTTAGCACAGATTTATGCATCTGGATTTTTTTGTGCATAAGCACATTTCCGCTTTTGTGCTTATGTCATGTTATAGTGCGAATTCTACACACTGCATTATGCATGAAGCCCCTGGTGGTTCCAAACCTTTTCCATTTCACAGTTCTTGACGCCATTGTGCTCTTCCAAACACTCAAAGCTTTAGAAATGGTTTGACCCCCTTGCCTTGATCTATGCCTCGCCACAATTTGATCGTTGAGGTCTACAGAGAGTGCATTAGACTTAATGGGTCGGGCTGAGATGGTCTTTCTTCCAGCAGGTTTCTTCCTCTCTTAGCAAAGAACTTCTCAACTTCTGTTAAAGTGATAATTGAGTTCTTGGTCACTTCTCTGGTCAAGTCCCTTCTTGACCAGTTACTCAGTTTGCTGGATGTGGCTTGAAGGGGGCACCACAGAGACGCAAACTCTAGACACAGTCCCGAATTCACATAAACTTATTGATATGGTGCAGTACCTTTAAAGACCTTCTTAAGAAAATACTAAGTAGAGTCAGTTGTTGCCCCCTCCTCTGCCCCACGCCACTCTTCTGCTCAGTTTTGTCCTTCCTCCACACCCGACCACACATGCATATATATATATCAAAACCCCAGGACACAATTACACCACAACAGTTCCAGGCTCAAATGAACTTATTTTTTAATTAGAGAGAGCACCTATTAAAAAGTGTCTTCTTCCAAAACAACACAATCCAACCCACAGTTCCTTTGTTTGCTTCTTTTCACTCCTCCCAGACAAGCTTTATCCACTTCCTCTTGACTCGAACAGCTCCCTTTATGTCAGTCCCAGGAGTACTTACTGCTGCCACAACATTGCTTGGAGGAAGCATTTGCAGAAGTCCCCCAAAGCAGGAGTTCCTGCTCTCTGCAGCTCCCTTTTGGTGGTACCTACAGAATTCAATGTCCAATGGGACTGCAGCTCCCAGGGTACCCACTGGGTATTACAAATGAAGGCTGCCCTCAGGTATATTGGAGGAGTACACATCCCCGATAGGTGGTCTGTCCCTGCCATTCCATCATATGGGCCCTAGCAAAGGTCCATCCCCTGCATCTATTAATATGTGTAAATATATGTAAAATGTATAGATACCATAATTTAAGTATATAGAATCCATGTACAGTATAGGCTCTTATAGAGCCTTTCATATTTATCTATCATATAGAATCCTTCCTACTTACCTGTGGTGCCTTTCCTATTTAGCGATCTACATATCCATCTATTTCATGCATCTGGTTAGCTAGCTGTCTTTTAATGTCCGCTCATTCCTGCACCATCATGTATCGCTGAAGACCCTCTTGCCCTCTCCCTCTCTTTCTCTCTCATATTTGAAAGTTCTTTTGTGCAGGTCACGCTAATGCACTCTTTTCAACTGGAAAATCGAACACCGCCGGAAAGAAAGGCAGCTGCTGCGCGTGGCTCTTCTCCAGCCTTGGCTCCTTTTTGTTGGTCGGCATCACATGAATCGTATTTTACACCCCAGGAGCCCTGCGCGCCTGGGCCCTTGCTCGCTGCTTCGCTCGCTCTCTTTTTCTCGTGCGCACGCTCTCACAGTCGCGCGCTCACACGCTCTTGCTTCGGCCACCTCTCGATCTTTCGGCAATCAGGTACTCATGTCTCGCCTCCTCGCGTGTTCCCTCCCCCGAGTTCGAGCAGCTTAGTGCTCGCCGCTGCCTGTTGCTCAGTGCGGTGACAGCGCTGCTAAACATGGCGTCGGAAGGAATGATATTAACAAACCACGACCACCAAATCCGAGTAGGAGTCCTCACAGGTAAGCGCGATGCAAACGAGATCGGAGAGCGACAGTGAGCCGACGGCGGGGCTACGCCAAGGCGCTGATATTGCCTGCGGTTCGGACGGCGCATGTTTGCCTGCTCGCTGCGGTGCTGCTTGATTTAGAGCCCCCTGTCATCCCAGTGCAGTCGGGCCGCCGCACTCGCTGCTGGTAGTCGTCTCTTCAGCTTGTCGATACCGGAGCTGGAGATGCTGATAGCGGTGAGAGGTGAAGTGGAAAGTAGTCGGCGGTCAGGTTTAGATTTGTGTTTGCACGGTGCACTGTCTGATAGAGTGAGCCCAATTATTTATTTATTTATATGATTTAACCTACTTATTTGTTCATTGGTCGTCATTAATACCTTCTTGTAGGTTATACTCTTACCTTCTTGAAATTCCCAGTTTTTGCACTCGTTGCTATTGATGATAGCTTGTGGTAATAATTTTTATGATATTGATGATGCGTGTTTTTAGACTTTCCAATTATTATTATTATTATTTTTTCTTCTTTGCTGATGCTCGTGCACTGGGAAGAGCACCTCACTCGCCCGATTTAGAACCGTTGGACCAGGACAGCTCCGCCTCTTGAGCCGTATCATGTAAAGCCGTAAGCATTTTCATCATCACAGATCTAAAGGATATAACTCACGCATTATCGCCTTACACATTTCAGCTCTGCGCGTTGGGTTCCCCGTCTCATTTTCGGCTTTGATGGCGGCCGGTGCTATTCCTCCGCGGAAAGATACATGTTTAACGAGGCTCTGATTTTTTTTTTCTTTTTAAAGCGATTTTCCTTCTTAGAAAAATCGAATCGTCATTTTCTCTTTTGCTTTTAAGGGATCACGGTTTGAGCTCAAAGGGTCCATAATAAAAATAACACTAAGATTTGCATAATAATACTACTAATAAGAAATGAAAAAACACCTCTTTGGTTTTGCGGCTTGCGGAGGATGCTGATAACGTTAGCGAATCGGTACGATCGGCAGTCCCTGGCTTGTCAGGCTGCTGCTCCCTGCTCTCTTTTTCCTTATTTCAGTCACGAATGTTTGCACGAAGCGGAGCTGTGGAGATGCACAGCAGCAGAATTGGGAAATGTATGAGGGAATCCCTCCCCTCCCCCTTCTTCCTCTTCCACTTCCCTCCCCTGCCGTTTTCATTGAGCTCGAGCGCTGTCCTCAGCCTTTGGTGCTGAATCGCACATCAATCACGGTGCCTTCATATAGTGCATGAAGGGGGTTCTGAGAACCGTGGCGTCCGAGCGCCTTCTAAGGGCAGAAAGCGACCTCTTTATATACCGTAAGGGAGCTAAGAAAGGGTGCTCACCCTTGAAATATCGGAGTTTGTTTGTTCCGTCCGCAGTGCACTGACATTTCATGGAGGCAGTTCACTATCGATGACAAACAGGGCTTGACAAAGTGTGAAAAGGCAGATCACAGAAGTGTGTGCATGTGTGTAAAAAGCCCTGGGCCGCTTTCATGATTATTCTCTTAAACAGGGTGCATTTTGTCTAAACAAACCCCTTTCAGATATTCTAAGAACACCAACATCTTTACATCACCGCAAATCCCCGATGACCTTAGCGCTGACGTGGTTTCTGAATTGAGATTTATTCTGCCTGTTTAATTTTCATCATTTTGTGATCCATCATTCTAATCCAGTGATTTCAATTTCTTCATGTGTTTAATCCTTTCAAACTGTTTTAGTGCTTTGATTTCAAAATGCTGATGTTTAGAATGACGACATGATTCTTTTAATGGTAATAATAGTAATAAATGCAACATTGTACTTGATAAGCAGCTGTTGAAAATAGATATATAAGAATAATAAAAGGCACTACCCATTTCTGCTACCGATACTGTGTGACACTGAGCAAGTCATGTCACCTGCCTTTTCTTTAACTGGAAATCCAAAAGAAATAGAACCAATCGATTCTCTCAAAAAATATTGTAAGTCACCTTGGATAAAGGCGTCAACTGAATAAGTCAACATAAAGGTCCCAAAGACGTGTCTGTTTGGTTTGCACGATGTGGCGGCAGTGGACTGGTGTGCCATTCAGGGTTGTTGGGATGGGCTCTTCTTCCCTGCTACCCTGAAATAGTCAAAGCAGGCGAAGCAAATGGGTTCATGGATTGCTACAGAAAACAAAAAAAGAAAACATTTTCTGGTGTTAATAATGCTGCTTTCTAAAACTAGCCCAAACAGTGCTTCACAGCTGCAAGGTCTCCATTACAGTGTTCTTGAAACCTTGATGATCCCTGTCTTGTTGGAAGGAGACTCTGAGAAGACAGGAGAGCACATGTTGAGACCTTCCTGCTCCGGTTTATTTTGCCTGTCACTTGCAGTTATTTGAGATGTCAGTCAGACCATTTGAGGCTTCTCTATCACACTTGAAATCAGATTTGTTTTTTCAACGTTTGTTTAATGGTGTTTCATTAATTTTTAATCCTCTCATGTTTCTTCAGATTTTTATTTTACTCATTAGCTAAACTCAGTTTTGAGTTGCCTTCTGTTCTGTGTTGTTTTTCTTTTGTGCTGAGGCCAACTAATTAAATGGGGTGACCCAGCCGGCACCCCAGCAACTTTTGGATTTTCTCATGTCTTCACACGACCACTCCATATAATCCTCCACAACTGCCTGTTACCAACAGTACATGAATTCAATATCATTTTTACATGAACCGATTTGGAATTTGCTGTCCATGAAAACTATTTCAGACATTACTTTTGCAGTACAATAGATGAGCTATATTACAGTGTACACATTTCTTTAACCGAAAGATAAAGAAATCAGTCCAATCAAATGAAGTTTTTTCTTTTAATTTAAAACAATAAGTTGAAAGGTTGGTAATTTGCTGCAAAAAAATGCTCGTAGATCAAAAATGTGAAAAGACAAAAAGTCACATGAGTTCAACATTTTGAGCTGTCATCTGTAAGCTCGCTCTTGTTTGTGGATGTCATGGGTAGTGTGAAACCTGTGATTTTTTTCCATAATAAAGTACATTTTTCTTTTATGTACATGTTACTGGAATAAAATATTTAAGTGAAATGATAGATAAGTAAAAAATTGGAAATTCATTTTTTTAGTGCAAAATGCCAATGGGGTGTAATGACATTGGCTTATGCATATGGGATCTCCCTAAAGGTGTCTTGATTCCGAAAGTGCGGTGTTAGAGTGCTCTATAAAATCAAAACTGGTTAACTGACAGAAGAATAATAATAACTAATGAGCAGCAGAGTTGTGAGCGCCAGATCCCATTCCATGAACAGAATGGAGCCACATAGAGGCCTATTGGGATGGCATTGCCACCTCTTGGAGTTTGGGCCAAACTTAAACTTCTGCCTTCTGTGTATGTTCACATTGGCTTTCTTTGAAAGAGGTTTGGTCATTTTGACTGGGTGCTTTAAAATGGGAATTGAATCGTGATTCCAGTTTTGCACTGCAGACTTCAGACCAGAGGTTATTTTGAAATGTGTGGATGGAATGATGGGCCATACTGGTGAGAGGGGCTGACATTCTTGGATGTGCTGCATTTGCTGTGTTCATGTTGATATGGTGAAGTCTTCTAGTGTGATATTGCCCAGGTGTCCCCTGAGTTCAGAGCTTTGGTTGATAAATACATAGATAGAACGTTGTTTTCCCACTTGGGGAAATTTGGCTTTTTACAGAAGGATAATATATAAATATAATAATATTTATACACACTCACACTATGGCCTTAACATACACTAGAATGACTAAAATGGAAGAAAGCTCCTGATCTGGTGGTCCCAGTCACAGTGAAGTGCTATACAGGCATATTGCTGTTATTAAAGGAGCCACAGCTGCGTTTCTTGACACACTTCTGCTGAATAATTTATTGGCTGAAAGTCCTCAGTGTTAGTGTGTCACAGAGAGGACACGTAGCATTGTTAATAATGGCACTCAGTTTTATCTCCATTCTCTCCTCCACTACGACCTCCTGGAGGTCCAGAGGGCATCCTATAACTGAGCCTGCCATTTTAATTAACTTGTTAATTCAGTGGGCCTCTCTTGAAATAATTTTACCAGCCCAGCACATCACACTAGCCATCACAGAGTTGTAGAAGATGTGAAGGATGTCACTTTCCTCGTGAAAGGAATGGAGTCTCCTTTTGAAATAGAGCCTGCAAATTCCCTTTCTTTTATAGTTCCTCTATGTTCCAAGACCAGTCCAACCTGTCATTAATGTGGACCCCCCAAGTAGTTGTAGCAGTGCACCACCTCTGCATCCACACCCTGGATAGTGACCAGACACGGAGGCTGTTTGGTGCTGCCTATTAAGTGAATTAGCAGTTCTTTGGTTTTGCTGATGACAACTCTCAGACTTCTCCACCTGACTCCTCTCCTCCATCTCATACACCCCATAAGTGCAGAATCATCTGAGAATTTCTGTAAGTGACATGACCTGCTGTTATATTTATAGTCTGTGGTGTATAGAGTGAGGAGAAAAGGTGACAGGCCTGTTCCTTGTGGTGCTCACACAGTCCTTGAGTTTCACAAACTGCGGTCTGTCCAAGAGATAGTCCATTATCTAGGACACCATAGGCTTATCCACCTGCATTCTTTGAGCTTACCCCTTAATGGGGGTATGGAAGTATGGATGATGGGTAATTGAATTGAGAAAAGTCCAAAAGGCAGTAAATGCATGTGCACATACAAGCAGGAAAGTGTTGTTCAGTTACATGTAAGAATAGATGAGTACATTATTTGTTGATCAATCCAGACGCAGAGTGCCTTGTTGATGTGTTATCGCTTTAAAGTTAGACAAGCAATATGCTTAAAGTTTCACTGGAAATGGTATATAGCGAGCACTGGAAAATGGGAAGATGGGGTAGGGGTAATAGTGGTCTTTTGAAACAGCTGACTAAAAAGAGAGTGAAGTAAGCACTTGTGTTTAAAATCATAGAAGTCATTTGATCATCTAGCTGTTTAGAAGAGCTTTGCATCTGTCAGTGTGCGATGCAAAGTATCACTTGTGTGAGGAAGAACCACAGACCTTAATTTAAAATTATTTCAGACATACTCAGTAAAGGTGTCTGCCCTCACTTTGTTATGTCACGTATGCTAAAAGTGGCACATAAGGAGGCCAACATGGTAAAAAATAGAACATGGTCAAAAGTTGAGAAGTTTAAAGTGGAGGCTCAAATACCTATGAGATTTGATAGCCAACAAAAAGCTTTATCCAGCATCTAGGATAGCACAGATCTGTTGCATCTCTGACTCAATTTTTGCACACTCATGGAAACCATGGACAATGGCGTCATGAATGTGGGGTCTCAGAATGGTCGGACCTTTAAGAAAACAAAATAGTGATGCAATAAAACAAAAAATTAAATTTAAATGAAATTTCAAAAACAAACTCACTATTAACTGACAGCATGACTGAATTCCCCAGATTGAAAAACCCTCAAAACCATTAAGAAAAGTGGAAAGGAAATTTCACTCAAAGCAACTTGTGTCGTAACACTCTTGTCCGATTCCTTGTGGATTGTCTGTTTATCTTATTATTTTGTGTTTTATTTTCTTCTGCTGAATTATTAAGTGTGCATATGGTTTGGGTACATGACAACACAATGGAAATGGCCAAAGAGAAATTTTCGGTTGAGAACTTCCCAGATTTTCAATGAGACTTTGGTAGTGAATGAGGAGGAGAATCACCTTGTGGTAATCAACTGTTTTCCTTGTTCAGATTCAATATAACATCAATATGAAAAATGAGTTGTTCTGTAATGTGGAACAAAAGTCTGTCTTGGATGTCCTATGTCATGGAAAATTTCATTGTGGATTTCAGAGGAGTTGTATGTAGTAATTGGCATTGATGTAACCTGGCTGCTTGCAGTAGGATGTCAAGATGGCCAGCTGTTCCATTAAACTTGGACAATAGTGAGGTGACTGATTATGTCACAGGCCTCCCACGCTGTGTCTCATATACTGACTTTTCATGTTTTTTTCCTGATGTTTTTATTTAATTATAAGAAACATTTATGGATGCTCCTTGTTGTAAGGTCTGTCTTGATTTTATGTTCAAGCACATGCTCCATGGAAATCATTATTAATGACTAGAAGAGAAGTAATTTCTTCTTTTACAACTCTGAGATGACCAGTGCAAGTTCATATGCTGTGGTGTGCTGGGCTGGTAACATGACTTCAAAAGAGACCCAACAAATCAACAGGATAATTAAAAGAGCAAATTCAATTATAGGATGTGCCCTGGACCTCCCTAGAGGTAGTAAAGGAGAGAACTGAAACAAACTGAGTGCCATTATAAACTTCCTATCTGTGACCACTAACACTGAGAAATGCGGCAAGACATGCGACTGGGTTTCCTTTATACCAAGTTATAGGTTTTGTTTTTATTTTCCTCTTTTTTAGTCATTCTGGTGTATGTTCAGACCATTGTCTGTCTATCTATCTATCTATCTATCTATCTATCTATCTATCTATCTATCTATCTATCTATCTATCTATCTATCTATCTATCTATCTATCTGTCTGTCTGTCTGTCTGTCTGTCTGTCTGTCTGTCTGTCTGTCTGTCTGTCTGTCTGTCTGTCTGTCTGTCTGTCTGTCTGTCTATCATATAGTGCCTTTCCTGCCTGTCTGTCTAATTTCCAGTTACGTATGATAAAGAAAATCAGTGAGTCTGTCCAATAAACAGAAATGGGTGAGCTGTGTAAGAGTAATTGGCCTGATCTCTTCCAAAATTTGTCTTGTTACAAATGTTAAAGTAATCTTGCTTACTGTGAAAATGGAGGAAAAAAGAAAGCTGTAAGTTTAAAGGGATGTTTTTCTAAATTTTAATAGTAAAAAATAATTTTTAAAATTTTTGAGCAGCATGAAAAAAAAAACTTAGCCGCCATTTTCATATAAATTGCTGGAAAAGAGGTGAATGATGAAGCCATTGGTCTAGTGATGAGCTCAGGGAAGAACTTAAATCCCAGGACTAAGCCATGCATAGCCAACCTGCCCACCTAACTGTCATGTTGATTTCCTGGATTCCTGAACGTTCCCACATTAAAGAGTAGTTTTTTTGCTGTTAAAAAAAGAAAATTCTGACAGTTCCACTTTAATTCCCAAAATGGATTTTTGCTTCCGTTAAACCTGAATTGAAACAGTTTGGGTTAGAAAATGGTGATGAATCGGGCACTGATGACTGCAAAGTGTGTTCTATATGGTAGGGAACCTTTGTGAGAAAACAAGAAAAAAGCCAATGGCTTTGCACATTCAGGTTGTCAAATCTGATTGTGTGTTCTTGCTCCTGTTCTGTTCAGTGCTTGCATGGTCTGGGTGTTGGGCAAGGTTGTGGGGACCCATGGCTGTGAGGCATCTGTTGGTGAAGAAAGATTTATTAATTTTGCCTTTGCCAACGATGCTGTGATCTTCACGGAGTCAGTAAAGACTCTGATGAGGGTGCTCGAGAGACTGAGCGAGAAGTCTGAGTGTCTGGGCTTGTGAGTGTTTGAATAAAAACCAAGATCCAGGCCTTTAATGACCTCTTGGGCACAGCCATCAGCAGTGTGTCTCTTTTGCAGAGAGAGTGTCGAACTTGTCGAGAGGTTTACTTACCTCGGCAGTGACATTCATGTCTCTAGTGACTCTTCCTATGAAGTCAGTAGACAGATTGGGAGAGCATAGGGGTCATGAGGTTGCTAGGAAGGGGTGTGTGGCGCTCCTGATATCTCTGCAAAAGGACGAAGGTCCAAGTCTTTAGAGTCCTGCTGCTTCCTGTTTCGCTAGACATGAGTGTTGCGAGACATGGACGCCATCCAGTGACCTGAGATGAACACTGGACTCCTTTGATGCTGTGTCTCTTCGGAGAATCCTTGGGTAATGCTGGTGTGACTTTGTATCGAATGAGCGATTGCTCACAGAGTCCCAAATGGCGCACATCACCTGCATTGTGTTGGAGTGTCAGTTACGGCACTATGGCCATGTCGCACGATTCCGTTTGGGTGATCCAGCTCGCAAGTTCCTCATTATTAAGATCTGAGTGGCTGGACCAGGCCAAGGGGACACCCACATAACACCTGGATGTGGCAGATAGAGGGTCATTTCTGGAGGGTAGGCTAGACCATATGTCTGCCTGGGGGGTTGCCAACTGGGATCCCAAGCTCTTTTGTCATGTGGTGGGTGCAGCATCGCGCACTCTTCCCAGCCTGACCTGACAAGACCTGACCTGTCCTGAACAGTATGTGTGAATATGTATCATAATGGAATACCTGTATGTGCTACCTAATGCAGACCATTGAGTTATAAAAGAACCAAATATAACGGATGAATTGCGTTGTGAGGTCAAGCCTCAATATTGCCCACTTCGAACTAACACTGACCACTCAGTAGAAGAAGCTAGGGTTGATGGGCATTATTTATAGTCACGTGCTGATTTACAGCCAACAGAGGTAAATCAATTTGTGCTTACGGCGGAGGACCAAAGCAAAAACAATCGGGTAATAAAGTTCTAGAAATTGCTAAAACCAGCGGCAGTAATAAACACAGTCTTGTATGTTTTTTAGCTCTTAGAGGGCCTTTTAATGTCTGTTGTAATTGGTGCTTCTCCACATGGCTAATTGTTATGTTTTCAACCCGCACCGTCTTCCTTACACCTGTGTTTCTCAACCTTTATAACAATAATAATACATTTTATTTATATAGCACCTTTCTCATGCTCAAGGCATTTCACAGAGTCTCAGAAAGAACAGCAGGGTATACTGTATGTAACACTGGATATGTATATTTTCTGTCTGATTCCACACCCTAGTTTTACCCTTTTTAAATTCATTGATGACTTACTAATAGCAATTGTAAATGCCCCCTTGGAAAAACAGGAGCAATTGGGAGTCCGCCTTGGTGAAATGAGCTTGCCTAGAAATGGGGAAACATATTGCTCAGCACTGATGATATCTTAGGTAACACACCATGATGGCAACCTGCGTCATGCCATTCATGCAACCAGCGGTTGAGAAACCCTGCCTTACACAAACCTTGAGATCAGTTTGTGCTACACCGTACCGGTGACCCATGCCAGAGCCAGAAAGCTACAATTGCAATGACCTGTACACTTTGGCACTGACATACGGCCAAGTGCCCTGTCCCAAGTATAGCCGTAAATAAATCCTACACACATCAGAAATATTTAGTCTTAACTATAATTTTGGTTAAACTTATGATGTAGCAAAGTAGGAAGTTAATATTAAAGAACTTACAATATAAAAATCAAAAAATGTTTAACAACAGTCAAGTACAGGTAGTCCCCAAATTACGAACATCCAACATACGACTTGCGAACGGGGCCGCAGCTGCTTCTTCATCTGTCTGGGGGATGCGACGCAGGCTCCTCAGTAACTGCCACTCCGTCATCTTCGGCCTGGGGATGCTGCAAGCGGTGGCTGGAGGGGACGATTTCACTGCTCACGCAGTGTAGTGTCCCTTGGGCGGCTGGGTGTGCGGCAAGCGGTGACCCGGGGTCAATAATTGCCATGGCCTCAGGAACCGCTTATGTGCAGGACGGAGGCTTGATGGGACTTCTGACTGCCCCGTTTGTTCTCGGTGGCCGGCTGGTGATGCTGCAAGCAGTGACCCGGTTGTGGCTGAATGGAGGCCATTGAGGGTGAATGGGGTGGCGGGGGGCAGCATTGTATAGTGTGCCTCGGGTGGCTGCCTGTTGAATGGGGGTGGTGGTGGGCAATTCACTACCCGCCTTTGGCCAAACCCTGTTTGTTCTTGGTGGGCTGACGCTGCAGGCAGCATACTATATGCAAGTGGAGGTGACTGTGTGGTCCTTGCCGCCCCCATTCATTCTCAATAGCTAGCCTGCTTGTACTGTGACGCACATAGCAGGAAGTTGTCTCTCATCAGTACACCAGACGTGCTGATGAGGGGCGCCTTCCTGCTGTGATAGTGTGGACAGTGCTGTGCAGAACAGCTCATCTTAACGTTTTGTCTTCACCACTCAACAATGTCTCTGAAACACAAATCTGATGCAAATGCTGGTGATATAGTAAAGAAGAGAAAAACCATCACCATTGAAAATAAAGTAGAAATAATAAAAAGGGTTAGAGAGAGAGAGAGAGAGAGAGAGAGAGGTGAAACTCCATCATTCATTGGCAGAGCACTTGGTTACAGTCGGTCAGCAATAGCATTTATTAAAATAATGTACCTGTTCCGACAGACAAATTCAACTTAAGTACAAACCTACAGTCCCTATCTCGTATGTAACCCAGGGACTGCCTGCAGTTTTAAAGAAAAAAAATTGGATTTTGTAAAATGTATTATACTTTTTAAAAATTACCGTATTTACCCGTGCACCACGTGCATATTTTTTTTAGTATTAGAAAATCAGGTGCGCGTCATACACAAGGAAATTTTTTTCTGTAATGTTTACTTTTCTCTCTCTCGCTCGCTCGTGCGCACTCTCTCTCGCTCGCGCGCTCTCTCTCTCGCTCGCGCGCGCGCTCTCTCTCTCTCGCACTCTCTCTCTCTCGCTTGTTCGCTCGCTTGCGCGCACTCTCTCTCTCTCGCTTGTTCGCTCGTGCGCACTCTCTCACTTGTTTGCTCGCGCGTGCGCTCTCTCTCTTTCTCTTGTTTGCTCGCGCGTGCGCTCTCTCTCGCTTGTTTGCTCGCGCTCTCTCTCTCTCTCTCTCTCTCTCGTTTGCTCGCGCGCGCGCTCTCTCTCTCTCGCTTGCTCGTGCGCGCTCTCTCTCTCGCTTGTTCGCTCGCTTGCGCGCGCTCTCTCTCTCTCGCTTGTTCGCTCGTGCGCACTCTCTCACTTGTTTGCTCGCGCGTGCGCTCTCTCTCTTTCTCTTGTTTGCTCGCGCGTGCGCTCTCTCTCGCTTGTTCACTCGCGCATGCTCTCTCTCTCTCTCGCTTGTTTGCTCGCGCGCGCGCTCTCTCTCTCTCGCTTGTTCGCTCGCGCGCGCTCTCTCTCTCGCTTGTTCGCTCGCGCGCGCTCTCTCTCTCGCTTGTTCGCTCGCGCTCTCTCTCTCTCTCGCTTGTTTGCTCGCGCGCGCGCTCTCTCTCTCTCGCTTGTTCGCTTGCTCGCGCGCGCTCTCTCTCTCTCTCTCGCTTGTTCGCTCGCTCGCGCGCGCTCTCTCTCTCTCTCTCGCTTGTTCGCTCGCTTGCGCGCGCTCTCTCTCGCTTGTTCGCACGCGCGTGCGTGCTCTCTCTCTTCTCTCTCTCTCTCTCGCTTGTTCGCTCACGCGCTCTCTCTCTCTCGCTCTCTCTCTCGCTTGTTCGCTCGCGCGCTCTCTCTCTCTCTCTCGCTTGTTCGCTCGCGCGCTCTCTCTCTCTCTCTCGCTTGTTTGCTCACGCGCTCTCTCTCTCTCTCGCTTGTTTGCTCGCGCGCGCGCTCTCTCTCTCTCGCTTGTTCGCTCGCTCGCGCGCGCTCTCTCTCTCTCGCTCGTTCGCTCGCTCGCGCGCGCTCTCTCTCTCTCGCTTGTTCGCTCGCTCGCGCGCGCTCTCTCTCTCTCGCTTGTTCGCTCGCTCGCGCGCGCTCTCTCTCTCTCGCTTGTTCGCTCGCCGCGCGGCGCTCTTCTCTCTCTCGCTTGTTCGCTTGCTCGCGCGCTCTCTCTCTCTCTCTCGCTCGCTTGCTCGCTCGCTCGCGCGCTCTCTCTCTCTCTCTCTCTCGCTTGTTCGCTCGCGCGCTCTCTCTCTCTCTCTCTCTCGCTTGTTCGCTCGCGCGCTCTCTCTCTCTCTCGCTTGTTCGCTCGCTTGCGCGCGCTCTCTCTCGCTTGCGCGCGCTCTCTCTCGCTTGCGCGCGCTCTCTCTCGCTTGCGCGCGCTGTCTCTCGCTTGTTCGCACGCGCGTGCGTGCTCTCTCTCTTTCTCTCTCTCTCTCTCGCTTGTTCGCTCACGCGCTCTCTCTCTCTCTCTCTCTCTCGCTTGTTCGCTCGTGCTCTCTCTCTCTCGCTTGTTCGCTCACGCGCTCTCTCTCTCTCTCTCTCTCGCTTGTTCGCTCGCGCGCTCTCTCTCTCTCTCTCTCTCTCTCTCTCTCTCTCTCTCTCGCTTGTTCGCTCGCACGCTCTCTCTGTCTCTCTTGCTTGTTTGCTCACACGCTCTCTCGCTTGTTTGCTCACGCGCTCTCTCTCTCTCTCTCTCGCTTGTTTGCTCGTGCGCTCTCTCTCTCGCTTGTTTGCTCGTGCGCTCTCTCTCTCTCTTGTTTGCTCGTGCGCTCTCTCTCTCTCTTGTTTGCTCGTGCGCTCTCTCTCTCTCTCTTTCGCTCGCGCGCGCTCTCTCTCTCGCTTGTTTGCTCGCACGCGCTCTCTCTCTCGCTTGTTCGCTCGCGCGCGCTCTCTCTCTCTCTCTCTCGCTCGCTTGTTTGCTCACGCGCGCTCTCTCTCTCGCTTGTTTGCTCGCTCTCTCTCTCTCTCTCGCTTGTTTGCTCACGCGCACTCTCTCTCTCTCTCTCTCTCGCTTGTTTGCTCACACGCACTGTCTCTCTCTCTCTCTCTCTCTTGCTTGTTTGCTCACACGCACTGTCTCTCTCTCTCTCTCTCTCTCTCGCTTGTTTGCTCACGCGCACTTTCTCTCTCTCTCTCTCTCGCTTGTTTGCTCGCGCTCTCTCTCTCGCTTGTTCGCTCTCTCTCTCTCTCTCGCTTGTTTGCTCTCTCTCTCTCTCTCTCTCTCTCGCTTGTTTGCTCACACGCACTGTCTCTCTCTCTCTCTCTCTCTCTCTCGCTTGTTTGCTCACGCGCACTTTCTCTCTCTCTCTCTCTCTCTCTTGTTCGCTCGCGCTCTCTCTCTCGCTTGTTCGCTCGCGCTCTCTCTCTCGCTTGTTCGCTCGCGCTCTCTCTCTCTCGCTTGTTCGCTCGCGCTCTCTCTCTCTCTCACTTGTTCGCTTGCGCGCGCTCTCTGTCTCTCTCGCTTCTTCGCTCGTGCGCGCTCTCTCTCTCTTTCTCGCTTGTTTGCTCGTGCACGCTCTCTCTCTCTCTTGCTCGTTCGCTTGCGCTCTCTCTCTTGCGCTCGCTTACTCGCACTCTCTCTCTCTCTCGCGCTCATTCGCTTGCGCTCTCTCTCTCTCTCTCGCTCATTCGCTCGCGCTCTCTCTCTCTGTCTCTCGCTTGCTCTTTCGTCATGCAACAAAAACAGAAAGGCATTTCGCGGAAAACATGCCCTAAACTCTTCCTATACAATCACAACGCACGTCGTACATGGGGCAAATTTTTTTCGTGATTTTCTTTGTAAAAATTAGGGTGCGTGTCTTACATGAGGTGAGGGTGTGTGGTACACAAGTAAATACGGTAAGTAATTTAGAAACAATACAATCAGTAGATTACGATTCCATGGACAGATAAAACATGCAGATTAGTGAATTACCACCAAACAAAGCTGTGAGGTCCACTGGTAACTAACATACATAGATGTAATCTGCTCCGTGCAATTCATGAGTCTGTTAGGAGACGTCTGTGAAGAGGTGTTTAACTTTTGGAGACCGTAGGATCTTTTATAGAAAATGAAATGGCTGACACATGTCAACCACAGCTTTTTATCAAGGCTTTCCTCCGTAGCATTCAAGTTCAAGGTCACATTTATAGTGTATGTATGATGTATTCCTTGATAAAATTTAATTTACACACTTCTCAGAATTCTGTTACAATTCAGGGTTAACTGTAATGGCTCAACTGAAGTGGTATATAACAATGCATTCGATTACATAAAAAACATTGAGAGTGTTGCAAGGAGTTGACAACCCTAGGCGACTCGATTGTGAGTTAACTGGTTAGGTCTTTAAAGGAAAGAACTCAGGACTTTACGAGTCATATGGATAAAACACTAGAGTTCTGGTAGCAATGTTGCGTTCACAAGCTCTCAAACTGTTCAGAGCTACAAGCTGTGACCTTTCCTCCTCTGTGCATTCACACGGGCTTCTGGTTGGACTACATATGACTTTACATGAGGACGATTTTGAGTTGATACTTGGTGTGCAAAAAAAAAAAAAATAATGAAAAATTAAATGTCATTTTACGTTTTCTGACTGACCAGGTTATGTTTTTCATTTTACACAATTAACTAAGATGAAAGGTGAGCGTTATGTCTCAACTCTGGGAATTTGGGTGGTTTTGTTTTCTCTGAATTGTCTGACTTGTAGCTCAAAGTTCACTGAGCTTTCAAGTGATAATTCCAACTTGAGAACTCGGAATTACCATATATATATGACATCAAGAGAACAGAGTACAAGACACTTGTAAAATTTGGGCAGACGTTATGTCCTAGAAAGTTGTAGAGCCATCTCATCAGAGGTGTTCCTGCATCCTTGCAAACTTCCTCACTGTCTGTTGTTTGTTGGGAGACTGTGAATCTCACTTGTCAACCTGTGAAACTTGGTTTGTTTCCCACACTGGTATCCTTTAAGCAAGTACTTCCAATCCCTTTTTGATGCCAGTGGTATTTAGCACTCCCATGTTTGAGGTTTTAGTTTAAATTGCATCCAGGCAAACAAACATCTCCACATTATTCATATTCAGGCTGCCATACAAGAGTGGCTTCCATATTGGAGAACTTGAAATGCCAAAGAAAATAAATGTGACAAAGTTCTGCTGTTCTCTGGGGATTCCTTAACCTACCGGTACCTTCTCCACTCACCCATCACCCAACTAAAACACCAGTCTCACCTTCCGTCTTTCTCTGTCAATGTTTCTCATGGTCCCAGCCCCTTTACGTCCCTTGAGTGAGCCGCCTTCCCAGATTCTCTTATCATATCCTGATTTAGTGATCATTTGTCTTTAAATCTCATTCAGGGATCACCTGAGGGCCATGCATTTGGCATCACTTCCAGGATCTTTGGACATTTGGTTTAGCATCAGAGATACCAGACTGGAACTCCTCCTAGCTGCCTCTAGTTTTTGTGAACTGCAGAGTCCAGAGTAGCTTTTAATGGTCTGGGTCTTCAGGGCAAGCACCCATCTTCAAAGGAGTATCATCTTGTTATATTTTTTGGATTACATTCTATTCTGGTGGCCATCTTGTGCGTTTTTGGTAGTTCCATAGCTTTGTTCCTGTTGCCTGTATAGCTTTTTCCATCATTATGCAGCATGTCTCCCAAGGTTGTAACCCGTGGGTAATTGCAGCAATGTGTTTAAAGTGTCACCCATTTCACTGTCTATTTTTCTGAACTGCGGATAACAAACCTTTTTTTTTAACCTTCTTTGAGAATTCTTTGCTTTTGAATTGCTCTTTTAAGTTCCTGACATGCTCTTTGTTCTTTTGACCTCAATTTTTGTCCATCACTTTGGCTCGGTTGTTTTGGTTCTTTTTGATCTCCCAGGTTTGATCTTTTTCTGTTTCCTGTCTCTCTCCTGGTTTGCCTTTTAAATCTTTTGTTGGTTTCCTTGCATTACATGTGGCTCTGCTATTACAAAATAGGGACTATACACTGCCACCTACTGGCACAGTGGGAAATGAATATTCACTGATCATACCCTTAGATGGGAAACACTGTCCCACACTTCCAAGACTTGAGCGGTACACTCTCCCCTAACAAGAAAGTGGGAAAGTCTATTCCTTGTCTTTATTATTGTATGGGCAAAATGGCATCATGCTTCCAAGGTTGGAGCTCAATACTGCCACTTAGTAACAGAGTGTGTAACGAGTTCTTGCTGTTCTTATCTTTAGATGGTGAACACTGTGTCACACTTCTAAGACGAGGTCTGTCTGCTGCCTGCTAGCAATATAGTGGTAAAGGAGTCGTCACTGGACTTGCTGTTCAGTCGGAAACATAAGCTCAGCTGTCTGTTGCCCCCTAGTGGATTGGTGGTTTGTGTGGACTCTTACCAGTCATATAGCCTTTCTGTAGCAAAAGGGTCAGCCCCCCCACCCAAGGTCCTGCTGTTTCCTTCTTGGGCATGACTTGCTGTGGTGGTCTTTGAGGTTTTGTTTCTGGGGTCTTCTACTGCTCAGCTGCCTTCCCACACTGACATGTTGAAATGTGGGGAGTCATTCACTATGTGTGTTAATATATTGTCTAATGTTTGTCTAGCTATGCCATCTGTTTAAGACAGGTTGAAATCTAAAGGGTAATTTATAATTCTGCGTAGAGCTTATGCCGTAGCCTGCGTAGCCTACTGCATTGTTTGACGCACACCTTCTCAAGAATGTGACTACGCATTGTATCAGTATGAACTCTATGCAGACCCCTATGACTCTGATTGACCAGTGTGGTAACTACATATTTCCTGAAACTTTCCATTTGTTTTCCACTATTCTGAAGTAAAAAAGAGTAGCTGAAGAAGTTAGAAAATATACACATTTATATGACCCCCCTCATCACATAGACAGATGGCGTCCAATTTGTGGCACTCAAATATCAGCTAACATCGCTTTGGAAGCTGTCAAATGCATAAAAAAGTGGAGAAATGTGAGGGACAAATACATTCTCCTATGAAAGAAAATGTGGAGCAAGAGGAGCAGTGATCCCAGAGGGCAAAAACTGGCCGCATTTTATGTTTTTCTCTCCACCATATTGTGATGGATCATTCGCTTTTCTTGTTTGCTTTAAACCCCACCAACTAGCATTCAGCGCATGTGCCTACATCTTTTGGAATGTATTTTGTAATACATGTAGTAATAAAATGTACTACATTTGTCATTCCAACGGTTGGTTCATCACAAACTTTTACAGTAGTACTAGTCTGTTGGAATGAAAAATGCAATGCATTGTATTACTACAAATGTTTGTGATGCACCATTTCTTGGAATAACACAGACATAGTAACCGGATGGACACACAGATATGCAGACACGTGTCCTTTTATTAAGGTGGATTGTAACAGTATTATATCTGCAAGTGAGAAATGCACAGTTTTCGATTGTTCCAGGAATGTTTTTTGTAGCAGCATATTTCTTGTACTAGAGTAGGCCTTAGAAGCTGGTGGTTAACATTCCAGTTAAACTGCTAGCCATGGAACAAACTGATAAATTCAGTGCATGCCCTTTGCCGGACTCCAGAAATGGGGGCTTTGTCTTGAAATGTACCTCTCCAAATCAGATTATCCTCCACGTGTTGTGTGTGATGCCTAGACAGCAGTGTAAATACAGGATATGGTCGTGCCTCTGAAAACTGGGAAGCCTGAAAATCGCATTTGTACGAGATTTGAGCGTAACCAAAAGAAGAAAAAAAAAATCAAAAAGTGCGCTTTGTGTCTTTGATCTCTGTCAGCAGAGCTTGGTAATGCGAGTTGTTAGGCTGTGGCGAGAGCATGTAACCGTGCATAGCTACAGATAATGCTGACCTCTCAAGGGAAGAGAACGAGGCCGAGTGGAAGCGGCCCAGATTGACTACAGACAGCACATGGCAGTTAAATCCATCATGGTCTAAGCTGTCGCCAGACGTAATTGGATACCAGAATCATATAGTGACTGCCAGAATGACAAGAAATAAATCCCAGTCTTCAAAAATGCAATTCTCAAATCTCCTTCTAACGTTATTTAAAGCAGTAAATAAATGACAGAGATTAATGCTCTTCACTAGGTAACGGCTTTTTAGAAGGCTTCTAATTTATTTCCTAACTCGATTTGTTTGCTTAAATTGGAGTGTGATTCTGAAAAGGTGGCAACAAAACGCAGAGTGGCAGCATGTGAGTTCTGAATCTTGTTTTGGCATGCTGAGTTGCAGCTTGATCTTTGAATTGTGGATGGGAAGCTAACCCCAGGGACAAAGGGTAGAAACTGCATTGCCTAATTTATGGCTTGCGGTGTTGTAAATAGAAGTGAGCACCAGAGGGGTGCATTCACAGGGTGCAGCATCCTGTATTTGAGTGGCATTCCTAGTCGTTTTCTCCCATATCCTTAAAGAAATGTGTGTTGCATTGATTCAGAAATTTTCAATTGGTCCTTGTGGGCCATTTGATTTTTTTTTTTACGTATAATAACAAATTATGGCTTTACTTTTAGTTACCTTAGAGTATATGTGGGTGTGAAGAAGGCTACAACACGGAGTGGGAGTATAGATGGCCAGGTGTGCCATCCAGTTGCACGTACCCATGAGTGCCAAAGTACCAACATTTGGCATTACTTTGTCGCTGCCAGAAGAAGAATGTGGAGTTAGTCAACATGTGGAAGTCCCTCAAGTCCCCAAGAAATACTCAGAAATGCCCACAAGAGGAGGAAAAAATGGCTAAGCCCCAGTCACACAAAAGACAATGAAGAATCTTTATAAATAAAAAGATTTATTGTTCAGGAAAACAAATGTGCCACTGATTTATATCACACTTTCATGGCTTGCAGAGACATCTGTAGAAGTGAGATCTGAAACCAGAGATGACTTTTTCTGTCAAATGGAGCTCAGTGACGAAGGCGAGAGATGTCCTTGTAGCCTCCATCTGTTTCTTCTTTTAACTTTTTTTGGGTTGGAATCCCACAATCGTGGGGTTGTAAGTCAATGATAGGCTGCTGGGCTGCTCTTACAACATTTCCAGAAACATTTGCTGTGCTCACTGAATTAAAGTGTGTAGCCATTCAGCCATCTGTTTTGTAGAATAGTGCAGCATGTTAGTAATATCTGGATTTCTACATTTGTGTAATTCTAAGGGTACTGTTGTCGAAGTGATCAACTTTAGGAGTAGAACTTTTTCAGGGTATCCATTTTTTATGGATATCGTGTTTAATCCCCAGCAGAATGTATAAGTGACGAGTATGGGGAAAGGTGAATTAAATTTTTTTATTTTTTTTTTTTTATGGTCATCGGCAACCGTGTCTATTCATTGATTTCCTCATGTGTTTTTTCCCTTAAGAAGTTACAGGAAAGCTGGAGCTAAGCTCAGATGGTAGGGTCTGTTTTAAGTCATCAGTGGTATAGTTTGAACTTGGGTAGAAAGCGCACGCACCATCCGGGCAGTGACCAGCATGGAAAATAGTAACTCCATGTAGTGCTGGGTGGTATACCGGTTCATACCGAAAACCGTTTTTTATTTTTGTTATGATATGGATTTTTATTATACAGCAACACCAGTTTAAATTGCCTAAACAACGTTCAGAATGTGGCGCTGCAGGAAACTGTTTAAGGGGGGACCTTTTTCACTGCTACACCGCTAAACAGATACAATGGAGTACATGCATTAGTGGAAGTGTTGCACGGGGGCTCTTTTTCACTGTTACACCGCTAAATAGGCATGCAACAGAGTACATGCGGTAGTACAGTACATGCGCAGTGAAAATGGACAGAGAGCATTCCGAAACTGAAGCTGTAGCAGACGATAAATTTGAACATGATGACACAGAAGAACTTTTGCCAAAAAAAAAGGAGTCACGTCCGTTGTCTGGAGATACTTTGGTTTTAAAAGGTCGGATGTGGACCATTATGTTCAAATGTGTGAATGCTGTTTCTATACTACTGGATAATACTGCAAGCCAAGTTGTACTTGTTTTATTGTTTTTAATACAGTGTAATGTACCTGGGTGCTGTGTAATAGTGTCACGACATGTTGGCTTTATTCTCGACATTTCTACTTGATTCTCGCCGTTTATGTCAAGATTAAAGTCGACGTGTTGACTTTATTCTCGTAATTTGTCATTAAAGTAGAACATCGTAAACTAAACTTCATTGTAAAATGAATATTTAATTTACTAGATTTTCTCAAACCCTGTCATAAGTTATGTAGCACATTAAATGCTTTGTGTTAAGTATCCCCCTAGCAATGTTAAATTGGTACGTGCTTCTTAAACTGACTTCTTCTTGTACTGAGGAGGCGTCGCAGCGATCACCGCACAGAATACATTCACTTCATGATATTCCTGCTCCCTGAGCATTTAGAATGCTAAGATAAATACTTGATATAAGTTTCATGATGAAATGTATTAATCATGTGGGGGAGGCACGGTGGCGTGGAGGTTGCACTGCTGCCTCGCAGCAGGGAGGTCTCGGGTGTTCCCTGCCTTGAATTTGCAAGTTTTTCTGGTGGGTTTACTCGGCGTGCTTCAGTTTCCTTTCAAAGTCATGTAGTATGTGGGGTTTTGTTATGCTATATTGACCCTGCTAGTGTATGTTTTGCTTGTATTCACCCTGCGATGTGCTGCCGTTCAGGATTTGCTCCTGCCTCGCACACAATGCTTGTTGGGACGGACGCAACCCTGAATGGATGGCATAATTAAACATGTATAACGAAGATTTTTTTTAAATTCTGAACACTCTGTGATCTAAGTTTATAACTAGTTTTATCAAGGGAGCAGCACTACCGAGACACTACCGTGCACGTTTAATACCTGCTTTAATGCATTTCATCAAGTATATATCTTAGCATTCTAAATTTTCAGAGAGCAGAAATATCATGAAGTGAATGTATTCTGTGCGGTGATCACTGCCGGCGCCTCCTCTTAGTGCGGAGGAAGTCAGTTTAAGAAGCACGCAGTGATTAACAACTGGGTTGGGGAACACAACACAAAGCATTTAATGTGCTACATCAACTTATGACGGGGTTTGAGAAAATCTAGTAAATTAAACATTAGGATGAAGTTTAGTTTACGACGTCCTGCTTTAATTATAAAATAAACTATGAGAATAAAGTGGAAATATCGACTTTAATCTCGACATAAGCATCAAGATTAAAGTGGAAATGTCGAGAATAAAGTCAACATGTCGACTTTATTCTCGACATATAGTTTTTTTGTTTTCTTCCCTGTGTCCATATTTTTTCTTCTTCACCGTGGCCCTAATACGATTCCGTAGGGCTATACCACAAATACCACTATAAATGCAAGTTGCAGTTTTATTATTTATGTATACAGGTATAGCTTAGCTTGAAGCAAGGTCCTTATTAAAGCAATTTGCCTAAATGATGGTTTAGTTAATAAATATAATATTTTATTTTATTTTTATTTGGTGAATACTGTATAATGCACCTGGGGGGTATTTCTTGTACGTGGATTACTCGTTTAGCCGGATGTAATTGTTGATGATTTAGCCTGATCCTGGATCTGTCGGTTTTTCGAAACTCTTGCTGGATGTGTTGTCATAGCAACACATCCTAATCCTCAAACCTGCTCAGAGCAGGTTTGTTCTGTGTAAACAAGGATTAGCTCACACACTTAATCAGTGTCTGTGCGTGGAATTCATTTAGTCATGGCTTCACCGTTCATGAATGAGCAACCAATTGATATCGGTGCGCAAATTATAAGAAGAGAATTTCATATAGAGAGGGTTTTGCGCGATCGGCAAGATCTTTTATTGCTCCCGGAAGAAGTTCTTTTTGAAAGATACCGCTTTAGCCAAGGGGGAATATTGTATCTCAAAAATTTATTAGGACCTTATATTCGAAGTCAAACTCGGTGAATTCGGGCTGTCACAACCACACAGACAGTATGCATTGCTTTGAGGTTTTTTGCAAGCGGCACTTTTTTTATATACTGTAGCCGATGCGGAAAATCTATTTAAAAGTGCAGTTTGCCAGGCAATTCGTAAAGACTGTTTGGCTCTGAAATATTTCCTTTGGGTTTTCATAGTGTTTCCTGGACACCTGCGTGTGCAGACAAAAGAGGCATTTCATGCCATTGCAGGTAGGTAATACACAGGCAAAAACACCCACAGTTCCATAAAGAATCTCACAATCATCCTAACATTCTCATTACCCAGGGTTTCCAAATGTGATTGGGGCACATGGGACTGATTAGAGTGGAGTTTGATCAAACATTATTTGGAAAATAATCTCCTCCTGATGAATAATCGGACAGAGTGTCTTCATCAAATATTTGACCTTTGTCAATATCTCGTTGGTCAGACACAGGTTCTAGGGATATGACATTCCCTGCAACTGACCCAACAAAAAAGAGGGCTATATGGAACATAACTATGGCACACATTGAGGACAAATATATGCAATGACCATCCTTTACCTGAAATGAAGTGACCGACTGCATCCTGCCACTGGTTCTGAAGAGGAGCTTCCCCCTGGAATGCCCTCAGAAACAGGGCGATGGGCATTTGCTGAGAGCCAACTCTTCTGCAGGGGTTAGGTCTGGACCACGTGGACCTCCACCTGTTTTTTGCTTGCCTGCCTTCTTATTAGCTTTAATATTAATGTTCTTTACATTATATATGATTCTTTATGTCAACAATTCTTTAAATAGTTATATACCAATATTTACCAGTTTGAAGTATATTGTATATTGTAACCTGTTCCCGTGTTCTCCTTGTGCTCACGTTTGATCTGGAATTATGACATATTAAATAATATTAATCTGACACATAGGAAATGAAACGCTGCTTTCAGTAAGTACAATGTATACACGTTTAATTTGTCGGCCACTTTTTGCCAGCCGTCTTTTCTGGTTGGGGCTGCTTTTGCAGTGTTACCCCTTGTGCATATAAATCTTGAAATTCTTTATGTCCTTCGAATAAAAGGTCTTGCTCCGCTTGTGTGTAAAAAAAAAAAAAAAAATGCGCCCGTTCTGTCGTCATTTTGTTACAGCCTGTCAAAAACATGCTGATCATGTTCTCTAGACTCATTATATATGGGCTTTTCAATCAGCGCGGGCGCGCGCATTCATCTCGGATGATTAGATCCAGCTCGACTAATCTAATACATGGCTGCGTTTGAAAAACCGACTTATCTGGATGAGTTTCACTGGCATTAACTCATCCAAGATGAGGCATCTAATCTTGGATGATTTAAGCGACGTACAGAAAATACCCCCCTGGGCTTGAAGTCTTGAAGTAATAGTATTATCACTGAAGTTGCACTATTATTAATTTTATTGTTATTATTTATTAATTTAAATATTATGCAGTTTAAGGATTGTAAAGTCATTTAAAAAGTCACTTTAACGTGTCAGTGGACAGAGATTGTTAACATTAACAGAAAGTGTAGTTGGTTTACAAAAAATATTTACTATTTATTCCTTTTCTAAGACATGTTTAGTGCAATACAACTTTTGACAAGCACCTCTGTGGATATTTTACTAAGTCTAAATGCCTCTTTGGATGGTTGAAAATATGTTGTCAAAATTTTAGTTTAAGTTGTTTGCAAAATTTGTTCAATAAAAAGGTTCTATATTTTGACTGCAACTGTCATGCAATGTGATTCCTTCTCTTCATTAGTGCCACGCCCTTGAAAACTGTCACTTTATTGGGCCATGCAAACCTGTATTAATACTTATGTGCACATTAAAATGTTTTTTTTTGTACAGTTCTCATGTCAGTGGAATAGGTTATTCTTAGCCAGTCTACTGCAGTGGAAAATGTAGTTAACATCCACTCATGCATGGGAAAAAAATACAGTTGAATACCGTGAAACCGGTATAATTTTGAAAAATACCGTGATATAGAATTTTGGTCATACTGCCCAGCACTAACTCCATGCTACCGCTTCACTGCTCCACACTCATGAAACAGAATATTAACTTTTTTCAGTGGCTTTCCAAAACATGTCCCCTTGTGTTCTTTTGACACTATATACACATCCTTTATTAGGGTTCCTTGTTCAAAGTTAGAACTTGTGTTAGCCTTTTAGTTTTTCATTTTACAGTTTCGTTGTGCTTTATTTTCTGCCAAAACAGATTTACCGATTATTATTGACACTTTACGGCTGGCTAGACCCACCAACATATCACCTGTCCTCATCCTTTTAGGTCTCATCTCTGCTTTCAACACAGTCAACCATCAGATCCTCCTTGGCATCCTCTCTGACCATGGCATCACTCGGACTACTCTCAGGTGGTTTGAGTCCTACCCCTTGGGCAGGTTCTGTTGTGGAGAGATGTCAAGCTCACACCAGGCAAGCAGGGAGTGCCTCTCCTCTCTATACACCTCTTCATTATGCTGTTTCATCCCGTCTGGCAGTTTCTCTTATCAGTGCAATGCCGATGATGCACAGCTGTATCTGTCATTTCCTCCTGAAGACCACACAATATTAGTTAGACTCTCTTCATCTTTCACTGATATTGCAAGCTGGATGAAGGACCACCATGGCAAAGAAGGACTTTCTAGTTATCACAGCTTGTCCGTCTAATGCACACACCATCTCTGTTCAGCTTGTATTAACGCTAACAATAGCAAAGTCTGGGGATAGTGACTGATGACCAGCTGTCATTCACTGACCATGCTGCAATGGTCTTTCGGTTTTACAGATTAACTCTGTACAACATCTGCAAGATCAAACCATATCTGACAGAATATGCAGCACAACTCCTGGTCCAGGCTCTGATCTTTTCACATCTAGACTACTTCAACTTCCGGGTGGAAGGACTACAACCATGTGTCACCAAGCTGCTACAGAAGTTTCAGAATGCAGGGACACGTCTGGTGTTCTACCAGCTGAGGTGGGCATATGTCACTTCTCTTTTCTGATCATTATACAGTGGAACCTCAGTTTACGAGTGTTTTGCAAGACGAGCTAAAATTTTTAATAAATTTTGTCTTGATAAACAAGTGAGGTCTTGCAATACGAGTAGTATGTATACGCTTTGTCTGCTGAGCGTCATGTGATCACAACTGAGCTGATGGTTCTTCTCTCTCTTTCTCGCTGCGGGATTGTGGGCAATCGTCTCCTATTCTCCGTCTGAGTCGGTGTGCCTCACTCATATAGTCAACATCCGTACGAGCGTATACTGTTTACTACAGCATTGTGTGTGTGTGTGTGCTCGTGTGTGTTGTGGCGTTCGAGTCCTTTTCTTGCACCCCAAAACACGAAGCTGAGTCTCAGTACTTTAGCAACACCAGCTTTATTCAGCTTGAAACAGCAACAGTGTGGTTATTTATTGTAGCGGGATCTGCCGCTCTCCTATACACAGACACAGCAGTCAGGCAGGGTCGTGGCCAAGTAGTACTGTGCCCTGCACATTTATAATGTTCCTTGTATCACCCATCGACGGCAGGCGCTTATAGCATGTCCGCGATCTTTTCAGATTCGCTTTTACAGCGAACTGCAACACCGCTGGGTGCCTGCGTTTGCTTTGGGACGCTCTTCCGTGTTTCGTCCTGTTGGGTGGAATCCCACAAGAGTTTAGAAACTCACTCACACCAGCCATGATTCTTTTCAAAGGTAAAGTGCAGGTTAATTTGTTTTATGTATTTTTACTTTATATTTTGTATTAATCATTTTTATATGAATAGTATTGGGTTGTGGAACGAATCATCTGAGTTTCCATTATTTCTTAGGTTGAAATTCACTTTGATATACGAGTGCTTTGGACTGCGAGCACGTTTCCGGAACGAATTATGCTCGCAAACTGAGGTTCCACTGTATAGGCTTCCTGTAGCAGCATGCATTAAGTTTAGATCCCTGATGCTCGCATACAGAGTAGCCAATGAATCAGTGCCTACTTATATAGAGACATTTGCCATGTCTTATGGCCCTTCTCACCCACTCAGGTCTGTTGATGAATGGTGTGTGGTGATGCCACCTCTGCAAGGCTTCAAATCTCAGTCCTGGCTCTCTCATGTGTAGCTCCTAGCTGGATGAACAAACTGCCCACCTCCATTTGAAACTCTGTCCTCGGACCTCTTGCACCACACTTTGCCTTGATTTTGGCAAAAATGCAGACAAGCACACCCAGCAAAATGGCATTGAAGTCAAAGGGGAAGGAGAAACTGAACTGGTGTCAGAGACTGGGTGGCTTAGCAATTGGCTGCTTCACAGGAACACATGGGTGCTCCTATTGGCTGGTAAAGGCACCTGATTTGAAGGTGCGGATGAGCATTGATTTTGTTAATTTTGGCTAACTGTGGAATGTGTTTATATTAGGGGAAGAACCTTTGACTTTTTCTTGTAAAAATGTTTTTATGTATATATTTTTTTCACTGTAAGTAATAACGCAACATGAACTGAGAGTTCTTTTAAAGTCCTGTGTGGAATACAATGTACCTTATTTTTTTTTTAACATGTCTGCTATTTGTATTGACTCTCATTGTTGCCTTTAATGCCAGTTGGTCCCAAACCACAAGAAGGACATCTGCTCCTGCAGGTGACATGTGACATACTCAGTTTCAGAAGGGGGGCAAAGGAAAGAAAGCGTGACCCTAGAGGTAAGAGGTGCATATGCAGTTGTGAAGGAACCCAGGGCATCTCCCACACTTTAGGACAGTTGGTCCTCGCCCCCTGTATTTGGTCCTCACCCCCTCCCAAATTTAGATTTCAAAAACTGAAAATGCATGAAGTGCACCAAATTGTGGTCACATGTTGAACTTGCTGACAGTTGTGATGCTGATGCAAGGAAGTGCAGCATAAAGAACAGATTGTTTTAGAGCTGAGCCCATTTTTAAATTATCCGAAACTTTCCCTTGTGTGTCTCTTGGTGAAATGGTGAAGCTGGAAGATGGCAAAAAGCTGAACCTTCAGTAAGTATTTTTTTAAAGTAATTCTTTATGTCCAAAAACTTGAATGGAACACCCACTCCAAACGGACAAGTGTTTAAACAGATAAATGTCACCTCCATTCTTTTGGAACTTTGCCAGTGGTGGGAGTTGAAGGACTTTTGAGCAATGAAATACAGGAGTCTTTCACAGTCCATTCTGCTCTGGTGTTGCTTTTATGTAAGTGCTGTCAGAGTCCGTGCATGTCTTTAAATGCAGAAATTCATTCATGATCCCTGTTGGCATAAAGGATCAAAACTTACTAATGAAAATGAGTTACTAACAAAGTAGTGCTATGTTTTAAAAAGCAAATGTCATGTATACAGGGTATGTGCATTTAGCACCCTTTCATTCATTCATATCCATAAAGATCTGTTTGTGTTACTGGTACAGCAGTGCCACTTGACTCTTCATGCTTTCTATTATTATTTATTTCCCTTTTTGATTCATTTTATTTTGTTTTTTTTTTCATTTTTCTCTGTATTGTGAGTCCAGAATTCACATGCATAATCAAAGAGTAAAGGCAATTTTAAAATTATGTGGTAACCAGAACTTAAAGAAGCTGACACAATACAATACATTGGTTATGGCTTATGGGTAGTTTGAACACACACAGTGCAGAGCTCTGCCATTAGTCAAGTTGTAGCCAAGGTCAAATGAACATGAAAGTCTGCTGTGGGATTGCACCACTGTTGAACAATGCTCCATAGTGAGATTTCTTTGAACAGAGAGAGTGAAACCTACTGAAATTCACTGAAAAGGTTTTAAATGGGTAGAAAGGTTTGAAGTGGGAAGAACAAGTGTAACCAACAAAGCTCAATATTGTCAACCATCAGCTTTGTTAGAAGGTAAAATAAACACAAAACAGACCTGAGATTCAGATACCCTGTACATTAAAAACTCATAATAGATGTATAACAGTCCTGAACAATTGCTAGACTGAGCAAAAAAAGTTAATAAATCTTGTGATCATAATACACTATGTAGAAGAAACTGATGCCTTAAAATATATACAGGATCTATAAATAATCACTGGTAAGGACCAGGCAGAAGGAAACTCTTTCATGCATCTTTTAATATCTCTTCATGAAGCGGGAAATGCTGTGTCACAGCCGTCTGTTAAGGGCTGGTCCCATAGAATGGTCACTGAGCAAAGTTACACTCTCATATTTATAGGCAATTGAGTTTAAATAACAGTGCTGAATTAATTGCTTACACAACATCTGATATTTACTCTGATTGGTTCATTAGCTTACACACCTCTTATATACCTGAATAAAAGTCTCATTCCACTATATTTTTGTAATTTTCAATTTCTCTTTAAGTTCAGCTCTTATCCTTTTATGGAATTCCTGTGTAATGACAATTTTCAAGTATAAAGATTACCATGCTCTTTCAGCAGAATCACCTAGAACATTCTATCCCTTGTTGATCACACACCCTTCATTTTGTTTCCTAGTATGGGTGCTTAACCCCTTACGCTACTTCTAAAATAAATGCTATATTTAATATGGAAAGCATAACTGTATTACACCTAAATAACTGTTTTCCCACAGCTACAGTGCATCCGGAAAGTATTCACAACGCATCACTTTTTCCACCTTTTGTTATGTTACAGCCTTATTCCAAAATGGATTAAATTCATTTTTTTCCTCAGAATTCTGCACACAACACCCCATAATGACAACATGAAAAAAGTTTATTTGAGGTTTTTGCAAATTTATTAAAAATAAAAAAACTGAGAAATCCCATCTCCATAAGTATTCACAGCCTTTGCTCAATACTTTGTCGATGCCCCTTTGGCAGCAATTCCAGCCTCAAGTCTTGTTGAATATGATGCCACAAGCTTGGCACACCTATCCTTGGCCAGTTTCGCCCATTCCTCTTTGCAGCACCTCTCAAACTCCATCAGGTTGGATGGGAAGCGTCGGTGCACAGCCATTTTAAGATCTCTCCAGAGATGTTCATCGGATTCAAGTCTGGGCTCCGGCTGGGCCACTCAAGGACATTCACTGAGTTGTCCTGAAACCACTCCTTTGATATCTTGGCTGTGTGCTTAGGGTCGTTGTCCTGCTGAAAGATGAACCGTTGCCCCAGTCTGAGGTCAAGAGTGCTCTGGAGCAGGTTTTCATCCAGGATGTCTCTGTACATTGCTGCAGTCATCTTTCCCTTTATCCTGACTGGTCTCCCAGTCCCTGCCGCTGAAAAACATCCCCACAGCATGGTGCTGCCACCACCATGGTTCACTGTAGGGATGATATTAGCCTGGTGATGAGCGGTGCCTGGTTTCCTCCAAACGTGACGCCTGGCATTCACACCAAAGAGTTCAATCTTTGTCCCATCAGACCAGAGAATTTACTTTCTAATGGTCTGAGAGTCCTTCAGGTGCCTTTTGGCAAACTCCAAGCGGGCTGCCATGTGCCTTTTACTAAGGAGTGGCTTGCGTCTGGCCACTCTACCATACAGGCCTGATTGGTGGATTGTTGCAGAGATGCTTGTCCTTCTGGAAGGTTCTCCTCTATCCACAGAGGACCTCTGGAGCTCTGACAGAGTGACCATCGGGTTCTTGGTCACCTCCCTGACTAAGGCCCTTCTCCCCCGATCGCTCAGTTTAGATGGCCGGCAAGCTCTAGGAAGAGTCCTGGTGGTTTCGAACTTCTTCCACTTATGGATGATGGAGGCCACTGTGCTCATTAGGACCTTCAAAGCAGCAGAAATTTTTCTGTATCCTTCCCCAGATTTGTGCCTCGAGACAATCCTGTCTCAGAGGTCTACAGACAATTCCTTTGACTTCATGCTTGGTTTGTGCTCTGACGTGAACTGTCAACTGTGGGACCTTATATAGACAGGTGTGTGCCTTTCCAAATCATGTCCAATCAACTGAATTTACCACAGGTGGACTCCAATTAAGCTTCAGAAACATCTCAAGGATGATCAGGGGAAACAGATGCACCTGAGCTCAATTTTGAGCTTCATGGCAAAGGCTGTGAATACTTATGTACATGTGCTTTCTCAATTTTTTTATTTTTAATAAATTTGCAAAAATCTCAAGTAAACTTTTTTCATGTTGTTTTTATTTTTAATAAATTTGCAAAAATCTCAAGTAAACTTTTTTCATGTTGTCATTATGGGGTGTTGTGTGTAGAGTTCTGAGGAAAAAAATGAATTTAATCTATTTTGGAATAAGGCTGTAACATAACAAAATGTGGAAAAAGTGATGCACTGTGAATACTTTCCGGATGCACTGCATTACTCCATCTGACTCCTGATGCCTCTAACTGTAGTCATAAGACCCATTTCCTTATCCTCAAGTGTTCTGGGTCTCATTTGGCATCAGGACTTGTAGGTGCTGCTGTCACTATTGCTACAGTTACCTGAGAGGACTATTTTAAGACCTTCACGTTTTTATTGTTTGTTAGAGCCCTGAGTCCTTGTGAGATGTTTCCTTTAGGTTTTCCAAAGTATGGACACCTCGCTCTATGCACTGCATATTATTATATACACACTATTACATTTTTTTTAGACATCAGTCTCTATTTTCACCTTCCATCCACACTACACTGCTGTTTGTAATCCCGGAAAGTAGAGACTTTTTAACGTTTTCCCGAACTATGTTCTGTTGAAAATGCCAGCTCAGCATTCCCATGGAGATGGATAAAAATGGTAGACTTTTGAAAACACTATGGATGCTCTGATCAATCAGTAGCTGATCTAAATCAGCCAGTTTTCACCAAAAAATTGATTAGTAAATTGGCTGATCACAAAACACGATCTTTTTAGCCCCTGCTTTACTACGTTATATAGTAATTTATTTGAAGTTCTCATTTTTGCAAGGTATTACAGTGGTTGACCCGTGTGTGTCTTCCTTTTTTTTTTGCAGTGTAAACAAAGAGCAAGAAGTCAAAGCTTGTTTTGTGAGAGACGACTGGAATATTAATCTTTACGTTAAAGAAAGTGGAGTAATAAACTGAGAAAAAGTAATCGGAATAGTCATCCTGTGCTATTAGACAGCAAGAAATGAACTGAGGACTTTTTACTTTAGATTGATAAATAGCTAGATCTTCATTTACTTTGTCCTTTAATTATAATGAACACCGTTTTAGTTTGGACAGTGAGCTCGTTTTATGTACAGCAGCTCACATTTTCAACAGGATAAAGAAAAATGGCAAAATGTGTCTTTTACTTATACACCTGTTAAGCATGTTAGTCTTCTTGATAAAGAACTTATGAACATCAACTTTTTAAAGATTTGTACCATGTTTATTATTTGTTTGTCATACAGGATTAGTTTGGTAAGAAATAAGCACTACATAATTAAAATGGTAATCTATATTTATAATTACACTTTAAGAATTACAAATGTCTAGCTGATACACTGAAGAACAAAAACAAACCTGCATAAATATAGTATATTTTAACAGCAGAAAAGCTGTAGTACAAGTAATGATTTAAAATGATTAAAACCTATAAGTGCAGGTATATTTACACTTAAGCAGAGTTTAATTGCCAATATCAATTAATTGATAGTGTGAGTGACAGAGAGAGTGTGTGTGTGTTTGTGTATGTATATATATGTATAGTAAAATCAAACAGGGGAACACAAAAAAGGTTTGGGGTGGCCACCCTGTATACTTGAAGATTTCTAGTAAATTGAGGCAGAATAAACAACAATATGTCTTTGCAGATGTGAGTCCAAAACAACACTGAGAAATCGAAGTTAAGATGGCCGTTGTATAGGTGGCAGGCAGGAAGAGGAGGGCTCAGTGGAACTGGAAGTGGAAATGATGTCTTTGGTAGGCGGGTTAATGGAGACCGGAAAAAAATTAAACAATATGACAGCTTGTAATTATGAGAAGCATTTTATTTTCTTTTATGCCATATGCATTATGGATGCATATTTTTGTAAATATTATATTAGTTAAAAGTATATAACGTAAGGAAGTTTTATTTATTTTAGTTTTTTATGATCACTGTTCAGTAACTGTAAAGAATTTAATTTTGTTAATAAAAAATGAACAGTTAACACCTGTGGTCTATAATTTAATTTGAATAATAAACTTTAGTATTGGACGTAAGGCTTATATGTATTTGGTTATGCAGGACCTTAGTGTAAAAAGTTTTTTTTTAAAGGGATAAAGGAAAAGAAAATCAGTATCGTAACTGGCCGTGATCAGTATCGGCCTTAAAAAACCTGAATGGAGCATCCCTAGATATCAAAGACTATAATCTCACTCTGATTTGTTCATACTTATTATGTAGCCCATCCCTGACTGGATCCCGCTTAATACAGTACCTCATTCCCTGATTGGTTACCCTTTATGGAAGAAAGCCATATTCTAATATAGTGGAGATAGAAGAGTTGCTTTCCATGGCGCTTGTTGTGGTGTTTACCTGTATGTGTCCAAATTGCATTTTGCATGGTTTCAATGCTGCTTAGTGTATATGTGTAATTATTTACTCATTGGTACAGTTTAGCCATAAATCTCATGGCTGGTTCCGTTGCCATATCATCAAGGCTGTTCCCATTGATGCATTTATGCCCAGTATAGGTGAATGTCTACATTGTACGTGTTTTTAGTGTGAACAGAGATCCAAGGTGGGGTGTCGATTTTATCTGGCGTCATTTTTTCATCAAATTTCACAAATCCATAGCTCAAGAACTAAACCACTGAGCAGGCTCACACTTTGCACTTTAGTACATTAATTGGTATAGTATGTGACGAAAGTAAAACATTTGGTCCAGATGGCCCTGTATGGTCAAAGCAACCCCTTGAAATTGACCAAAGTTTAATTTGAGTTTTTGGATTAGCTATGTTTAGGCATCAGAAACACCTATGTGTAACCAGCATAGACTTTTGATTTATTTTCCTTATTCAGAAAACTATATAGGCTTTCTGAAAAAGCAATAAACAGAAAAGTAAATATATCAATGTTTGAACAGCAGACCTCTCAAATCCAAAAAATCATTTTGGATTTCATTTTCAGAGCATCCTAATGGAATGTGGGAATGTGCAGATAATTTTAAAAATATTTTTCATTTATTCTACATTGTCCCTTCTTTCACAAAACACAAACCTTACTTTTCTTATGCAAATCTTTTTTATTTTCCATTCTAAACATAGGCTGAATGCTCCATGCGTCAATAATTGTAGTCATTGAGTTTTCAATCAATAAGTTATCAAAAATGTCAAACCTTTTTTCATATGAAATGATGATGTCCTATCTCGTGGTGCTAAACAGAAAATGCCATTCTCCATGGCCAAAAGAGTACCTGGTACTCAAGAATACCACTGTTACATCCCTACAGAAGATGACAAACTCAAAGTCAGCCACGTGTCTGGTGAAGACAGTCAATTGACGGTCTGAATATTCACCACTGAAGCAGCAGCTGAGATCCTGCCTGCTCACAATCACACTCCTGATGAATGAGATGCGTCCTTTACATTAGACCATTGTCCTACTGGAGACTATGTTGGGTGCATGTAAGATGAAAAGGTCAGATTGGTATGATTTGTGACATGAATGAAGTGTAATCTGACATCCTGCTATGTTTCATGCACCTAAAATATCGTGCACAGTCTTTCCATTGGCCGCCTAGAGGCAAATTTGTTGTGTACCATTACAGTGTGTCATTCCACTGCTTAGTGCACTTACAATGGTCAGTGGAAGGCAGTGTCATCTTGATCTCAAAGACAAAGACTTTGCACTTCTATTAAAACAGAAATGAAATGGGTCACATGCGTGCTGCTGCAATACCAAGATGTCAGCATTTCATTATAACTAGTGTTGTATTTAATGATAAACCAAGCAGCTGTTGTTCAAGTGTTGTGCTTAATGTGCCTTTGGTGATTTATGTTTTTCCATTAATCTGATACCCCAGTTAGTGATAAAGAACTTGATGATTATCATTACTGACAAATGGTGAATGTAACCCATGGTTAGAATAGAAAATAAAAATTAAAGATTCATATAAGAAAGGCAATAGTTGTTTTTTGAGAAAGAAGTGACCATGTAGGATGCAGGAAAATAATTTTAAAAATCGGGAGTGTACTCCCCTCGGCTTTCTCGTATACTGAGAAAGGTGGAAAAGGTCATCAGAACCACTTCCAGTTGCACAATATTTCTTAAATATATGTCTTTGTTTGTCATCATAACTAATTGGTAATATTGATACAAAATCATTTATCTCTATTTATAATCAAATTTTACATTAAAATTATATTTTTACACTTAGGGAGGTCGAAAACGGTGGTGGAATATTTTTCATGATTACATATGCATTTCCTAGATTACATGCAAAGTAAAAAAGAATCATAGTCACCTAAAAACAAAAAAAAAAATTAGTAGTATATATTTGTTGCAATAAATTGCTATAGGTATAACTGCATTTAGCTACGTTTAATTATGATAATGGTGGTGGAAATAAAAAAAAAAATCATAAAATTAAATGTATTACCAGGAACACAATGGGGACGTAGCAGCTTATTGTTCCTATTACATCTTTATATTTACATGGCATGTACAATGTTTACATGTTATTGTAATACTGATAATGTATAAATTAAAATAAATTAGTTATAGTTATTGAAAGAATATGTGTTATATTGAATACAGTTTTTAATACTGTGTACACATTTGTATTTCCATGATACAAAAACTTTGCATGGTTGTTTACTCAACCGGAAGTAGTATTGTATTTAATTTTTCTCAAATTTCATATCTGTTTGCTTTTTATCATTATAAATATCTATACAAAATTTGAATCATCTATCTGTAATTATAACCATAGATTACTTGAAAATTCACAAAAGTATTCAGTTAAAGTAGCACTTCCGGTTGACAGAAGTGGCCCAAAAGTTGATAGGATTCCTTATTTTTGATATAAGGCAGGTGTACAGAATCTCAATGACCGAGGTCAAAGTGTTTTCGAGTTATCGTGTTTACACACAGACACACCGACAGACATAATTTCAAAAATGGTATTTTTGTACTAAGGAAGGTCTAAAACATTAAGATTCATCAAAATCTCGAGGTTGTATTTTTTCACAATTCCTATAGTTTCTCTATACTATGTATACAAGAAAATAAAAATTACTGGACATTCCCACAGTGCATTAAAGCTGCTCTGAAAATTAGACCCAAAATGGTTTTTTACATTTGAGAGGTCTGCTAGTCAAACCCTGATGCAGTTACTTGTTTCTTTATAACCTTTTGAAAAGCCCTATGTAGGTACCGTATTTTTTGCACCATAAGACGCACTTTTTTTTCCCCAAAAGAAGGTTGGAAATGTCTGTGCGTCTTATGGAGCGAATATTGCGTCACAGACCATGATGTGTATTACCTGACAAAAGTCGACATCCAGGGGTAGAGGGCGACAAAACTCACTGTTACGTTACAGGCATTCCCTCTGTGCTTGGAGGAATGTTAGACTCATTGACTCAGCATCTAATCCTTGCGTGTGCGTGAGTTGCGAAATGTAACTAAATTGTAAACAAAAGCAAGATGGCATCGACATCTCACGAGGGGAGCGAAGCGAGTGCAGAAAAACAAAATACTCAGCAGACGATGTTTTGCGCATTATCACTGAGTCGGACTCTGGACTCGACAGATTACCAGCCACTGGACTACTTCAAGGCTGTTCTTTCCTGGAAGCTGCCTTTCAGCTACTGTCAAACGAGACAAACAGTATGCAGAGCAATTTTTTGAATCGAGGGCTGTGCTTGCACCGCATTCTCATTTTTCAAACTGGAAATCCACAACAAAACATGAGATGAAGGGCTTTGATGGCATTACAAATATAGATGGGGACTAGACTGGCGATATAAGTTCAAGGAGCATTGGTCCAAACGTGCTTTGTCCCCTGGTGGCTTTGGACAGGTTATGTCGCGTGATGATAGGTACGTGATGCTGCAAAGTGATTGTGAGCAACTGAGCTTAATAAATTCTGACACTAGCGATGAGGAGTTCTTGGGGTTTCCATAAAAACTAGAAGAGTGCTTGAACCTTGAGTCTCTTCTTATTTGTTAATGACAGTGATGATGTTTTCTTAATACCGCTGTTGAATTTACATGGTTGAAATATTATTCTGCTATATTTTATTAAACATATTAGTGCACCATTTGGTTCAGAATATTTTTTTTTCTTGTTTTCATCCTCTAAACCTAGGTGCGTCTAATGGTCAGGTGCGTCTATGGTGCAAAAAAATACGTGTACTTAACATGGAAAAAATTTCAGCAGGCTGTATCAGTTAGAAGTATGCCTTCTGAAGCGCTAAACATGGCAAAAGCTAAAGACACAAATATTTTTTTCCATTTTTAAAGGTCTGCGCTTCCCAAGTGGTGTCCATCTGGACAAACGGTTTTATTTCATTATGAACTATACCTATAAACGTTACCAGTATGCAAAATGGTGAGGCCCACTAGGTGGTTCAGTTCTTGAGATATGGTCTTGTGAAATTGGTCAATTGACCCCCCCCCACCCTTCCATAAAATTGGCTGTATCTTGGAAAGTATTGCTCTTACATCAAAATAATTTTAGCAGGGCGTCCTCCTGGTTTACATAGGTACACCTGGGTATTTCTTAAGAATTATTTGAGACTTAAGTGTGTGGAATTTCAGGAAAATCTGTGATTTGACATGGAATGAATGACCCGTAATTATTTAAACAGCATGAGCCAAATAACTGCATACCACAGTCCCCTGGCAATGCGTACCATCCTTGGACACAAAATACAGGTAACACTGAGAATAAAAAAATAAATAAAATTATTTACTTATCCAAAGAAAGTGAAAATTTCAGTAGTACATTCATGATAATAAGGCACATTTATTATTATAGGCAGTTATTTACTGATCTGTAGCATTAGTTTATCCTTGTAACACGTTATATGAAAGAAATTACATTGGAAATTATATTAAAGGACATTTTGAGTTAGAAACCAGGGAGGAGGAAGCTTGTTCATGTGTCTTTAATTTCTGTTTGTGAAGAGAAAGCACCTGGTAACAGCAGTCTTCTGAGGGAATGTTCCCTGAGCAGAGGTGTCATAGAATGATCACAGAACAAAGACAGAGACTCATACTTATTGATAACTGAATTTAATTAGCAGTGCTGAATTAATCCTGACATTTGCTCTGATCGGTCCAAATGCTTACAGTGCCATCTGACATTATTTACTCTAATTGGCTGATTAACTTACACCATTTGAATATTTTACTCTGATTGGTTTGCTAGCTCATAGTTCCGTATAACATAAGTCTCATTGTACTATATTCTTGTCCTTCTCCATATCTCTTAAGTTCAGCTCTTACCCTTTCATGTGACAACTGTCAAGTCTTAATTGGTACATTAAATCAGTCAGCCACCTCCTGGAACATTTCTGTCTCTGTACTTTACTATTGCAGCAGCCTTTTCATGTTGCTTCTAAGATACATGCTATATTTTTAATGTGGAAAGCATACCAAAACACTTTATGGGAAAAAAACTGTATTACTCCTAATACATATATTTTCTCACAGTTATTAATGTCAATTAGTGAATATTTGTATTTTTATCTTTTATGTTATTTTGATGACATAAGTTTTGTCACCATATTTGATTGTCATGGGCGCCATTATTATGTGTTTCAAGATATGATCGCCACTACCATTTTGTGTGTCTGGTTGCTGTGGTGTACCATTTAACATGTTGACTACCACAAATGAAAAAATCAGGAGTGGTCTCTCTCAGGACTTTCTCATATACTCAGATATGGGGATGGATATTTTGACGAGTAAACAATGATTATATTTATATATTATGTACATTAAAAAACATCAGTGACAAATCAAATTAATAATATACCTGAACAATTATTGTAAAAGTAAAGTTGAATAATCACTCTGTAGCTGCATAAATAAAAAGTAAAGTACCACTTCCAGTTAACGGAACTAGCCCCAAAAGTTGATAGAATCTACGTTTTGTAATTAATACTTGTATGCGAAATTTGGTTGACCTAAGTGAAAGCGTACGCAAGTTAACGTGTTTACATAAACACACAGAAGACACACTGAATAATTCCAAAAATGATATTTTCAGACTCAGGGATGTCTAAAACATTGAGATTCATCAAAATCCTCGACATTGAATCTTTGGATGATTTCAATACTTTCCCTATACTTCGCATATGAGAAAGCAAAAATAGTAGGTGAACTTGTTCCTGATGCCAAGGTAAATTAGGGTGTTATTTTAATATGCTAATTAAATGCACTTTCTTTTTGATCAAAATTCCCAAAAAATATATTTTCCCAACCAAAAAAAAAAAAATCTGAGTTGCTCTGTAGTTAGCACATAGAGCACAACATTCTGTTTGTATGCCAACTACACAATATCTTGTTAGGCCTATTAAGTTATATCAATGGCCACACTTTCATTTAAAATGTTTGGTGATGAGACGCTAATAGTTGAGAGAAATTATGGTAAACAAATTATTTTTATGAAAAATTAAATGTTATTCAAAATAATAAGAATTAAAATAACTGAAAGAGAGGGAATTCTGTTCTGTGATGCAATGCAGTCACCCGCTATCCTTTATATACCATCTCTTATCCCACTAATCTGCTCATATTTGGTACTCATAGCTCTAAAGATGGTTTCTGAGGTTACCCATAATGTACTGTCCATCTGTAGATCTCCTACTATGGGTTAACTTGTATTTATTTATCAGTTAACATATTGACTGATGATGTCATGGCAGTCTTGTTATAAGATAACCATTTGCATTAAAACAATTTCTTAATGTTAAGTAATTACAGGAACAACATCTCAAAGACTAGTGTTGGAACAAGTAAATAGTATAGAGGAAAACTTTCTGGCTTTGACTGTAGTTTTGTCTCTGATTTTGGACTTTGTTGGACCTTCAAACTACTGTACTTGTGAATCAATCTTAGCAAATGTCAACAACAATCCTTTGGAAAAGCTCTAAAAAGAAAGAGCTAAACTGGTCTCTGTCACTTATTATTCACTAACCTCTCAAAAGGACACATGACATGTTCCAGTCAAACACAACAATATCGGCCAACTGGTCATCTAACCCTCTTCGTCAGGCATTCCAACAATGTGCCACAGTGCAGGCAAGTGTCAATGATTCAACTTTTTGATTTTTATAAACTGTTTAAAAATGAAAACAAGTGACATAACTGCTAACAGTGGAAACAATTCATGTACAGTGTCTTCCATGATGTTTGGGACAAAGACACATTTTTTCCTAGATGTACCCCTCTACTCCATAGTTTAAAATTACAAATCAAACAATTGAGACATGATTAAAGTGAATATTGCAAACATTCATTTTAGTCACACCATGCAGAAATGACAACACTTTTTTTTTTACATGGTCCCATAGTGTTTGGGGACATTGGTATCACAAGTGTTTGTGATTCCTCAGGTGCTTTATAAGATGGCTTGCTTCTACCCTTTGCAGTCTGTAGTTGCCATTGTTCAACATGAGGACATGAGCTGTGTCACTGAAAGTCAAAGAAGCCATTATGAGCATGAAAAATAAAAATAACACCATTTGAGACATCAGGGAAACCTTAGAATGATATAAATCAACCGTGTGGAGTATCGTAAAGAAGAAAAAGCACACTGGTCAACTCAGTAATCACAGAGGGACTGGTAGGCCAAGGAAGACTTCCACTGCTGATAACAGGAAGAACACTCACTATGGTCAAGAAAAAGCCCCAAATCCTGTCTGACAGATCAGAAACAGACACTAGGAGGCAGCTCTGTGTGTGTGTCAGAGACGACTGTCAGCAGAAGACTTCATGAACATAAACACAGAGGATACGCTACAAAATGCAAACAACTAGTTAACTACAAAAACAGGAAGGCCAGATTACACTTTGTGAAAAAGGACTGAAAAGAGCCTGTAGAATTCTGGAAAAAGGTCTTGTGGACAAATGAAACAAAGATGAACCTGCATCAGAGTGATGGTAAAAACAAAGTGTGGAGACGAGAAGGCCCTGCCCAAGATCTAAAGCAGATCACCTCATCTGTTAAGCATGGTGGAGGGGGTGTTATTGCTTGGGCATGCATGGCTGCCACAGGTACTGTCACACTGCTCTTCATTGATGATGGAACTGCTCACAGCAGGGGCACAATGAATTCTGAGATTTATAGAAACATCTTATCTGCTCAAGTTCCAGTAAATGCCTCCAAACTCACTGGAAAGAGCTTCATCCTACAACAACTAAATGATCCCAACATACTGCTGATGCAAAACAGGAATTTTACAAAACTAAAAAATGGAAAATTTTTGAATGCCCAAGCCAGTCACCCAATTTAAATCCAACTGAGCAGGTCTTCCATATGCTGAAGAGAACACTGAAGGATACAACCCCTGGAAACAAGCAGGAGCTGAAAATGGCTGCATGAGAGGCTTGGCAAAGCATTGCCAGAGAAGATCCGTAACACCTGGTGATGTCCATGAATCTCAGACTTCAACCACTCATTGCATGCAAAGGATGTGCGACAAAGTATTAAATATGACTGCTTTAATAGACCTGCCATTGAAACGGGGTTGAAGGTCAATGTAGAAAAAGTGGTGTGACCAATCCCCTTAAATGAAAGTCTGCCATGTGCACTTTAATCACGACCGGATCTAGAAAGGGGCAGGGTTGGGCATTGCCCATCCCAAATTTATGGTCTATATTCTATGCCATTTGAAAATGTCAGTCAGTTTTATTTCCTCTGCTCTTGTCACAGTTTCCCTAATTTTTTGATTTGCTGACTCAACAGAACAAATGCGGTGCTGCCTTTACCCTCCCAAAATCATTTTGTGGAGCATTTGTGGGAGGAGAATATTTGTGCTTTCTTAATAAAGCTTTTTTTGTTAAAATTTCTGTTATTTTTGCTGTTTAAGGGTTTAGGTTGAATAAGAATATTTAATTTAAATTTAAACATTATTTTTAGCTTGCTAGCTCACAAGGACAGTATTCAACATTTAAGAATTTAAAATTACACATTTACAAAAGTTGATATTAGCGCTCAGTTTAAACAAAAGTACCTGGTTAGAATCCATGCTGGGTGTCTCTAAATATGCCATAAATATCATGCAGCGATTTTTTTTGGTTCCCAAATCAAGCAATTCGGTGTAGATCTAGTGGCTGAAAATTATCTAAGTGATCTGAGTTATAGCAAACCATCCCAACCAACACTAAAAGTCTTTCCTAAATGAATGTTTAGTCAGACATCTCGTGCTTTTAATCCAAGCCAGTACCCATCGCAGCCGTGGTTGGAATACTAAGTCAGACTAGATGCATGCTTTTGTTTCCTCTGTTGGAACTTGTTTGCTGGCTCAACTGACAGAGAAGTGATGTTCACCAAGACAGGATACACTAATTGGAAAGCAGCACTGGAAAAGGAAAGGGGATCATAAAACCACGCATCTATGGAATGCCATTTAAATGCAGAAATGAAATACAGAGAAAAAACTGTTGAAACTATACATGAATGCTTATTGGGAGAAACACAGGTTGAATAAAAACAATACTACATTCAAAGCATAGGGGAAGTAGTGCGGTTTGCCTGTGTCAATGAGCTTCTTTTCGTGGGAGCACTGAATCCACCCAGTCTCGCACAAGTAATGATGAAGACATCTCACCCAATTTTTTTCATTACTTTATTTGAGAATATATATTGTCCAAATGTTCTAAACTTGCTGAAATAGCAAAAAGCATTCCTCAAACTGCAAACATCAAATGCATCAGAAAGCACATAAAATGAGAGTATTGACACTCTTGCCAGTATAGTTTTGCATGAAGTGAAGAAGAAATATTAAAAAGGCAGACATTCCTGGATTCTTTATCAAAAGTGATAGATGTAACGTAGAGAATCTATCAATAGTGATACCGTTTGCGTTTAACTCTGTTCCAGAGGAACATTTAATTGGTTTGGTGGATTTGACTCGGGTAGATGCTAAATATGTAACCGCAGAAATAATCAGACACCTGTCCACTGAGGGTTACAGTTTATGTACGGGGCATCAGTTATGTGTGGAAACAAGGGTGGGTAGGGGCAGACATTGTTGCAGCGGAAGCTGCATGTCCAATCGTTCATATTCTGAGTCCACTGTGTACTTGCAATGGTAACAAAGGGAGCAGTTACCATTGAAAAAGATTTTGTAGCGTGGAAGTAGGACACTCCTGATTATTTAACAGAAGTTCCTCAGATTTTTTGATGAAAACAAAGGGTTCCTCTGCATTATGCATTATCCCTATTGTGCATTGGAGTGGACAGGCTACCTGTGGATTGAGCTGGGGCTCAGATTTTCGGGAAGCTTCTGAGAACACTATAGAAAACTTTGATGGCATGACCTTAGGGTTTAATGAGCACAAGCCTGTCACCAGAATTAGGTGTGAGGAACTGAGTGTCCAGTCGTCTCATGTTTAGCAGCTAATTGAATCTTGGCGTCAGGATGTGAACCAAGAAAAGGACTCTTCTGGTGGGATGATGAGAGTGCAGGATTTTCGGAGATAGATATGGAGGCGATATCAGGTTGATGCTTGGTTTGTTATTGACATGGGTTATGAGGGACCTCCCTGTTTAATTAGGTACAGAAATGAGACAGAGGTTAGTAATTTTATTTCTGTTTGTATTTTATTGTATTCACCCTCCCCATACTTATAATTATTTTTATAAAACAGCATTTTTACTTCTTTCCCATAATATTTGGTTCAGACTGGCTTATGTGTGCCCCATATATTAGACACAATGTAAATTCTCATGATTTGCTTATTTAATTTTTCTTAACAAAATGAAAATTACTGCCAAGGTAGGTCCATTCCATATCTAGGATCAAGTTCTGGGTCTTGGATAAAGTGGGCATATAAGTGACCAAAGCATCTGAACTAAAGAAGAAAAAATGACCTAACAGCTGGCATTGATGCTGTTTGCTGTAAAGACCCTCTTTGAGGTGAGGAAAGCAGGAGAGAACTTCACAAATTCTTCTCAGTTGCATGTAATTGGCAAAGAAAGAATGAAATTGCAATGACAGTTGGAAATCTACAGAAAATGAAACTTGTCCACTCACTGGTCATATGCCCTGTGGTGCTCACCTCTGCCATTGCGGTACAGTTTTAATCTCTGGGAAATGCTGTATGCTTGATGGTGCAGTAGTCCTGTCACATGGAAAAGGAGTTTTATTGGGAAGAGAGGAAGGTTAAAACAGGCCCCTACCCTTTGAAAAGCTTCAATATTGACTGTAAATCTTTTGGGAGCCTTCTGAAGGTTTTCATTAGTTTATGAAGCTGGTATCTCAAGTAATGATGCCTGGAGTCATTGAGCCTATGGGGGGGATGAGCAGTTACGAGGTGGACAAAGCCCCAGCTGACTTGTTTATTGTAGGTAATTGCCTTTCCTGATGCTCCTCGCTGCTGGCACTTCTAGAACTCTGCCACAGGGGGCTTATTTAATAAACCTGATCGAGCTTTCTTCATTTGAACTGTACCTAGCCCATTATCACAGAGTGTCTGACAGGTCAGCACAAATTACTAGAGTCGAGACGGGACAGTATGTACAGAAAATGTTTGTGTTTTAGCCATTCAAATACTGCAAATCCTATGCTCATTTGTATTAAACAGACAGAGTGGAAGAATAAGAAAAGTGACATACAGTACCTAGCACATCTCTCGAGTACTGCCAGTTCAGCAGACAGCAGCCATTGCATTTTTGTAGATGTATATCAAGATTTTCGACAGGTTTTTTCTCCAAAATGGGTTAAAAACCAGCTGATGAAGGAAAAAGTGTCTATTGAATGCTGTTGACCGTGACCAGAGAGGCACACCAGCAAATACAAATGAACCACTTGGACTTGACAAAGTGAAGGGTGTCATGTGTTTGTCTTTTGTTTTGTTTACCACAAGAAGGGCTGACCATCTCCTATGTTCACACTGGTGGTGTAGCACACACTCAAATACTCAAATGTGTTCACTTGGCATGGATTCATTGTAAAACAGAAGTGACAGGGAACCAGTGGGGATCCCCATTGATTGTACCATCAGTACAGCTCCAGCAGTGGGTTACTGTTGTTTGCCTTCTCTGTCTTCCTCACTCATGCTGTGATCAATGAGAACATGTGTTATAATAAAATGCCAAGTGTCTATGTGTGTGGCTATATGCACACAGTTTGCCCATTGTGTAGTTTAGTGGGTGAAATGTTTGGCAGCCGCCTAGAAGGGAATGAAGACTACAGTGCGTGTAGAAAGTGATTCTGTGTCCCCATTCTGGAGGATGATACAAGCACATATCTAAGTGTTGATTGAGTCGAATAAGGTGATGGAAGGGAGATAGGGCAATTATCCTACCGAGTTTCTGAATTTGCGTGATCCATCAGGCTTGCCATCACATTGGCAACACCTCAAAGATTGTGCAATAATGTTGTTGAGAATCTCATTGTGAAGCATGGGCTGTGTTATGGTACACTCTGATTATTACTGACCCGATGGAGCTTGTGTTAGTTGCCAGGGTGGTTACAGAATTGATGGAGGGTCAGTTTGTCTTCATACCCAAGATGGACTTGGCGCAAACAAATCCTGAGTTGCTTTTCTTGCTTTGATGCAGGAACAATAGATGGAAATAACTTTTTTTAGTGTGGTGACTGGCTCGGACACAGACAGGTAGACACGCTCATGTCACCCAACACACGTTTATTATACATATTTACAAAATTATTATGCTCACAAACACTGGCCCGAGACGGACATTCCTTGGTCCCCCGGCCTCTATACAGCCATTGGCGGGCACACAAGACACACCATCCAATCCCGTGCCTGTCATGGGGAGGGACATCCGGTCCACGGCCATTTTGGCTCTTCTTCTCTTCTCCTCCTGTTGCGGTGATGAGATGACCCTCTGCGCTGCAGCGTCTCCCTCTCTGCAGCCTCTGCTGCTGCTGCCACTTCCAGAAAGCCCCGCAGAGCAGTGCGAGGTCTGCCACTGACGCAGACCTGGACAGCCCCTGCCTGCAACAAACAAAACAAACTTACCTGTCGGGTCCCGTCTGGTCCGAAGGCAGCTGCCTCGGCGTGGCCTGCTTTGACATCACGCCGTCCCGGACGCCTTCAGCGACAGCACACTCCCTGGAGCCCGCTGCACTCAGGTATGGCCTGTCGGTCTTCCGCCGCACCAGGAGAGAACCTTGCGACTGCGGCCCCTTCTCTCGCAGGGTTGTAGGCATGCCGCTCCCACGGCACGTGTGTGGGCGCTCCTGCTGCGCTGGGCTGTCCACAAAAATTATTTTTTTTCTGGGATTCCCCGCCTTGGAACAGGCGGATCGTCCCATCTGGGGATGCCACTGTGGAGACTGGCTCCGGACACAGACAGGCAGACACGCTCATGTCACCCAACACACGTTTATTATACATATTTACAATAGTTATTATGCTCACAAACCCCAAAGACCCCAAAGTCCTGGCCACACAACAATGCCTTTTTCTCTTTTCCGGCCGCCTCCTTGCCTTCCTCCCGACATCATCCAACTTCCACCTGAATCTTGTCTCCGTCTGAAGGGAGGCGGGCCCCTTTTTATACACACCCGGACGTGCTCCATGTGCTCCCCGGCCCATCTTCACTGGCACTCCCCAGTGTGGCGGAAGTTGCCGGCTGCGTACCCGGAAGCACTCCGGGTGTCCCCTTCTTTTCTTCCCCCCCAGCACTTCCGGGTGTGGCGGAAGCGCTGGGGGTCCAGGGTCCCCAAGGCATCGGGGCATCCCCCTGGCGGTGGCCACGGGGCCCCTACAGGGTAGAGCTTCCAAGCTCTGTACACATGGCCCCCAAAGCAACCAGGGCGGTTGCCCCCCTCATGGTCTGGAGGAGGCACAAGCCCTCCTCCGGTCCTCCTGGGCATCCCGGCTGGGCATGAACCCCAGCCGGGTGCCACATTAGCATTTTATTTTTTAAATATTAATGTTGTAACACAATTAAAGTTTGTTTTTTAATAAAGTTTTATTTCTTTTTATTCACAAAATAACAGAGGTCTAAGCACAAATGCTGAAATTAGAGTGACAGGGCAAGAATTTAAATCAAGCAAATTTTCATAACTGGGGAAAAACAAAAAATTGTAGTCAAGAATTAGATTGTAAAACCTGCAACTTTTAGACAAAAAGCTGCTTTGATTTTTCTTTGTAAAGACTTCCTTTTTTCCGTTGTATTTTAGATGAATGACATGCTCTTAAATGAGATGAATTGATAAAGGGAAAACATTCCTGGACACAAAATGTGACACAAAGCAAATGACACAGTAAGTGGTAAATGTTATATAAAAAGTATTCCAAACAAAAACAAAAGTGTGAAGTATTTGTAAACCCCAAAACCAGCGCAAAACAATTACAGGCATGACACTCTCATTTCAAATATGAATTCAAGTTTTCCCTCTACTTTCTGGGTCTTTAACAGATAACAGGACAATGGAGTGGGGTCATTGATGGAGTCCCTCAAGAGTCTGTCCTTGGACCCTCATTATATTTTCTGATTTATATTAATGACATTGGTTCTGGTATAGTTAGTAAACCTATGAAATTCACAGATAATACTAAAATAAGAGGGATGGAAGACACCAGGGGTGCAGCAAAAATAATTCAGAAAGACCTGAACAAGCTTGAGAACTGGGTGAACACTTGGAAAATGGAGTTAATGTAGAAAAGTGCAAAGTGTTACATGTGAGGGAAAAAGGAACATCAGTTGTAAATACAAGATGGGAAACACTGAACTACAGGAAGAGAACTTGGGGTTTATGTTAACACAAAATTGTCATCACAAGCGATTAAATTGGCAAATAAAATTTTGGGTTAAATCATAAAAACTGTTGAACTTAAAACAAGGGATGTTATGCTTGGACTACAGTCAGGCCCATGAGTATTTGGGCAGTTACACAATTTTCATAATTTTGGCTCTTTACACCACCACAATGGGTGTGAAATGAAGCAATCAAGATGTGATTGAAGTGTAGACTTGCAGTTTTAATTTAAGGGGTTTACCAAAAACTTGGTATGAGCCATTTAGAAAAGACAGACATTTTTATACATGATCACCCTATTTTCAGGGGCTCAAAAGTATTTGGACAAACTGACATAATCATAAATGTTCAATGTGTGGTTGAAAATCTTTTACAGTCAATGACTATCTGATGTCTGGAACCCATGGCCATCTCCAAGTGCTGGGTTTCCACCCCAGTGATACTTTGCCAGACCTTTACTGCAGTTGTCTTCAGGTCCTGCTTGTTCGTTGGACTTTCTGCCATCAGTTTTGTTTTTCAGTAAGTGAAATGCATGTCCAACTGGGTTGAGGTCAGTTGATTGGCTTGGTCGTTGAAGAATATTCCACTAATTTGCCATGACACCTGATGCTGTGCAGAGGAGAGCAATCAAGGGCATTTTGTCCAACTGTGACAGACTCAGAGAATAAACCTGTTTGGACTTGAGCAAAGGAGACTGCATGGGACCTAATCCAGGTCTTCAAAATTCCCAAAGGCAGTGATAAAGTAGCTCCACTAACATTCTTTCAACTTCACATACTTGAGGGCACCAGTGGGAATAAAGGGGAACAGCATTTAGAACTGAAGCCACAAAGCATTTCTTTATGCAAGGAGTTATGAGAATTTGGAGCAAACTACTGATACATGGAGTTGAAGCAGAAACCTTGTCAACCTTTAAAAAGCATGTGGATGAGATACTGGGACAGCTTAGGTATTCGCTAAACAAACAAGCTTGATGGACTGAGTGGTCTTCTCGTGTTTGTCAAATTTCTTATGTTCTGGTGACACTCTGACCTCTCCTGTCTAATGCTGCATTCACCATCCCTGCACATTCTCAGTATTTGAGGAGGCAATATGCTGGAAACATTGAATATGCTGTGTCTTTTCCACTTACCAGTTACAAAATCTTAGGGACAGATGTCTTGAAGCACAAGTTCAGCACCTTTTGCTATCTTTGTGCTAGAAGGGATCACATCTGGCTACACTGATGCACAATTTGTTATGGCTGGGATGTGTTAAATGAAAATTGTCATAGCAGGCCAAAGCTAGCTGGTTTGTGTCTATTGGATCCGCAAATGTTGCCTCATTTGTTACTCCTCATATAGTTCTCTTTTTTCTGACAGAATTAGAAAGATAAATATATAGATATGAAAGGCAGTATATGACAGATATATAGATAGATATGAAAGGCACCGTATGATAGATAAAAAGATCCTTTATTTGTCCCCAAGTGGAAATTACACGCCCTTTCTGCTGTGCTATGGTGACCAGTCCTCATTGCTCTTTTCTCATTCAGTTTCTTAATATGTTTTGGTGTCGGATATTCAGAAATAAAATAACATTACAATGGAAATTTGAATACATGTGTAAGAAATTCTTGCATTGTAATATTTTTGTTCACGTTCAAAGCAACAAGAGTTTTTTTGCATTATAGGCCATTGTCGTGCGATGTTCATTGTGAACACCCATGTGGTTCCTGTGTTACCCTCTGAGGGGAGCTCTAACTTGGTGTCCCTGATTGATTGAGAAACACAGTGACCAAATTATTCTGTAAAAGACTCCAGAAGTATTTACAAGCTGTTGCTTAAAAGGCTTTTCTGACCAGAGAGATATAAAGGGACAGAGTTCAGCTAACTAAAGGCACAAGAGGTATAAAAGAATGTACACTAGTTGATGAGTGCATTGTGGTTAACCTGTGAGTTTAGGAAGACCCGTCGGAGCCATATTCCTTTGTGATTTGTGTTTGCTCTGTGTTTTTTAACCCGCTCTTTTATACATTACTAGCCACACTACCTGTTGAAGACTGGTAACCCAATAGATTTTAAAATATCTGTTATCATGTAGCTTCAGTTCCTTTCCTTGGTATCCACACCCTTGTCTGAACCTCTCTAGACTGGCACTCCATCTCTATAGTGTAGTCCTGTAAAGTCTCTCCCTCAGACTCTGTCGTATTTTTGAAGGTGACTACGGCTTTGCTCCTCCTCACGCATCTCACTTCCTCTTTTGATCACTTCACATAAGCCGACACTGAACAATCAGATTACTCGCAGGAACTGGACACACACATAAGTAAACCTCAGTGTTTTATTTACCGCATATGCTGTATTTTCATAATATTTTGAAGAATTTCCTTCTGTTCCAAGTGATGGGAACAGAAATTGGTGTGAAAAATGTTGCCAACTATTTTATTGTACATTGTAAACACTTACTATATTTAACCCCAGAATTAATAGTGCTTAAAACACAGTCTGCTTTCACCGAGATTTTTATGAAATTCCCATATTTGTGTCTAACAGGCAGTGAGCAACATGGAGGAAATTAAAACATTTGTTTTAATAGATTAAATAGATCATTCTTTTAGGGGAAAGAATACATTTTTAATTCTTTTCGTTTGGTTTAGGGTGGCACAGCTGCTTCAGGGGTCTGTCCTCTTCAGTGTAAATCCAGCAGTGGGTCGTTGTTCATATGGAGCTTTCATATTCTATTTGTGTGTCTTTTAGGGTTTTCCTCCCACATCCCTAAGTATGATAGTTAATCTAATGGTCAATTGCAGGTTGGCCCCTCTTTGTGTTTTACGGGGCCTGTACATGCCATTTTACCATGGACTGGCACCCTGTTCAAAGCAGGTTTCTGCTCTACTCACTGCTGCTAGGATAAGCTCTGGTCCCCTGCACCCCTGAATTGGATTAAATTGGTTTAAGAATGTTTTTTTAAATTTTAAAGGCACCACATTTACATATCTGTAGGAGATAACATGGGTGTAGATCGGGCAGCAGTGTTGGCATGATACTGTGATTTGTGACTTTGATAATAATACCAGCTCTCGCACCTCAGTAACAGTACCAACAATGGTACCCAACTGCTTCATTAATCCCGGCCCAAACATGCTGTAGTTCAGTAGAGTCCCAGAATCTGTACATGCCATTGTTTCACACATTGGTCCTTCCACCACTTTGGATTTATAAGGTTGTGTACATTAAATGTTATATGTGCGTCCTTGAATAGTCTAAACTAATTTTAAATACTTCTTTATATGATGTATGAATGAACTTCTATTTTGATGGTGAGATTTCTTTCCCATGCGCCTTAAGTAGTAGGGTCTTGTACCGTGTTAACCATTATGGATACAATGAGAAGTGTATCAAAATGACACCTTTTATTGGCTAACCAAACAGATTACAATATGCAAGCTTTCGAGGCACCTAAGGTCCCTTCTTCAGGCAAACGTATTGCAATAAAAAGCATTGCATTTGTCACTCCAACAGATGACACTTAACAAGTATTAACACTACTTTATGAATCCCATTCCAAATGGCATATAACAGCAACACATGTATTGTGTGGTGCACTGCAAACATTAACACCAAGGGCTGTGTTGATTACTTAGAATTCAACTCAACTTAGATGGGTAGCACAGATAGTATCAATATAATTAGACCGCTAGTGTAACTATAAATGGGTGGGTTGGGAGATCAATATGGGTTTCAAATATAATGATGTGATTATTATTGTTTTTCCATGATATTGTCCTAGGTGACCCTATTGTCCCCGCTATACTCCTTAGTATGTAGACTTTATCAAAATGCCTCAAATCACGTTCACTTGCTATCCTGGTCATGTCATGTATTTCAGCACTTCATCTTCCCTTGCCTTCTTTATTTATAACTTCAGGCAGTTACATAGAGTGAAAACAGGAAAGAGAAGGAGCTACACATTTAATTATGCATTTTAGATAATATGTACAAATTAGAAGCAAAATGAATGTGCACCAGTGCATCCTGCAACAGTAGTCAGCTCTCTGTCTTATCTTCTTTCCTGGCTTTGTCTTTGCTACCCCATGGCCTTTAAATGGAGTCTCAGTACGGCTGCTCAGATTGAGTTATCTTCCTAATGGAGAAATGGTAAGAGAGAGAGGTAGTCTTCTCTTCATGGCAAGATGGCAAGCAAGAGAGCATGCTTTTGCAGGTCTCTCTTTATTGTCCCTCTGCAGCTTTTCACACACACCTGCTTGGACATTTCTTGAGACCATTCAAAAATGAAACAGCTTATACAAGCTCAACTACAGCATTTTGTGTAGTTTCAAACAAAAGAATTAAACCAGAACCTAGGCCCAGGTGGCACTTTCCTCATCAATTAAACTCTGGGGGTAGAAAACTGGTTTGTCCAACTCCCAAAGTCTTTAACATGACAAACAAAGGCATACAGAATATTTATTAACTTGTGTGGTAGATTTTACTTATTTTACACTCCACTATAGTTATGAACAACCTGATTTATTTTACTATTGCATGCACAAAATTTGTTAACTGATTCTGTTAGATACTTGAAAAATAAATGTTTAAAATTAATGATACCCACATAAAAATTACTGCATCAGTGCCACATGGGATGCTTTAATTTTCAGCGTCTCACTCTTTAAAGATATTTCCTAGTTTCCAAGTTATTGTTCAAATAAGGTTTGTCTACAAGTCATGATAATTGCTATTGTGAGATTTAAGTTTACATCAGGAAACTTTAGCAAGTTAACATCTAATGAGCTAAATACAATTCCAATTGTCAAAAACTAGCCATTTTTTAATTTCCTTATATTCTCCCTGTTTCCCTTTTTTCTGTGTCCCAAGTTGCTTTTATAAAATCAAATGTCTTGAATTGAAGATCAATCTGTTATTTCAGAATTTGTTTAAATCAGTATTTGTTATGTAGTCTTCCTCACAAAAGTAATCAGATGCTTGCTATTGCTCCAGCCTGTGGACTTGTTCAGACAGGACTGGCACCATTAATTGCAGCAATTATGTGAGACAGAATCACAGTCACTCCCTTGCTGTTCGTCTTACGTGCTTTCTCTGCATTTGTTACATGTCACTTGTTATGCTGATGGACACTGTGTTGGCCTCAAAATCCCAGTGAGAGTCACTAATGCAGAGTTTACAAATTTGTTTTCAGCAGTTAAGTATGTGGCTTTAGCAGGCACACAACTGCATTTTTGCCATTGTGCCCTGCCATTAGTGTATTACATATCGAATCATTAGAGCAATATATGGTATTATGAATGTATGGCCATTGTGGAAGACTTTGAAGTACGGGCTCATAAATTTAATTTTGGAAAAAAAAAAAAAACCATACAGAGCAGCCCATTTCATTACCGTTGTAGACTAGTCACAGGTACTTGGTTTAATAAAGCTACTGCTGCCTTTCTGGGGTTTACTGTGTCTCCTCTCCTTTGCCTGGGTTTTCCTGTCATTTCCCAGACATTGGCAGGTGATTCTAAATTGGTCCTGGATAAGTGAATGAGAATTTATGCCATGAAGGTGATGTTCGTCCTGTCCAAGGGGGGGTTCTTGCTGCCAAGACTGACACCAGCTTGTCATGCCCTGTACTAATAAGGTGCATTGCAAAGTGGACAGATTGGTAACAGAACGTCCATTTCTTTCGGTGGATGAATATGAAGACTCCATTCCTTTTCTGGGACTATGCACAGTCAGTCCTTAACTTTTGCTAGACAACAGTGCAAAAGTCAAAGAATGTGAATGTTACTCCATTAAACCAATGGGGAAATAGGCAGTTAAGTTCCTACTACCACCAACAGCTGTACTCTTCTGCTAGAGATTGCTCAAAATACTCTTTTCTGCATAGAATGCTTTATAAAAAAACTTTATTTCTTGACAATGTGCCCTGTTCATAACATAGTAACCATAAAATAAACCATAAAATGCAGTACACAAAATACAATTAGTAAAATGCAAAACATTTTTTTTCTTGTTTGTCATCCCCTAGAATTATGTGATCTTTTGTATAACATCTCAAATAAAAAAAAAACAAAAAACTTTTGTTACTGCTGTCAGAAGACACTAAGACTGGCGAGGTCTTGATGTCACCTGTGACACTTCTGTCCTTTGGTTTATATGCCGTTTGAGATCCTTAAGGGTCTCAAGAGTATGGAAGCATAGCAGAGGCGACTTGATGTTTAACCTTGAGGCTGCGATCGATGATGGGATCAGAAGCCTTGATGTATCTAGCCTGCTGGTCTCTGCCAACATTCCTGCACAAAGTTTATCTAACACCATTATATTTTATCACTGACTTTGCACGCTTAAGTTTAGAACTTGAAGAACATGCACTGCACTTTGGGAGCATAATTACGTCACACAACTTGATTTTTTAAGTAAAACAATGAAAATATGCAACAAATATATGGGGAGTTCTTTACTCTGCAATGGTAGTGTGAATAAGACCTGTGAGGTGCCTAGCAGGATACCTTCCACTCCCCAAACCTGCACATAGCATGCCTCTCCTTTTTTTTTTTTTTTACTGTACTTCACATAGTACTGAAGTCCGCAATTGTGCATGATTGACAATATGAAAGTAAAAATGAGGTTACTAAAAAAATTGCATGAATGCTTGAAGTCATGACACTTAAACATGTTAAAACTGTGAATATTGAGGATCGACTGTATTATGCCTTATTCCCAGGTGATGCATCTCGCTATCATTTCTAATTTGATTATTCTTCTGGTGGTTGCGTGTTATGGGTGATCGATCACATTGATGCAAGATTGCTCAAACCAAGCACTTTTATCACTGGACTTAAAATTTTGCAGGGCAAAAGTGAAAGCCTTTTGTTTCTATTTTTGTCTTAAAAAATGTACCTCAGGGACATTTTCATTAATTGGAGTGAGTGTAGATGTACAACCAGTACTGGCATACACACTGACACACTGGTCCCACTGCAAACCTGAACTGGGTAAGTGAGTTAGAAAATGAACAGCTGGAAGATTGGAATGAAAACCTGTACTGCTGTTGGCCCTTACAATTGCCCTGTCCTGTTCAAAACACTTTGTTTGTCTGTAAGATTATATTTGTAAAAAAAAAAAAAAAGCATGTGGTTGCTCCAAAAAGTATTCTGACCCCTTCACTTTTTTCAAATTTTGTTATGTGAAGCCTTGAGCTAAAATCATTTAAATTACCAAGCAACCCCCCAGAATGACAAAGGGTAAATGGGATTTTAGGACTTTTTACAAGATGATTAAAAATAAAAAAAAACTGAAATACCCCATGGACACAAGTACTCAGACCCTTTGCTATGACACCTGAAATTTTGCTCAGGTGGATCCTATTCTGTTGATCATCATTGAGATGTTTCTGCACTATATTTAGAGTCCACACCTGTCTTTAGGAGGTCCCACAGTTGATCAAAAACCAAGCCATGAGGATCGAAGTAATTGTCTGTAAAGCTTGTGGACAGACTTGTGACTTGTGTCCAGCCACAGATCTGGGGCCTCATGTATAAACGTGTGTACGCCCAAAAATGTTGTGTAGTCCCATTTCTACACTCACATCGCTATGTGTAAAAACTAAACTTGGCATAAAGCTACGCACATTCTCATGCCAGGTCAAACCATAGCATACACAGGTTTTTGGCTTGGTTTTGCAAACTGGGGGCACCCTATGTCAAAGCTGTGCTACTGTTCCTGGGTAGCTTCCCTTTATTTTTTAGATTCACATCTCTGACGCTGGCGGCACGGTGGCGCAGTGGTAGCGCTGCTGCCTCGCTGTAAGAAGACCTGGGTTCACTTCCCGGGTCCTCCCTGCATGTTGGCTCCAGCAGACCCCCGTGACCCTGTGTTTGGATATAGCGGGTTGGATATTGAATAGATGGATGGACATCTCTGACGCGGCTTTATCAAATACATTGACATTAACTGCATACCGTTTTTTAGTTTAAAGCATCTGATTGTAACCAACCCGTAACCGCATAATAATGCACGGAATGGCCAAACTATTCCAAATACTATAGCTGCTTTAGTGTTGTTACTCTCAGTGTACCACTCAGAGTGTTTTAACCCAAGGTATCTGAGTGTGGAATCACAGCTGTACAACAGCTGATTGAAAAGCTCTACGGTAGATTGTGTCAAGAGTGGAGAAAATTCTCGGGGTACACCTTCTAGCACGCGCTGCCTCAGCCATGCACACAGCCTATTTGAGCTTCTCCCATTCAGCAAACACTTCAGAGCCTTTCCTGCACAAACCTCACGGTTCAGAAACAGTTTCATCCCAAGATCTCTAAATGGACTCAACCAGTCCATCAAGTGCTCCTGGTAGAACTGTTTGTACTTATAAGTACACTCACCTTACTGTAAACTTGCATTACACAACTCTGAGCTACTTATGCTTTCATATTCTGTATTTTAATTTTTTTATTGTATTATTATTATTATTATTATTGTTTTTGTTGTTGTTATATTACCATTTTATAGGAAAATATGTTTATAGAGGATTTGCATATTGAATCTCATTGTACCATACAATAACAATAAAGGAATTCAATTCAACAGAAGAGAGCCCATATTTACAGATGATGACAACTGGCTTCTAAGTCGATTTAGATTTCCAGGCGAGATCTTCTTGGAGCTCTTGATTTCATTTTTCAAATGAAATGCAGTAAAGTATATATATTACATTATACAGATACATTTTTAACTTCATTTAAATAATGTATACTGTTATTAAGCGTGTGGACACAGTGGACAGTGGTAGCGATGAACTGGCGCCCTGTTCAGGGATTGTTCCTGTCTTGCGCTGTATGTTTGCTGGGACTGGCGCGACCCTGGATGGATGGATAGATGGATGGAATAATTAAACAAGTACTACAAAGATATTTCAATGTTCCTTAAAAGTTTTGAAGAATTGACGTTCTAAGCTTACAGTGGCTTGACATTTATTGAAGAGCTGATTGTGTGGCGACTGGTTACTTGGAGAAATAAAAGGAAGGACAGGAATTGGGGGTTAGTGTGTTTGAAAGACATGGTGCAGCAAGCATCTTGCCGGAGGCAGGAATAATTTCTGGATGGGGCACCAGCTCATAGCTACCACTGCGCCACCGTGGCCCGATGTTTAATACATGCTTTAGTTCATTTCATCATGAAAATGATATCAAGTATATATCTTGGTATTTAAACTGTTCAGAGAGTAAATAATATAATGAATGTAATGTATTCTGTGTCCTGTCGGCATAAGAGAAAGACTATTTAAGAAGCAAGTAGTGATTCACATACATAGAGTACATTGACGAACACACAAAATACAAAGCATTTAACATGCTACTTTAGCTACGATGGGATTTGAGAAACTTAAATAAACTACGTGATTAAAGTGGAAATTTTGAGATTAAAGTTGACATTTCAAGCTTTTTTTCCACTGTGTTCCTATTTTTTTTTCTCTGTACCCTAATAAGCTTTCATATGACACTCAGATGGTTGTCTATGACTCGCCTTTTCATGGCGACTTTGATATCGGACCACTTCTTTTTTATTTCGGGCACTGTGCGACTTTCTGAACTTGAACTTTCAATCAGGTTCCTTTTGTTGTTTATACAACTGCTTAAACCAATATATACTTCTTTTTCCCCCTGTGCTTTTGCCATTGTCTTTTCACAGAATGCTGAACTTAAGGGAATATTTATATTGATTTACATATTCAAAGAGGCATAATTCTGGGAGGAGTCTGGGAGGGGCGGCAGGCGTGTGCACGAGCGTTACATTTCACGCTGACCGGGATTTATGTAGCGGAAGTACATGGAAGTTGGCTTATGCATGGTTTTCTGCATCTGAGTTTTTTTGTACATACACACATTTTGACTTTTGTCCGTACGCCATGTTTTAGTGTGAATTCTAGGCACGGTGTTATGCATGAGGCAGTGAAGGCTACAAAGAAATGTCTACAGCATCAGAGGTTCCCAAGAGCACAGTGACCTCCATAACTCTTAAATGGAAGTAGTTTGGAAAAACCAGGACTATTCCTATATCTGACTGCCCATCCATTTTAAGCAGTTATGAGAGAATTGTATTGGGTAAGAAAGCTGGCCAAGAAACCAATGGTCACTCTGGCTGAGCTCCAGATGACCTATGTCCAGAAAGACAACCACCACTGCAACACTTCCCCAATATGGACTTCATGGCAGAGTGGCCAGACAACACATAATAGCCCACTTGGAGTTTGTAAGAAGGACTTTCAGACCTTAAGAGACAAGATTCTTTGATGTGATAAAACCAAGATTGAACTGTTTGGCTTCAGTTATGAGCATAACATCCGGAGGAAATCAGGCACTGCTCATCACCCAACAGGGAAGCGGCAACATCATGCTATGGGTTTGGGGACTAGGAGACAAGTTGGGATTGAGGGAAACCTGAATGGAGCAAAGTACTGAGTTATCCTTACTGAAAATCTGCTGTAGAGTGCTCTGGATATCAGACTGTTCTGAAGCTTCACCTTCTAACAGAACAAAGCAAAGGACACGGGAGTGGCTTAAGGATAACTCCATGAGTGACCCAGGCAGAGCCTAAACTTGAACCCAATTGAACATCCCTGGATATACCTGAAAATAGTTGACCACCAGTGGTCTCTGTTCATCCTGACAGAGTCTGAGAGGATCTGCAGAGAAGAATGGCAGAAAATCCCAAACTCCAGGAGTGCGAAGAGTGTTGCGTCAGACCCAAGAGGACCACTAATAATAGTAATACATTGTATTTATATAGTGCCTTTCCCATGCTCAAGGCGCTCCAGGCTGGAATTGCTGCCAAAGGGGATTCAATAAAGTACTGAGTAAAAGGTCTGAGTACTTGAAAAGGTGTGGTATTTCAGTTTTTAATACATTTTAAAAAGATTCTTAAATCCTGTTTTTGCTTTGTCGTTTTGGAGTATTGAGTGTTGTCTGATGAGGGAAGCACTGAATTGAAGTGATTTTAGCACAAGGCTTCAAGACACCAAAATGTGTAAAGAGTGAAGTTGTCTGAAGACTTTCTCAAAGGCTCTGTACTTCTACTTCTTGTATTCATTATCCCAGCTCCTTTGTTAATGTGTTTTATTCAGTAAAGAAAAAAATCTTTCCCTTTATTCAGCTTTTCTCCTTTTTTTATTTGTTAAGACTTTTAAGAGTAGCTCTGCAATAGCCTGTGCAGGCCCTTTTGAGATTTAACTCTGAAAACATGGTTTTGAGTCATGTTGAGCGGGTGCCGTAGGTGTTGAGAGGAAGAGCCTATAAAAGTCTAGCGTGCAGGAGTCTTCTCCCGTACACTTAAAAGGCTTTGTTTTCCTCTGAGAACTTACTGTATTTTCTTTCTTTTTAAACACTGTTACTGTATTTAATGTAGGTAAAAATCAAAAGCTGCCGCCGAGTTTGTAACAGGTTGTCAGATTGTCTTTAATTTGAAAGTGTGACTCACACCTTCTGGAGTGGGAGTCGTGTTCATTCTGCCGCTGTGTTACTTTCCCAAAGTTCTGTTTATTATTTTTTAATCAATCTAAAAATACTTCCTTTTTTGATAGTGAGTCAGCAGAAGACATTAAATCGGGTTTGGGTTCATTTCATTCCTTTTTCATCTTTTTAGATACAGCAAGCATTTTGAATGGTGCAAAAGGTTTCATTTCGTGTTGAGGGAAATGTTTAGCCCAGGAAGAGTTTTTTTTGTGTTTTCAGCAAGATTCAGACTTTTAAAATTGTGCCGAATTTTTTTTTGATGAACTATATTAGTTATCATTTGGCTTAGTTGTAAACTAGCACAAGATGAAGGTGCAGGTATCCCCACTATATAAGAACCACCTAAAACATGTAGACTAGACAGACATGTCACTTTGTGGGGGAGCAGCAAACCAGTCTTTATAAAGAATAAAAAAATGTTTACTTCCACAAAAATGCTCTGAAACAAAAGCAAACTCCATGGAGCATAAAAGGCAAAATGGTGTTGCCTGAAAGAAATGGCAGTCCAGGCAAACAGTGTTACACTACAAAAATCCAAAGCAGGATCAAAAGCAGAGTAAAAATGCTGAAAATGCAGTAATTCACAAAAACGGCACAAAAAGGCACAAGTAACACACCACTCCCAGGCACATTAGAAATTAGACATTAGAATTGTGGGGACCCTCCAGATTTATACAGTTGAGGCCAGTTCCTGGTGGTGATTGGCAGGTAGCACTGCTTGTTGGGGGACCACCCACAAAGCACACAGAACAAAAAACCAAGGCATGGTTCACAATGCAGATAAAAAAACAAATGATTAAAAAATTAACAAAAAGGACATAAAACAAGGATTTGAACCCCAGGCTGTGGAGAAACCCTGGCTGAGACACTACTGTTCCAATGGCTCCATATGACAAGTCAAATACTTGACAATAACCAGTTTGATCCAGTCAGTGGTGTTTCCAGAAGTCCTTCAAGATATCCTACTGGAGCCACTCTGCTAAACAGAAGTTCAGGTGAAGATAAATGAGACATTCAAGGTGAAGGACAGATGTGTTGCTCACTCCAACACTAACAAATATTACTGTGGAGTTCAGGAGATCGTGGGGACACATCCTTAAAAAGAGTTAAATTGAAACTGAGGAAAGTCATTTGCATAAAATCCTCGGACTTTGGACATAAAAAAACAAGTTTTGGTAATAAATTACAGTGGAACCTCAGTTTGCGAGTAACTTGGTTTCTGAGTGTTTTGCAAGACGAGCTAAAATTTGTAATAAATTTTGACTTGATAAACGAGCAAGGCCTTGCAATACGAGTAGTATGTATACGCTTTGTCTGCTGAGCATCATGTGATGACAACTGAGCTGATGATTCTTCTCTCTTTCTCTCGCTGCGGGATTGTGGGCAATCGTCTCCTATTCTCCGTCTGAGTCGGCATGCCTCACTCATATAGTCAACATCCCTACGAGATTATACTGTTTACTACAGCATTGTGACTGTGTGTGTGTGTGTGTGCGCGTGGTGTGACGTGTATGTCCCCAAAACACGAAGCTGAGTCTCAGTACTTTAGCAACACCAGCTTTATTCAGCTTGAAACAGCAACAGCGCGGTTATTTATTGTAGCGGGATCTGCCGCTCTCCTATACACAGACAGAGCAGTCAGGCAGGGTCGTGGCCAAGTTATACTGTGCCCTACGCATTTATAATGTTCCTTGTTCCTTGTATCACCCCTCGACGGAAGGTGCTTATAGCATGTCCGCAATCTTTTTGGATTAGCTTTTAAGGTGAACTGCTACAGTGCTGGGAGACTGCGATTGCTTTGGGACGCTCTTCCGTGTGTCGTCCCGTTGGGTGGAATCCCACAAGAGTTTAGAAACTCACTCACACCAGCCATGATTCTTTTCAAAGGTAAACTGCAGGTTAATTTGTTTTATGTATTTTTACTTTATATTTTGTATTAATCATTTTTATATGAATAGTTTTGGGTTGTGGGACGAATCATCTGAGTTTCCATTATTTCTTATGGGGAAATTCACTTTGATATACGAGTGCTTTGGACTGCGAGCACGTTTGTGGAACGAATTATGCTCGCAAACCGAGGTTCCACTGTATATTTATGACTGTCTCATTGTGGAAAAGCTTTTGGGGATGCCGCTCCTCAAAACATAAACCCCCTTATCAAATGCACAGATTCTTGTTAATATGGACTCACAGTATAATGTTTAATTGTCCGTCACTATTTAATTTGCCTATTCTTACACTTAAATTACTAAATTTACCCCTGGAGATTAATAAAGTTGTATCTATTTACCAACCTTTGGAGATAAACGGTTCCCAGCTGCCACACACTCGCTCCGAGCACTACGGTCCAGTAGCTTCTGTCTGCCAAGTCTTCAGACTTCTCTGAGGTATGACTGTCACTGTAGCTTTCCTGTTGGAGATGTCTCTCCTCAGCCCTGATTGGCCTAGCTGAGAAAGGAAATCTGTCCCCAACTCCTGCCAATAATCCAGAGCAATGGTCCTATTTACATTTTAATCTTTAAGCATTATTCAAACAGATAGTGGCATAAATGAATGTAAAATAAAGTGTTGTGATGCACACTATACAACCTAGTACTGCTAGATGATAAGTCTTTTCAGGTTTCCTATTTCTTGTATTTCTTAAAGTGATAGTGGATTCATTTGCCCCTGCTTCTTCTTTCTTTTCTCTCTCCTTTTTCTTCTGCCCTTTGACTCTCCCTCTCCTCTGTGCTTCTCTGTTCTTATCAGCTCTATTATTGACCTTGTAAAGATCTTTGACATTTTCCAAAGTTCATAAAATCTGAAATCATGTTTCCAAAATTAGCTTCTTTAGGTTGTGCTTCCGATATCATAAATGGTAGCCAGCTGCACAGAATGTTGGTATAATGTACAAGCAGCTTTTGAAACCATACGTGCATTTGGGTAGCTGTTCTGCATTATACAATTTATTTAAACCGGTTCTTATCTCCTACCACCAAAGACATGCATAGCCAATTAACACCCACGACGTTAAATTCCACAGAGCTTTTCAACTTTCTATCTAAACTAATTATCAAAATATTCATTTAATTCTTAAACACCAAAGCAATAACAGACAATTTTCAGTCGCCAAGTGACATGCAAACTCCATGCAGGGAAGTCCCAAGATACTAACTGTGATCTCCTTACTGCAAGGCAGCAGTACTACTAGTATGCCACCGTGCTGCCCATCTCAAAGAAGCAGGAATGGTGTTTCTCCTTCCTGTAGGTAGTCATATTGATATGGGTTCAGTAATATCCATCTTCCAAGTTTCAGATTATGGACATTAGCTGCCTAGTAATAAAAGTGAAACTTAGCTAGAGCCATGACTATCACTGGTTTTGGTTTGTGAATAAGTGTGTTTTTAAAGAGAGACACATTTATTTAAATATAGATATACAATATTTCTGGTACTTGGGAAAAGGCAAATAAAAAGTTCATTTTAGTCATTATAATACCCTGGAATGAATAAAGGTGTCCCAAGTAGGCAAAAATAGACATAAGAATGAAGAGAAAAGGAGACAGAAGGAAAAGGAAATCCAATGAACAGCCTGTAACTTGTTAGGGCCAAAGCCGAAGGACACAACAATCTTAAAAATAAAACAAAAACGTAGATTTTTTGCATTAAGATTAGATGAGATTGTCTTTAAAACCTGGACCCTATAAAATACGCACTGCTGGTATAAAATATGAGTGCAAGTGTTGTAATGTGTCATGCTGATGTCATGTGACGAGAATGGGCCCAGAAACTACACATAAATGCATGAAATTCACAATTTCCTTTTCATCATATCTTGCTCATACTAAACTATGCAGAACTGCTGGACTCTAATAAAGACATGTAGTCTTAAACCAAAGTAATGGTGCTTATATGTAATATTAAATCAAAATATAAACACTGATTTGTGGATTTAATGATATTAATGTTAGTTTTCCTAAGTAATGATAAGTGAAGATGGCACCTTTTATCCAGTGTGTAACTGTAACTACTATAGAAAGGTAACCTGATGCAAGACTCATAAAGGAAACTGTTGCTGGACTTGTGTACTGAAGTGCTCATTGAAAATAATCTCCTCTTGCTTGAGTCAATCTGAAAAGCAGAGGTTCTGTGGAACTTCTATCGTGCATTTAACCCACATGCAAGTAGTGAGTCTAGATAAGTCACATTATTGGAACCACAACAAGGTGCGTTTTGCCCATGGTTATTGTTTTCAGGTTCTCAAATCACCAGTTTATTGTGGGAGTGACTACTTTGTTGATCTCCCTCAAACACTTAAATATTCTAATATATGCCTATATGCCACAACATTAAAAACACCTGCCTAATATTGTGCATGTCCCCCTTGTACTGACCTATTGAGGCGTGGACTCCACAAGACCTCTAAAGGTGTCCTGTGGCTCCACAAATTAGCAGCAGATCCTTTTAAGTCCTTAAGTTGTGAAGTGGGGCCTCCATGGATCGAACTTGTTTTTCCAGCACATCCCACAGAGATCTGGGGAATTTGGAGGCCACATCAACCCCCTGAACTACTTTGTATGTTCTTCAGACCATTCCAGAACTATTTTTGCAGGGTGACATGGTGCATTATCCTGCTGAAAGAGACCACTGCCATCAATAAATGCTGTTTCCAAGAAGGGTTGCATGTGGTCTGCCACAATCTTCAGGTAGATTGTACGTGTGAAAATAACAATCTCATGAAGGCCAGGACCCAAGGTTTCCCAAGAGAACATTGCCCAGAGTATTACACTGCCTATGCTGCCGTGTCTTCTTTCTGTAGTGCATCTGGCTGCCATCTCCTTCCCAGGTAAATGATGCACATGCACCCGGTCATCCTCATGATCTAAAAGAAAATGTGATTTATCAGAGCAGGCCACCTTCTTTTATTGCTCCATGGTCCAGTTCTGATGCACACATGCCCATTGCAGGCACTTTTGGCAGTGGACAGTGGACAGGGGTCAGCATGGGCACTCTGACCAGCCTGTGATGCACTGGATGTTCTGACACCTTTCTGTCATGGCCAGCATGATGTTTTTCAGCAATTTGAGCTCCAGTAGCTCTTATGTGGCATCAGACCAAACAGGCTAACCAGAGCTCAACACACGCATCTAATAGCCTTTGGCGCTCATGACCCTGTCACTAGTTCAGTGGTTGTCCTTCCTGTGACCCCTTTTGGTAGGTACTACACACTGCAGATGACCTACCATTTTGGGTCTGACCCAGTCATCTTCCTCTCAAAGTCACTCAGATCCTTATGTTTGCCCATTTTTCGCCTACTGCCTATAACATACGGTATGCCAGCCCTTGACAGCTGCTACTGCAATGAGATAATCAGTGTTATTCACTACATTTGCCCGTGGTTTGAATGTCGACGCTGATCTGTGTACTGTATGCTCTACACCTTTTCTACAACTTTGAGCATTTCAGAGAGGCTTCTCCAGGTTGATGGCAACAGAGCCTGCTCTCTTTCATTTCTTAACCCAGTAAAGTATGCTACACTTTGAAATGAAACACTACAGTTGTATTGTTTTGCGAATGAAGCAGACATTACACTGCACAACTTTTCCAACAGTTGTACCTATCATTTCCATAGTCTAGACCAGGGGTGTCGAACTCCAGGCCTGGAGGGCTGCAGTGGCTGCAGGTTTTCATTCTAACCCCTTTCCTTATCAGTGACCAGTTTCCACTGCTAATTAACTTCTGTTCCCATCATTTTAATAGCCCTGTTCTTAAGGATTCAGTCCTCTGAATTTATTCCTTTCTTTATTAAATGGCAGCCAAACAGAAATGAGGCATGAAACGAGATGACCAGCTAAATCGGGTCTTCAGACTCCAACCAGTTTCACAATGAGAAGCAGATTCTTGCTGTTAATTAAACTCATTACTTAATTCCATGGCTTGTTGGCGCTCTCATTGTGCCAAAGCAGACATTTCCAGAACTGTTAATTTTTCTGTTTTTCCTAAGACCACCCTCGCAATGTTATGGTGAGCTGAGAGATCAGCCTTACTGAGACCTCCACCTTTCTTTATTTTTACATATTTTGTGATGGGCACAGGTGAGCTGGTCATATGGATTCTTGTTTTGTGTCCCGTTATTGTTTGGCTGCTAATTAAGAAAAAGGAAACAACTAAGGGGCCTGAGTCACGGTAATTAAAATTAAGGCAAAAGAAGGTAATCAGCAGCAAAAATTGGTCACAAATTAAGAAGATGGTTAGAATGAAAACCTGCAGCCACTGCGGCCCTCCAGGACTGGAGTTCGACACCCGTGGTCTAGACAAAGTCTCTGCGAGTTGTAGACTTGTGCATTACCATCTACCTGACTGGGTCCTAGTGCTCTCTGAAGCGATATGATGTTGGGCAGCCTATTCAAGCCTAAATCCTCAGTGTTCATCACTATTTGACATTACCATAACCAAGTCTCTGCACCGAAGCTCAAAGCAGGATCTCTGATAATCCTGAACTTCCAATGTGCAGTTGGGCTCTGAAATTGCAAATGCAACTCTTCCTTTATCCAAGATAAAAAAGCCCTCATTCAGGCTGCTGCTCTCCACTTAATATCTGACAACTCTGAATGTGTAGAAATCAAAAGGCACATTGCTTTGTGCTTGGGAGACAGCAAAGTCACCTCTGGAGTCATTTTAAAATTAGCTTCATTAGAATGAAGCTCCTGCGTAACACACAAACTGGTATTTAATTACGACATAAGGTGACATGGCTACCAACAGCATAGAGTAAAGAATAAAAGGAGCTGCCTAGGCTCAAGGGGAAGATAATTCAGATGTAATGTGCTCTTTTCCTTTAAAGGGTAAGACAGTGTGAATTAATGTAGGTCACAAGTTCATTTTTTTTCCCCAAGATAAGCAATGCAGCCCTACACCAAGTGCAGAGAGTGCTCCATACAGCACGCCTCTGCTGACAGCATTACTTCTTAAAGGCAGTGATGGGATTTGCACAAGTACACGTCAGTCTGAGCTACATTGCCAACCAAAGTTTACTAAGTAATCCACACTGCACTGTTGGTAGGTAAGCCTGCGTTTTTCTGTTAATGTCTGCACAGGTACTACAGGCTGAAATTCTTAAGTTCTCAGTCCTGTGTGATTTAGTCTTTGTTGTGAGAAAGATGTGTAGATCACAAAAGATAAAGGATCATTTGGCAATTTTAGAATTTTATTTTCTCTATACTGTGGCACACATTCATTCATTTGTCCTAGACATTTGTGTTGTATAATGAAGCATTATTTATAAATGAAAAGGAACAAGTCTCCCCAAGCATCTTACATTGGTAATCCATGGAGCTTCAAAGGAAATATCAAAAATAAGCCTTAAAAGAAGACTGAAAGGTTCTACAATGGATAGTGCACATTGCAGAAGAGATTGTTGGGTCCTGTCTGCCCTCCATTTTTGTAAAGCGTTCTGAAGGACTGCACTCACCCCTCTCTTTGGCCCACTTCCATCTGGCAAAAGGTACCATAGCATCCGGAGCAGTTCTGCAACAGCTTCTACCCCTTGGTGGTCTGGATCCTCAACTCTGTGCTGCCCACCTCCCCTCAGATCTACTCCTATGTGCAGTACATTTGTTACACTTATTACTACTGTTGTTTTTTATTAATTATCTATTTATTTTTGAATTATTGCTATTAGTTCCATCCATCCATTTTCCAACCCGCTGAATCCGAACACAGGATCACGGGGGTCTGCTGAAGCCAGTCCCAGCCAACACAGGGCACAAGGCAGGATCCAATCCTGGGCAGGGTGCCAACACACCGCAGGACACACACAAACACACACCCAGCACACACTAGGGCCAATTTAGAATCGCCAATCCACCTAACCTGCACGTCTTTGGACTGTGGGAGGAAACCCATGCAGACATGGGGAGAACATGCAAACTCCACGCAGGGAGGACCCGGGAAGCGAACCCGGATCTCCTAACTGCGAGGCAGCAGTGCTACCACTGCGCCACCGTGCCGCCCTATTGCTATTAGTTCACTTACCTATTTATTTCTCTATTATATAGTATAGAATAGTTCTTTACCTGTGTTTTGTATTTGCTGCACAGTATTGGTCCCGTTATTTTGAACCACTGTATGCTGCAATGTATGTATGGATGGGAAGACAGTAAAGCTACTTGACTTGACTTGAAAGCTTATGGAGTATGTTACAGATTCAGGAAATTTGCATTCCGCGTTTCTGAGGTATTTTTTGGCAATAAAATAAATTGAAAATAATCCATTTTAATCACAGATTGTGACTGGCGGCATGTGGAGGAGTATCTGAGAGAGAAACTCAGTGCAGGACAAAGCCACATCACAGGATAAGTGGCCATGCTGCCCTTTAGTGTTGTGGTGGAGCTCATATCCAGTGTTGTAAGTTTGCATCCCCCCTCTGCAATGTCAAGGTGGACTCCCTGGGTTTACCTATCCTTAGTGTACTTTTAAGTTTAACCAATTAGCCACTTGGACACATCTGATTACCTGCTAATAGTAACTTCAGCTGACCCTGCACCAATGAGAGATAATACAGCCTGATGTTGATGATGATATCCTGTAATACAGTAAGGTCTTTCGTATTTAATGATTTCATGGCAGCACCTCAGAAGCCGAGTAGCACGTAACATCCTGCCTCCGTAAATGTAATGAAAGAAGTTGAAGTGATACGTGTTTATCACTGATTGTGGCTGGTGGCACTTGCAAGAGTAGCCAAGAGAGAGAGAGAGAGAGCCGCTATGCTGGACAAATCCTCGTATATCCTCCTCCATACCAGATTGTAGCTGTTTTCTTCCATGCCCACATCTTACCTGTGAACGCACCCTTTGATTTAGGGATGCAACAACTGATCGATGTCACTAATAGAAATCAACAAAGAAAATAGTCAACAAATTTTGTTATCAGTGAGTTGCTTTATTTTAAACATTAGGCAGTGTTTGACATCCACCAGTACTCACCAAGCAACCAAGCTGCTATCTTCTGTAAATTGTACTGTTTGAGAACCCATGTCCTACCTAGAAACACTCCATCTTTTTGCTTATACACAGTATGTATATGAGAGAGTGAGGAACCCAGATGGTTTGCTACCTCTTCTTTTTATTTTCCCATTTCAGCTGTTATTATGTTCATCACTTCATTAACCACAAGTAATGTTAATCACATTTTGAGATATGGCGAAGAAAGAGACTATAAATATGGTGGAGTCATTTCATGTTCACATCTGGTAAGAGTATCCACCAATTTAAATTCCTTACTGGTCACGTTAGGAGCTTTCTCACCGCAGAAACTTTTTTCATGACTTTTTAGAAGTTGAGGAATCTTTTTTAGCATTTCCACAGCAGGAACTCAGGCCATTTGTCATTCCTTATACTTTTTGAACTCCTGTTCCAGGGTATTTAGTTTTCACTCAGCCGGGTACTATCGTAGGTGGTACTTGGGCATTGGATTGTATTTATTGGTTGAGCATGAGCTCTGGCGCCATCTTACAGATCTGTTTGTAGTTTGCACTTTGGAGAGTTATTGGTGAAGATGGTGCACCACACCATTCACTGTAGACAGGGTGTCACGTTTCTGTACAAGGCTGGTGTACACTGGGCTTTCACTGTGTGCTGCACGTGGAATTTTTTTATAACAATATTTTAGCAAAAAAAAAAATATTGTCTAAATAAACAAGTGCATAACTGTCATGTGGATTATGAGACACGAGTAACGTAAAATGTATATCTTTTTCTTTTTACCACGAGCATTTTGCACATTGTTTGGCATTGTACACCATTGGTCGCTATTGGCTTCTGTTATGTCATAAACGTTTTTCTCTCCTTTCTTTATTAAATCATGAGGAAAATGTTTTCTTTGCCATCACTACAAACTATTGTGTGAGGTAAGTAACGTAAAAAAAAAAAAAATTTGGTCTTAAGATTCCTTGAACATGATCACTGTCAAAACAAGCATCTGTCTGTCCGTCTGTATTAGACTACATAAAATCCCTCAGCAGTGGAGAATGTCAGGAGCTTTTGCCAAAGGAGTCACTCCTGTACTTTCCCAAATTATGCATAAGGTGAAAATAGGAATCTGTGTGGTAGTCTCCTTGGTGAGAAAGAAATTACTGCACTAAATAAAAGCCGCTTTGCTGATGCGTGGGTTTAGCAATTTGAGACAAGCATATTGAGTGAACCATTTCCTTTCACAAGCTTTTAGCTTAGCGTCTCTTGTTCTCCTCACTTAGCGTTTGCTGACTTTTGTGCCTTTTCTTTGTTTGAGATCGTATGTTTTCATTCTCATATTAAATAAGCAAATCTTGCATTTCGGGGAACTGTACATTCTTTCTTCCCATGGTTAGTATTGGAATTACAAATACTTATAAACCTAAGACGTGGATAACTTGAGGAGCTGCCCTGTCATGTCAGCAGGCATTCCAGAGGCACAGTGCGGTCCTGCCAGTACCCAAAATAATATGACGAAATATGCAAAAAATGGAATCTGCACAGTTTGAGCTGCTACAATTTAATGTTACATTCTGATTTACATATAAACATCTACATATTTCTAATACCTTATGCCAAACATTTTATCTAAATTCTTGGGTTTAAACATCTGTAGTCAAATATAATTACAGGTATCCCAAGTAAACCACCTCAAAAATCAATGGGGAAAGCACCTCGCTATATTTATATCTCAAAGTATGCCATTAATACGACTAATTTGATATCTGATAAGTCAGTATTAAGTTGTACCTACCTGTTGGTGTAGTTTTTTCACTAGTCAAAATAATATTTATCGATTTTATTAAATTAAGATTCTTTATTTTTTTGATATTTTATTTTATTGTCTTTGTTTTCCACATTTCGTTTTCTGGAAACTCAATTTCAATTCTTGTACATGTTATCAGAAGATTTGTGCTGTGGTACCTGCCAGTGGCCAGCCACGGATCCGCAATATCTGGATCAGAAGCGATCTCCCTACAGCGTGAGCTCCCTCAGTTAGTCACACAAAGGTTGTCTCTGAACACTGCAGGCAAAGAGTGCTTCTTGATGACGTCAGCCCACAACTTTTCTGCAGAGCGTCGCAACTTCAGTTCAACGCAAATTTGAAGGACTTCATTTGTTGGTGCTGTCAAAGGGCATTAAGTCAATAAATTGAAAGGTTAAATGTATCCATTTACAATCAAATGCATGGAGATTACTCAAGACACAAAATGCAGCATTGCTTAAATCCGCACCGGCCCTCCTTTGACATTTTACTGCAAGAAAAGGGTGTCAAGAGACTTTGGTGCTACAGATCCACTAAGCTCCTGTAGAGACCGCATAGGAATGCATTTTAAAAGACATTGTTTCCAGGTGGTTTTTGATTTTGATTGAATATCATCAATCAGTCGTTGTTTTATTGACAATTCAAACCCACTCTTAAAACTTGTGTTTCATTATATAAGGTCATATAGATAAGCCACCAAGAGTGTTTATGACCAAGAGGACCCATCTCTGCAGATCTGTTGCTGTGACCTCAGGTTTATATGATGCTTCTGTCTTGGATAAGGAGGTGAATTTGGGGCAGAAGAGATTAAGTAGACATTTTCTCACAGGTGTTTGCTCCTCTTATTTTGGGGAATGAATTGTAAAGTAGCCACCCAAAGGTCATGTATAGATCATGTTTTGTTTACTTTATGCAATCCAACAGCTATTGCCACAGACCTACTTGGTGCTGTGCCAATTTTTCATTCCTCTAACAAGCCTAACATATTCTACAGACGAGGGCTTGTGCTAGGGGGTTGGATCCTGGTGAGTCCCATTTTCTTTGAAGGTTTGGGCTCTCACTACTTCTCTTTCTTGTACAAACATGCTTTGTTGTTAGAATTGCTTGTGAAGGTATCAGGCAATGTAAGATTAGGTTTGGCTAATGTCTGAAAAGAGACCAATTCTAAATTTTAAACATAAGAGATATTTTATGCAACTGCAGGTTTCCCCGAAAATCAAACCACAACTTTATGAAAATTCTGGTAAACAATGTAAAAGTGCACTTTTTGATCATACGAACCATGGTACAGCTGATTTTTCATCGTTAGGAAGACTGAGTCTGGAATTTTTTGCATGATCATCTGTAGCTGTACCAAATGACCATCTTGACAGTCACTCCAAGTACACCTCAATGCGGCCAGAATAAGGAATGGAGGCAGAGCGGTGATGATGCCATGGTTCAGTCAGCTTGTGTTACTCCTGTGTCTACGTACAAAAAAAAAAAGTCAAACAATTGGAAATCCACTAGAAGATCAGAAGGCCATTATGTTTAATGTGAAACTTGAAATGATAAAAGTGTAGGAAAACCGCTTTATGAAAGAGAGTTTATTGAAGGTGGCATATCTTTTTAGTTTTTTTTTGATTACTAAGGTGGTTAAATTAATCCAATTATTTTTCATGTATTTTGAAAATGGAAAAGGAAAAATGTTGGTCATTTTCAGAGCTGGGGAATATTTAAAAGTTTCTTCAACTAAAATTAAAAGTACAGTGGAACCTTGGTTCACGAATGTCTCGGTTCACGTACAAATCGGTTTACGACCAAAAAGTTTGCCAAACTTTTGCCTCGGTTCACGACCACACACTCGGTATACGAACAAGCCAGTTTCCCTTTTGGTTTGTGCGCGCCGATGATTTCCACACGTGTTGCATTGTTCTCGGTCAGACGTGCGTGCTTTACCTGTGAACTCTTTGTGCTCTACAGTATTTCGTGTGCTTTTGCAGTTAAGCATGGCTTCTAAGCAAGTGAAGAGTGGTGAGAAGAAAGTCTTGCAGAAAATTGAAATCGAAGTAAAGAAAGAAATTATTGAAAAGTATGAGGGTGGCGTTCGTGTTACTGATCTTGCCGCCGAGTCTACGATTTTGACTATTCTAAAGCAGAAAGAATCTATTAAAGCAGCTGATGTTGCAAAAGGAGTTACAGCGTTAACCAGGCAGAGGCCTCAAGTGCTGGAAGAGGTGGAAAAACTGTTGCTAGTGTGGCTGAATGAGAAGCAACTTGCAGGGGATAGCGTAAGCGAGGCAATGTTATGCGAGAAAGCCAGGAAGATTCATGGAGATTTGCTGCAAAACTATCCTTCTACGAGTGGCGAAAGTGAGGAATTTAAAGCCAGTAGAGGATGGTTTGAAAAGTTTCGCAAGAGAAGTGGCATTCATGATGTGGTAAGGCATGGAGAGGCTGCTAGTTCCGACGCTGAAGCTGTGAAAGAATTCATGAAAAATTTCACAAAATTAGTGGAGGATGAAGGCTACATCCCGCAACAAGTCTTCAACTGTGACGAGACCGGATTGTTCTCCACCCAGTTCCTCCTCACTTCATGCCAGAACTCGACTCATGCAAGGTTAGTTTTCTTGGTGGTTTATGGTTAGTTTTTGTATTATGGATTTTTCAAATGTTCATTTTTTGGTTCGTAGCGTGAATTGTTGCAATGTTACTTTTCTCTTTTTTCAAATGTTCCTTTTTTTCCCTGTGCTTAAAACTCATTTAAAAAAGTGTTTACAGCGATTGGGTTGTAAGGCTATTAGCGTGAACTCCTGCAATGTTACTTTCTTGGTTGCTTGTGGTTGGTTTTTAAATAAAGTTTGGATTTGTTCAAGTGTTCCTTTTTTTCCCCTGTGCTTAAAACTCATTTAAATAAAGTGTTTCCAGCAATCGGGTCGTAAGGCTATAGCGCAAACTCTTGCAATGTTAGTTTTCTCTATTGTTCAAGGTTTTCTCAGTGTTATTCAATGTTTTTACATGTAGTTTACTATTATGATGTGCTTTCTATGGTGTAATTAACTATATTTGTGCTTACAAATCTTTAAAAAAAATATATTTACATACAGTTCGTACGGTCTGGAACGGATTAATTGTATTTACATACAATCCTATGGGGGAAATTGCTTCGGTTCACGACCAAATAAGTTTACGACCAGAGTTTTGGAACGAATTATGGTCGTGAACCGAGGTTCCACTGTAATTAGGTTTTCATGTTATGAAAATTCACCTTACGTTGGGGCTTCTAGAATTGATTATCTTCTGAAAGCCAGTATGTGCTTCACACCTGACTGCAGAGCCTGAATTTAAAGGTCAATTAAACAGTAGCTTGAAACAGCTATGGCTGGTTGGCGACTTCTTACTTTATAAGACTGTGGACGAGGGAAGATATAAAATGAATCAAAACAAGTTTATATAACAGGACATGACACAGCTGCGCCAACATGAGAGGTTGGGCTTCAGACTTAAAGAAGTGGGATTTCAGGGTGTGGTGTGTAGATGGGTGCAGAATTGGGTCAGACACAGGAAGCAGAGGGTGCTGGCATGAGGAACCTTATCAAAACTGGCTGATGTTAAGAGTGGTGTCCAGCAGGGGTCAGTCACTGCTATTTATACATGATGTAGATCGGAGTATAAATAACAAGCAGGTTAAATTTGTAGATGATACCAAGGTAGGTGGATTGGCAGATAATCTGGAATCTGTGGAATCATTACAGAAGGACTTGGACAGCATACAGGCCTTGGTAGATTTGTGGCAGATGAAATTTAATGTCAGTAAAAGTAAGTTATCATACATAGAAAGTTAAAATGTTAGGTTTGAATACACAATGGGAGGTCTGAAAATCGAAAATACACCTTATGAGAAGGATTTAGGAGTCGCAATGGACTCTACATTATCAACTGCCGGACAGTGTTCAGAAGCCATTAAGAAGACTAGCAGAATGTCAACTTATATAGCGCCCTGGTGTGTAGAGTACAAGTCCAAGGAGGTTCTGCTCAAGCTTTATAACACACTGGTGAGGCCTCATCTGGAGTACTGTGTGCAGTTTTGGTCTCCCAGCTACAAAAAGGACATAGCAGCGCTAGAAAAAGTCCAGAGAAAAGCGACAAGGCTGATTCCAGGACTACAGAGGATGAGTTATGAGGAAAGATTAAAAGAGCTGAGCCTTTACTGTTAAAGTAAAAAAATGATGAAGAGGAGACATGACTGAAGTGTTTAAAATTATGAAGGGAATTAGTCCAGTGGATTGAGACTGTGACTTTATAGTGAGTTCATCAAAAACATGAGAACACAGTTGGAAACTTGTTAAGGGTAAATTTTGCACAAACATTAGGAAGTTTTTCTTTGCACAGAGAACCACAGACACTTGAAATAAGTGACCAAGTAGTTTGGTAGACAGTTGAACTTTGGGGACCTTCAGTACTCGACTTGGTGTCATTTTGGAAGAATTAAATGGGTAGGGCTGGCAGACTTTGTTGGACTCAATGGCCATTTGTTGTCCAAATTGTTCTAATCTTCTAATGTATTACTTTGTTTTAAGTATGAGTGTCCTGAAAATGCACTGTTTTTCTTTTCTCTAGATGCTCTAGGATTTCCACACACATCCCCAGAAATGGCTGTTTTACATTAATTAGAATTCTTATGAGTGTGTGTGTGTGTGCGTGTGGGTGTGCATGTGAGACTGGTTCCTGTGGTTGACTAGCCTGGGTCCTTCTTGTACCCAATGCACCTTGCATATTTCCCTGCACACTGTGGATAGGCAGCGTCAGAAAATGAATGTAAGATCTCTTTAATCAAAAGAGCAAGGCGGGCCTAGCTTTATGATTGACATTGATGTGGGCGTGGTCATAGAATCTCTGTCTTACCGTCGATTCATAAAGTCTTCAGACTCCTTCAATTTCTCTACACTTTATTATGTTATGTAAAATTTGCTATTTTTCCCACCAATCTACCATCAATAACTCCTAATGACAAAGGGAAGATGTTTTCAGAAAGGTTTGCAAATTTATTAAAATTAAAAATGAAATCTCACATTCGTTTTAATATTCAGACAATTTTCTGTGGTGATCCAACTTGTCAATTGGTGTATTCCATTTGAATTAATTGTCCTTGAGATGTTTCTAGAACCTGATTTGATTCCACCACTGGTCAACTGAATTGATTGGACATCATTTAGAAAGGCACACATGTTTCTGTGTATAGAAGGTCGGACAATTCACACGGTATATCAGGGGAAAAAACATGAAGTCCAAGGAACTCTTTGCAGATCAAGGTAAGGGTTCAAACCCTTTGTAAAGCTTTAAATGTTCTAAATAGCACAGTGGTCTTAAGAATTGTGAAATGGCAGACGTTTGGAACCACCAGGACTCTTCGTAGAGGTGGTCATGCAGCCAAACTCAGTAACTGGACAAGAAGAGCCTTGACCAAAGATGTGAATTCAAGAATTGTCACTCCAACAGAACTTGAGAATTGTTTTGCTCGCGAAAGGAAGGAATCTATCAAAACAAAGAACATCTCAGCAGCACTCTTTGCCAAACAGCATTTAAAGGCCTTAGAGAACCTGAATAAACAGATTCACTCCTTTGATGAGACAAAAATTCACTGTTTTTTTTTTTTCTCTTTGGTCAGAACTCCAAGAATTATGTCTGGTGATGACCAGGCACTAGTTATCGCCTGCCTAATTCCATCCCATTGGTAAAGTATGGTGGTGGCAGCATTACACTATGGGGGCATGAAGACTGGTCACCATTGAGGGAAAGATAAAAGCATCCAAAGAGAGAGAGCACCTTGACGAAAACCTGCTCCAGAGTGCATGTGGCTTTAGACCGGGGGGACGGTTCACCTTTCAGCATGACTGTAGCCCATATTTAAACCCCACAGAACATGTGTGGAGAGACCTGAAGATGGCAGTTTACAGACACTTTCCATCCAGTCTAACAGATCTTGAGAGGATCTACCAGGAAGAATGAAATAAACTGTCCTAACTCAGATGTGCAAAGCTTATAAAGACTCTTTCAGGAGGATTCAGAAGGAAACTGCTGCCCAAGGGACTTCTGTTCAGCACTGAATTAAGGGTGTGAATATTTCTCTGACTGAGAGATTTCAGTTTTTGATTTTTTTTAATAAATTTCAAAACCTTTTTGAAAACATGTTTCCACTTTGTCATTTTGGATAATTGAGCGTAGATTGATGGTCAAAAATGTGAAATGTATCCATTTAAAATAAATCTACAACATACTAAAGTGTGCAGAATGTGAAGTGGTCTGAATACTTTGTGAAGCCACCATAAATGTTTAGGAATAATAGAAGAGAATAACAATGCAAGGCCATGAGGTGCCAGTGCAGAAGGGATTTTGTCTGATGAAGATTAAATGTTACTTATCATATCAGACGTATAATGCAATCTGTAAAGCCTAGGCGGGCAGCAGACTTACAGCTCATACACCATCCATTGTTTGGCAGTGTGTAATAAGCAGAACAGGCGGACAGTGTAGATGATTTGTGTGTTGTCTTGTCCAATTCACCAGACCAGGAATATTACAGTATAAATAGTAAACCAATAGGAATGGCATCATCTTGAGTTCATCCTCATTTCATGCTGTTACTCGGATGCTAGCCAATGCCGGTGGGGGACAGGCTAGGTGAAGACCAGAGAGCTTTGTTTTATTGAAACTAAACCTACTGATTGAGACACATTTGCTTTACCTAAGCTTGAATGCCCAGGTGTTGCATATGCCATTTCAGCTGTTGGCAGCCAGGGATACCAGAGTTTCTGGGTTTATCTTTTTTTAATAATATTTTGCCCACATGGAAGTGAATTGCTGCAGATTTTATGAGGCGAGTGATGTCTACGTGGAAATCACAGTGCCGTGTCACTCTTTATATTGTCAGCATTGTGCAGGCGTCATTACTGACTCATTTACAAGATTAGGCTGTTTGGTGGAGCGTGACTAAAAAATAGTCAGGGGCTTAACGGCAACCTTTATGGATTGCTCCCTGAGTAGCAAGCAATAATAAGGCGTTTGATTGATGTGATTTAGGCTGCAATAGTGACGGTGAAGGCTAATTTTTAACTTTCATTGTAACTCGACAAATGCATATGGAAATAAATTTCACCACATGCTGCTCTGGAGAACCCCTCTGGGTCTCCTGTGCGCTCATTTTTTAGGAGGATGCGGTTAAAAAAAAATAATAAAAAATTTCCAGTATGGGAATTTTTGAAAAACTTTTACTAGGGAAGGTGCTTATCTTCCTTCAGGCCATTTACTGATCCCCATTTTTGCCCTTTGGGTGAAATGGTGTCTGCTCTCTAGGGGGCAGAGCATGTACCTGTGCCCAATGGATGCTCAGGCCATGACAAATTATAATAATCTGAAGAACCAGAAACACTGCATAAATGTTTATCCAGGATTGTGTCCTTTCTTGCGAAAATAAAAGAGCATAAAAATGGCCAAACCATCTCATCTGTCAGTGGAATATCCTGAATGTTATGTACAATATGTTATATTCTACACCACTGTGCCTAAAATGCAATATAGTGCCATTCACTTTGCTCTCCATCTGCTTGTCCTATTAAGGCTGGTTGTGACAGGCCACTCTCCCCACAATGTCCTGGGGTCTGCCCTGTGCGCACTGGCAGCATCCTAAGCAGTTGCTCAGACCAAACCAAACTCTGCGTTATGTCACTCAAGTTCTGCTACATCTGCCACATCCTACATAGAGCCAAACTGTGGCAGAGCTCCTGTCAAATGTACGGTGCCCTGCATAAATGAGTAGACCTCAAAAGATTTTTTTAGAAATTCATTCATCCTTAGAATTAATTCTTTCTGTGGGATTATACACCATTAGACAGCCCTGCAAGTCAGGTTTATTAGTTGCAAATGAGATTTGTCGGTATAAAAAAAGCAATTTTGATTAAAAAAAAAAAGGATTTAAAACCATGGTGCAAAAATGAGTCCACCGCAATGAAAGTGCTTGGAATAACACTTGATAAAATTATCAGGAATTCAACAACCGATGAGTCGAATCAGTCATTGTACAGGTGACCACCAGATAATAGATAATTAAATGGCAGTCTTTAACATGTAAAATCCCCTTCCATACAATGCTGACAATAATGGCACCACATGGAAGAGAAATGTCACAAGAATTGAGAACGTAAGTCATTCGTTTGCACACAAAAGGTTAAGGCTGCAAGTAAGGGAGTAAAGCATTGCTAATCAGTCTGAATACAGCAGCAAAAATGGTTCAGAAATTCAAAAGGATGGATCTGTGGTGAGCACTCTTATGATGCTCAGGCCGTCCACGGAAGCAAACACCTCGACATGAGTGTTTTGTGATAAGAAGAGTTGAGGAAAATCACCATGCAAGTTCAGCACAGTCAACTAAAGCAGTAGAAAGCCAGACTGGAGTGACCGTTTGCTGTGACGCAATACGATGTATGCTGCTAAAGCCCATGAACAAAAAAGTCCTGTTCAGCATTTGCCAGGGCCCATGTTAACTAACGTGAAGACTATTGGTTCTGTATACTTTATTGTGATGAGATAAAGGTAAATCTTTTTGGAACTGTATGGTGTCGCAAGGGTGAGTAGTACAATGAAAAATGCATGGTGGTGGCAGTGCTCTACTGTGGGGTTGTAAAGGTGCTGTAGGCATCCGGGAATTGCACTGCATTGATGATGTCATGAATTCAAAGATGAACTGTGAAATACTGAAGGAGGAGATGCTCCCTACTGTCCATGCCCTGGGTCACCAGGCACTCTTTCAACATGACAGTGACCCAAAACATACATCCAAGCCCACAGCTGCATTTCTGAGGAAGAACAGGGTAACAGTGATTCAGGGGCCAAGCCGACTTCAACCCAATAGAGCTCAGGTGAAGAGTTCGAAACGATGTCCAAACATTTCAGTTTGCCACAGGTGGAGTTGATTCAAATTCTAGTAACATCTCAGTGATTATTTAAAGGAAACAGGACTACCTAAGCATAATCTGGAGTGCTACAGCAAAGGGTCAGAATATTTCCATAAGTGAGAGATTTCAGCTTTTGATTTGTAAGCCTTTCTACAAACATGTCTTCACTTTGTCGTTCTGGGCTGTCGAGTGTAGATTGATGGGCAACAATCCCAATGTATCCACTTTAATTTTAAATTTGCAATACAATAAAGTGTGTAGAGAGTGAAGGGGGCTGAGGACTTTATGAATCCACTGTACTCTCTCTGTATGGGTGTCTGTGTGATGGTGCCTTGTGATAGACTGGTGCCCGCTCTCTTTCCTGTCTAGGCTTTGGATCCCACGATTCTGCTTTGGATTAATTGGGTTTGAAATTGAGCAGACGGATGAGCGAGTAAGATGCAGTGCTTTGCACCTCACAACATGCCAAAGGCTTAAACCACCCCCTTGCCCCATAATATCATGAAATTGTTTTTCGTTGGCAGACCCCCGTGACCCTGTGTTCGGATTCAGCGGGTTGGATAATGGATGGATGGATGGTATACCAAAGTATGCAAAAGTTTGTGCCATCACATTGCAGTCATTCACTACCAGTAGAAGCTGGCATAAAACATGCATTTTCAATGTGAATCTGAAGTTGGCATGTGGAAGAGGCTTGCAGCAAGCCAGGTATACTGGATGCAGTGGGTTATGGCAATGTCGAATGAAATAAACGTTTACCAGCAGCAAAAGAACTCGCTTTACCAGATACCAGCTACAGCACTGTAGTCTGCAATGCCTTCCTTAAAATGGCTTTGTAAGTGGACTCCTTTTTGAGGCATAGCATGGCAGCTGAACTCTTCTTTTTGCAGTTCCTGCCTTGCTGCATTGGGTGTTGGCCTTGCCTGTATTTCCTGATCATCGAAGTCTAAAGTGCTCTTCACAGGTCTCAAGTGACTGAATCTGTAGATCACCGAATGTGATGTATATAACATGTAGCAGTTCATGCTGTACATCTTAAACTCCTTAAGCCCAGCTAGTTGACCTTATTGGCACGCTTCTTTTTATTCTAGTGATAACTATGACCTTACTCTAATTCTTCATTTAGGTGCTTCTGCAATGAAACTCCAATTTCTGGGTCTTTAAATACATGCCAACTGTTATTTCAGAAGTGCCCCTTTTAACTTTTTATAACAAGCCTGTAGCTCACAACAAACTCTGTGGTTTTGTATCACAGTGCTCCCCTAATCTGTATTCCTAGCAGCTCGCCCAGGTGTAATGCGTGGTTGATTGAACCTTGTGTAATATTTTGTTTTGGATTCAGCAGTAGAGGATTGAGGGACACAGTGGAAACTTAATGTAGCCACACGTCTAAGAAGCAAGTCCCTTTAATGGATGGAAAACAACAATGCCCTGGACATGAGCTTAAAATGGGGTAGTGTGCAGGACAGAAGCATGTGAAGGTAAGAAGATAAAATGAAGAATGGCAAACTAGATCAAGAGTTTGACTACATTTGTCATACAGAATCTGCAGGTGTATGTAGGCTTATGTGCACGGGTGCTTATTTAGTCGTTATGTGCTGTTCTGTGTAAATCTCATGTACTTGTGCTTCTTTAAATCTGAGTGGAGAAACGAAAGTAATGGGTCAAACTTTCCATAGATGTTTGCGTTTTAGGAATATAGTTTGACCACTTCCGGAGTGATGAAGGCATTCATGTGCCAGTTGTGAAAGTTAACCTAGCTGGAGCATTAGGCACTCATGAGTCACACAAAAATCTACAGACAGATGACCTAAATTACAAATCATATGGTAGAGAGCAGGACCTTCAAATCTTGACTAGAAGTTATTTTAGAGAACGTAAGTGAATAGGATTGGCAAGCTTCTTGGTAAAACAAAAGAGGGGAACCACCACTGAGAAAGAAGCATTGCCAGTCCTGAGAAGTAAACCACTCTTTTCCAACTCCAGAATTCACCCAGTAGCACAGAATGCCAATAAAGTGCATGAATTGAAGCTCCAGCAGAAGTGCCGTTCTGTTTACTGCTGGCTGGACTTGCACAGAAGCTGCCCTAACAGCTGGTGTCTAAATTGTGCTCTGTTTTGGGAAGTTGACCATGGATCACAACACTTACATCTTTACTAGTTCAGTATCATTTGTGACTTCAGCATTTTGCAGTCATTGTTTTAGATTTTCTATGTATCTGTGTAGAGTTGTGTGTGTTGGTGGCATTGATGAGGTGGTTGATAATAACTCTTTATTGTCCTGTTCTACTGTATGTAATGTACTCTGTATGATTTTCTAATATAATTGTTTCAGTAGCTTCTTTGACCCTGTGGTAAATTCATTTAAACTTTTGTGTGTCTTTTTATAAGGTGTTCTAGAGGATGCTAAGGGTAGTGATAGGATTTAAAATTTGTTGTTTTGTCTGAATCTTTACCTTCAGGATCTGGGGATGTATACTTATTTGGATGAGATTGTGAAAAAATTGAGGGGTGTGCTGCATGAATTAGAAATATTCATTACTTTGTTATTGAAGTGAACAATGTTGAGTCCTGACTATGGTACTACAGAAAAACAAAGCACTTTTTTGCATATTAGCACTTAGCCTGACGTCTCACACACAGCAGTGCACCATTAGCAGCTTAGAAACTGTACCATTCAAAGGGGTTTGGGAGACCTCCTATTGCTCTTCAAATTATGAACCGTTTTTGTGTTTTAGCATCTCAAACATCGCTGGTTTGCATTGTAACTACAAGGGGGCACCACTAAGGCCCAAACCTGAGATGCACTGCTGCCCAACACAGTCCCGGGTTCAAATAAAGGATTTTTATTATGATAAAATAACTCTCCAAGTCTGCTCAACCAACAAGACCTCAATTACCAAAAAGTGAATGCTCTTTCTTTACTTCTGCTCCTCTTGTTGACGGTCAGCCGCTGCCTCCCAACTCAAACTTCCTGAGATGAGTCGGAGTGCTTCTTTGGAGCACTTCCGGGTCATGTGGAAACCAGGGAGTTCCTCACCCAGCAGCACCCTCTAGCGGCACCTAAGGAACCCAACAGGGCTGTGCTTCTGTACTCCAATTCCCATGCAGCACTATGGGCGTCCAAACTGGGACAGCTTGAGAGTGTCTCTGCTATCTGTCATAGTTGGAGATGAATCGCTCCTGGCCTCCAGCTTACGCCAGTCCATCAATAGTTTTGGCATCCCATCTGGGACGAGGGTGGTAAGGTGTCCCGGCCAGGTTGTGTCTCCAGCAATGTAGCCTTTTTGTACGGCTTCCCGGCTGGGTGAGATACCTCCCTTCATCCTTGTCAGGATGTCAGTCCATCCACCTTGGCACTTACACTAACTTGTGAGTGGCACTTGGCCCACTGTTGCCACATAGCAAATTCTCAGACTGAGCACTTGTTCTCTAGATCGGACTTTCTTAATGTCACACATTACTGGCATTGGTTCACGGGTTCTTGTCGTATTTAATAGTAACAGGTCACAGATTGTTTGTGTAGTGGGTTGCCACGGGTTGATTAAGCAATCAACATTGCCCCTGACAATCATTCCATGATTATCCCTGATTCTCCAAGTGGGACAACACCCCCCGACGATCGTCAGAGCATTCAACAAAGAATGGGTCTCACAGATACTAAAAAGGACACGATTGGCTAATGACAAAAAACGTGCAAGAAAACCTGCTGTAGATATTAATTTGAAGTTAACCAGCTGCTGTAGCCATCCGACACCACAGCAGCAGTGTTTTATAAGGGCAGCCTTGCATTGCCAATGCCCTCTGAACTTACAGATACCTTCCAGCGATTGAAATATACTGTAGTGACATTTGGTTATTGGTATTGGTTTCTTGAACTGGACGAGAGAGTTATAGAAATGAATGGATAATTATCTTTAGACATGTTAGAAATGGAAGAAAAGAAAGCAAAAACTCAGTGATTACCGGTTGTTGTCTGAGTACAAATAAACTGGAGAGGGTAGTTTGCTGTCTGTAGGAAATTCAACATGGCTAAGCACAATTCACAACGAGACAAAAAGATCTGCTCTGGGACAGAATCTGAAATCCTGCAAGACAATGGCAAATTAAATGAAAAAGAAACACAGCAGGTACCTTCTGCTTTGGCCACTACAAAACTTTGTGTGCACTGCTGATGATATGCTCATCCCAGCGCACTCATGCTGCCCAGTAGCTATTGTAGTCCCCACGCTGGTGCTGTTTTTTAAATTGCCCATCCCCCTTTGTAATCCCTCTTCTCGATACACCAAACAGCCTGCATTTTACATCGGACCAACAGAAAGGCACTTACAAAATGTCATGAAAATCAGTTATTTCGTTTTTGGCGCTATTAGCGTACAAACAAACATCAAATGAAAATATCTTACAAATTTATTTATGTCGATAAGTCTACAGTCTATGTAGAAAATTTAGAATGTAATGTCTCATTTTCTAAGTGGGCTGGCCATCCAGCCGTTGTTGGGAGCATCTTTCATATGTTGGGAAGAAAGCTGTTTTCCCACTCACTTTGAATTTTCTCAGATGTAACACCCTGGGCAAGACACACACAGGATTCTGCTGGCTTTCATGTGACCAAGTGGGCCATTTTCTGTCTTTGACAGTGCTATTTCTCCTTTTTTGCTGCTTTATTTGGAAGGATGTCTAGTGTAAGTGATAAGAGTGAAAAGGGATCAACAAAAGCTGAGCAACAGCAGGAGAAATTTCTGAATGTGCAGAGTAGTCCCCCATGCTGAGCACATCTGAAGTTTAAGCTTCTTAATGAAAGAAAAAAAAAAACAGCTTTTATGTGACTCTTTAAGCTTGTCAAGGAAACAAATGGTGTGCTGTTGTAATATTTCTTGGTCGAATCGTCTTGTTTCAGGTTCATCCTGGTCTCTGTCAGTAAACTCTTCCATTAAACTAACAAACATATTTGATTATGGACAACTACACCAGGGCAAGGATAAAAGTGACGTTTTTTTACATAAATTTGGATTTATTAGATGGACTACTGCAGGATATGGAGGCGTTCTTGGCAGGGAAAGGTAAAGCATTAGGGCTATGCAAGTGGACTACTCAAAGCTAAATGTGAATAAAACTTGATCCACCTATACCTGCCCATTAGTATTCATAGCAAGATGTGTGTAGAAACTTGGCAAATGGTACATTGTTTTTAATTGTTCTTTACTTCGGTACTTGTGTCTTCTCTCAGTTTATTCTTTCTCCGTGGGGTTCTTGAATTATGCGGAATTCAAATTTTGCAGCAGATCGTGTTTTATGAAATGTATTTAACATTATTAAAATAAATTTTCATCATTTTTATGCCATATTTATTTCTCCTGGGCATTGCAATTTGGGAGCTTTTTTGTAGCAGTACTGGAGTAATGAACAAGAGGTTTGTAGAATGCAACATCAACTGTTCAGTGGGATGAAAGGTCAGCATTCACATACCCTCTCTGTCCGAGATTACGGATTAGTCATTATAAACTTTCCGTTCTCTCAGTTCTGATTGTGTGTGTTTGACTTCCAGTTTGAGTTTTGTTTTGGGCTTGGTCAAAGATCTGTCTGAAATTCTGGTTATTGACCTTTGTTATCTAGTTTTGACTAAGACTCACTTACTGGTCTGTGTCATTAAATCTATGTTCTCCTCTCCACGTTAGAATAGGACTGAAATGCATAAATAAGCTCACAGTGGACATCAATGGTGGATGACTTTTCATAATTTATTATTTAAGATAATAGTTTCAAAATATTAGTGGTTAGTTGTTGTGACAAGTGAGGAATAGCTCAGATCGCTGTTCCTACTCATTCTGTCTCTATTCATTCTTCCTGAGGCGACAGAGGTGGGATTCAGACCTCTGACATTGGAATCAGATTCGCCTGTACTACCGCTTAACTAAAGAAGATCTCCATTGGCCAGTTGAAAATCTGGCTCTCTTAGCTTGAGGCACAGCTTCTCCCTCTCTCTGTGAGGAGTACTGGATTAGCCCATTAATCAGTCTGAGCAATGTTCAAACTCCCTCTCTAATTGTCCTTCTTGAGACAGCAGAGATGGTGCATTGATTTCAGAGCCACCAGTTTTACTGCTAAAGAAGATCTCCATTAACCAGCTACAAATCTTACTAAGCGTGTGACAGAGCTTTTCCTGATCAGTGTCTCTCTCTCTCTTTCTGTCCATCTGTCTCTTAGCGTCCAGCCACTTTTCAGGTGGTCCACTTCTACAAATACTTGGGGGTCCACATTAACTCTTAAACCCTAAACAGACAGGTACCAGGCTGATAAGCGTTCAAAAAATGTTTGTTTTAAAGTGCTTTTATCCGCATCATTTGTGTCTGCTACACACTCACAGTGATCACATACAGTGATATGAAAAAGTTTGGGAACCCCTCTTAATTCTTTGGATTTTTGTTAATCATTGGCTGAGCTTTCAAAGTAACAACTTCCTTTTAATATATGACATGCCTTATGCTTTACAGTAGTATTTCAGCAGTGACATTAAGTTTGTTCGATTAACAGAAAATATGCAATATGCATCATAATAAAATTAGACAGGTGCATAAATTTCGGCACCTCAACAGAAATATTACATCAATACTTAGTTGAGCTCCTTCTGCAAATCTAACAACCTCTAGACGCCTCCTTTGATGAGTGTCTGGATTCTGGATGGAGGTATTTTTGACCATTCTTCCATACAAAATCTCTCCAGTTCAGTTAAATTTGATGGCTGCTGAGCATGGACAGCCTGCTTCAAATCATCCCATAGATTTTTGATGATATTCAAGTCAGGGGACTGTTACGGCCATTCCTGAACATTGTACTTCTCCCTCTGCATGAATGCCTTTGTAAATTTCAAACTGTGTTTTGGGTCATTGTCTTGTTGGAATATCCAACCCCTGCGTAACTTCAACTTTGTGACTGATGCTTGAACATTATCCTGAAGAATTTGTTGGTATTGGGATGAATTCAATCGACCCTTGACTTTAACAAGGGCCCCAGTCCATGAACTAGGCACACAGCCCCACAGCATGATGGAACCTCCACCAAATTTGACAGTAGGTAGCAGGTGTTTTTCTTGGAATGCGGTGTTCTTCGTCCACCATGCAAAGCGCTTTTTGTTATGACCAAGTAACTCCATTTTTGTCTCATCAGTCCAAAGCACTTTGTTCCAAAATGAATCTGGCTTGTCTAAATGAGCATTTGTATACAACAAGCAACTCTGTTTGTGGTGTGAGTGCAGAAAGGGCTTCTTTGTCATCACCCTGCCATACAGATGTTCTGTGCAAATTGTGCTGAGTTGTAGAATGATGTACAGATACACCATCTGCAGCAAGATGTTCTTGCAGGTCTTTGGAGGTGATCTGTGGGTTGTCTGTCACCATTCTCACAATCCTGCACATATTCCGCTCCTGTATTTTTCTTGGCCTGCCAGAGCTGCTGGGTTTAACAGCAACTGTGCCTGTGGCCTTCCATTTCCTAATTCCATTCCTTACAGTTGAAACTGACAGTTTAAACCTCTGAGATAGCTTTTTGTAGCCTTCCCCTAAACCATGAGACTGAACAATCTTTGTTTTCAGATCTTTTGAGAGTTGCTTTGAGGATCTCATGCTGTCACTCTTCAGAGGAGAGTCAAAGGGAAGCACAACTTGCAATTGACCACCTTAAATACCTTTATATCTCATGATTGGACACACCTGTCTATGACGTTCAAGGTTTAATGAGCTAATCCAACCAGTTTCGTGTTACAAGTAATCAGTGTTGAGCAGTGACAGGCATTCAAATCAGCAAAATGACAAGGGGACCCACATTTTTGCACAGCCAGTTTTTCACATTTGATTGAATTTCATTCAGCTAAATACTGCTTCACTAAAAATCTTTGTTCATTAAACACCCCAGTACTCAGATGTTCCTAGGAAATGAAGACATACCACTGTTATCTTTTTTGTTGAAGGTAGAGTCAATTATTCTGCAGGCTGAGAGGGGTTCCCAAACTTTTTCATATGACTGTAATTACAGTATGTACAACTTAATCTGGCATGAAATCATACATAAGCTACGTCATACATTATCACCAACAAAAATTAAAACCAGCCTAGTAATTATTCTGAACAAGGAATACCCAAGTGTTATACTTCAATCAAAAGGTCTGAACCAGTAGATTTCAAATGATGTCTTCAACAGTCTCTTCAACTGCGCAAACGGCTACCACAGGCCAAAAAAACAGTCATTCCGTTCACCGGAATTTTCATGTGTTCACGTATATAACTCCACAATATGGCACCAAAAATATACAAGTCACATATCAGTACTTACAGCAGATTGTCCTCATGAAAACGAGGACTTGCACGTGTCTGTTCTATGAAGCAGTGCTGAATAATCCGATATAATGCAGCAACCATATGGAAGTGAGTGGTACTCTTACTCAGTTGGTCATACCATCTCAGACATCACACCATTTGATAGCTGAGACTGTGACGTTTCCAACAACACCCAATATGGCCATGTTTGAACAAAATCTGACAATCAATAATTTTTGTGTGTTGTCATGTGTAAATTAACAAAACAACAGCCAATGTAGAAATGTTGTATATCAAAATTAAAACAATAAAACTAACCCAAGCACATCACTGTGCGACAAAGCGTTCACTAGATATTCAACATAAAAAGACAGGTCAGACGTTTACAGTTGGTTGGCTCTGGCTCAGTGGGTCATATCGTTGCAAGCATTATACCATTTTATAGCTGTGACGGAGATGTTTCCAACGATATATAACATGCCCACGTTTAAAAAGAAGAATGTGCTAAAAATGAACAAAATAAATGAAAATGATTTATTGTAGGGCGGCACGGTGGCGCAGTGGGTAGCGCTGCTGCCTCGCATTTGGGAGACCTGGGGACCTGGGTTCGCTTCCCGGGTCCTCCCTGCATGGAGTTTGCATGTTCTCCCCGTGTCTGCGTGGGTTTCCTCTGGGCGCTCCGGTTTCCTCTCACAGTCCAAAGACATGCGGTTAGGTGGATTGGCGATTCTAAATTGGCCCTAGCGTGTGCTTGGTGTGTAGGTGTGTTTGTGTGTGTCCTGCTGTGGGTTGGCACCCTACCTGGGATTGGTTCCTGCCTTGTGCCCTGTGTTGGCTGGGATTGGCTCCAGCAGACCCCCGTGACCCTGTGTTCAGATTCAGCGGGTTGGTAAATGGATGGATGGATGGATTTTTTGTATGTGTGCGTGCGCACATACAGTGCACCCAGAAAGTATTCACAGCGCATCACTTTCTCCACATTTTCTTATGTTACAGCCTTATTCCAAAATGGATTAAATTCATTTTTTTTCCTCAGAATTCTGCACATAACACCCCATAATGACAACGTGAAAAAAGTTTACTTGAGGTTTTTGCAAATTTATTAAAAATAAAAAAACTGAGAAATGACATGTCCATAAGTATTCACAGCCTTTGCTCAATACTTTGTCGATGCCCTTTGGCAGCAATTACAGCCTCAAGTCTTGTTGAATATGATGCCACAAGCTTGGCACACCTATCCTTGGCCAGTTTCGCCCATTCCTCTTTGCAGCACCTCTCAAGCTCCATCAGGTTGGATGGGAAGCGTTGGTGCACAGCCATTTTAAGATCTCTCCAGAGATGTTCAATCGGATTCAAGTCTGGGCTCTGGCTGGGCCACTCAAGGACATTCACAGAGTTGTCCTGAAGCCACTCCTTTGATATCTTGGCTGTGTGCTTAGGGTCGTTGTCCTGCTCAAAGATGAACCGTCGCCCCAGTCTGAGGTCAAGAGCGCTCTGGAGCAGGTTTTCATCCAGGATGTCTCTGTACATTACTGCAGTCATCTTTCCCTTTATCCTGACTAGTCTACCAGTTCCTGCCGCTGAAAAACATCCCCACAGCATGATGCTGTCACCACCATGCTTCACTGTAGGGATGGTGCCAGGTTTCCTCCAAACGTGATGCCTGGCATTCACACCAAAGAGTTCAATCTTTGTCTCATCAGACCAGAGAATTTTCTTTCTCATGGTCTGAGAGTTCTTCAGGTGCCTTTTGGCAAACTCCAGGCAGGCTGCCATGTGCCTTTTACTAAGGAGTGGCTTCTGTCTGGCCACTCTACCATACAGGCCTGATTGGTGGATTGCTGCAGAGATGGTTGTCCTTCTGGAAGGTTCTCCTCTCTCCACAGAGGACCTCTGGAGCTCTGACAGAGTGACCATCAGGTTCTTGGTCACCTCCCTGACTAAGGCCCTTCTCCACTGATCGCTCAGTTTAGATGGCCGGCCAGCTCTAGGAAGAGTCCTGGTGGTTTCGAACTTCTTCCACTTACGGATGATGGAGCCCACTGTGCTTATTGGGACCATCAAAGCAGAAGAAATTTTTCTGTAACCTTCCCCAGATTTGTGCCTCGAGACAATCCTGTCTCGGAGGTCTACAGACAATTCCTTTGATTTCATGCTTGGTTTGTGCTCTGACATGAACTGTCAACTGTGGGACCTTATATAGACAGGTGTGTGCCTTTCCAAATCATGTCCAATCAACTGAATTTACCACAAGGTGGACTCCAATGAAGCTGCAGAAACATCTCAAGGATGATCAGGGGAAACAGGATGCACCTGAGCTCAATTTCGAGCTTCATGGCAAAGGCTGTGAATACTTATGTACATGTGCTTTCTCAATTTTTTTATTTTTAATAAATTGCAAAAAAATCTCAAGTAAACTTTTTTCACGTTGTCATTATGGGGTGTTGTGTGTAGAATTCTGAGGAAAAAAATGAATTTAATCCATTTTGGAATAAGGCTGTAACATAACAAAATGTGGAAAAAGTGATGCGCTGTGAATACTTTCCGTTTGCACTGTATATGTTAAATATATGTGTGTCTGTGTGTGTGTCTATGTGTGTGAAATTATTTATATTTTATATAAATGTTATATTATTTATATGTATATTTTGGGCATCCCTCCCTGGAAAGATTCTGGAGGTGGGAGAGGAGCCCCCATTGTGCCAGATGCTGTAACTGTTTTTATTTCTTTGAGTTATCAACATGAAACTTTTCACAGGTATTTGAGTTTGTTTGAACATGAACTATACTGTATTCTATAACAAAAATTTGGAAAAACCATAGTGTCACCTTTGTTTTTTTTCTAATTTTGGCATCAGTTTTTGAGTATAGGAATGTTTAAATTTGACACAAACACAAACTCTATTACATTTGAGAAGTTATATGTCAAGTTTTAGTGAAAAAATGACTGTACTTCCTTTATTTATTGGAGAATAAGTCTTTATTATGGTGTTCGCCCCTCAGGCAGAAATTGCTGAAAACGCCTTCAGGTGGCATTCAGGGTAAAATGACAGGTTGGACTGTTTTCGAGAACACAGAGGAGAAAGTGCAGAGCAGGCTCTTCTTCCTTGCGTTCTATTATACAGAGTGCCTTTCATATCTGTCTGTCTATTTATTATATAGTGCCTTTCACATCTGTCTGTCTGTCTGTCTGTCTGTCTGTCTATCTATTGATTGATCGCACAGAGGTACACCAACCCTGGTCTGGGCAGTGGTCTGATGCAAGGCAGTGTCACACACACTACCAGGGTACCAGGCTTTAGACATGCCAATGTTAACCTAGTACTTTATGTATATCCTTGGCATATGGAGAAGTAGAGGTCTCATTTAACAGTGGTATGCTGTCCTGTATATATTATTAATACATGCCTACAAATCTGAATGAAGATTAAATGTAAAAGGATATTGAACAATTGTTTTTCTGACTTCTTGAGTTGACAGTATTGAAATGTGCTAAAAATTTACTCCAGTGGCTATTAAACAATGTACCAACATAAAACAAGTAACATTCACATCCCTTTCTTCTCTTTTCCTTTTCTTTATTTATTAATCATTCCCAACACCTGTGAAGTTCTTTTCGAATAATATGCACGGCAGATCCTGTGCTGTCGCAGTGCAGAGAACAAGAGTAATCATTGATTTGCATCCGACACACTAAGCAGATACTCTGTAGCGAGTCAAAGTAGGAATTAAAATGCAAAAATAAAAGACAGCACAAACTCCATTTTCTTCTCACATTCAGACTAATCAGCTAGTGTACATTCTGCCAATGAGGTGACTTTTGAAAATGCTGTTTACTGGAAGCACCCAAAAGGGAAGGTTGTGAAGTTCTTGAAGCGAGCGTGTCCATCGAGCAGTGACCACAAACAGAGAGTATGTGTGTTGAGTGAAGAACAGCTGACTACCCCAAGGCTGGCAGGCTCTTGTGCCTAAGCAGGCTTACCCATTCCCGGTCGTCTTTCGATGGGCTACGTGCAGCATACAAAGGCTGGAAAGCAAGACAATTTAGCGTAAAATGTTTTCTTCATTCTGCTTGTGAAGTTCTTCATTAAATAAGAAATGTGGTTAATGCTGTTATGTAGTCAATTACTAAGTGATAGGCCTGTTGGAAAGTAAGGAGGACATAGTTGCCTTGTTTGCTTTTCTTGCTCAGTTTTAGTAACCAAAGGAAGTTGATTTTACCTGTGAGTGTCATTAACAGGCACTTGAATCTAATTTTTGAAAAAATCTCTTTAACTTCTAAAAATGTGTTAGACCTTGTTACATGAGTTTTTGGAAGGTCAAGAAATGTTGTGCGTGTATTTTTGCATTTTATAGTTTGTGCACATAATTAGTTAAATTATTATCTTTGTTTTACATTTTAAATTGATGTTGAATAAATCATAATTTGTACCATCTTTGTTTTTATTACTCACATGATGCCTTGGTACTGGTCACTTCACCACGTTGTTCCAGTAGTGACATCATAAAACTCTGTGTAGAAATGTGGTACAGTAATCCCTCGCTACTGCACGGTTCACTTTTTCGCGGACTCACGACTTCGCAGGTTTTTAAATATAGTAGTAGTATTTCCTAGTCTAAGAACAACAAAACAAGTTCGGTGACTAAGTGCGTTGTAACACGGGCTGTGATTTGTTACATGGGAGGGAGACGACAAATCACAGCTTCCCGCTTTGTAATCGGGCCTGTGATTGGTGCTTTGACTGATGCCTAGATCCCACAGTATCTCCCCTTGTCATTTCACTTCAAGCTTTCTCGCCGAGCGGTTTACTTTACACTGTGCTGTGTGTGATTTTTTTGTGGATTCTTTGTACAGTAAGTGTAAACTTATCTACCGATTTCATATTGCTTAGCAGTTGTCCCTGTTATTAATAGAGTAAAGGGTGGGTTGTAAACAATACAGGGAGGGTTTAAAAACGTCCAAATACACGTTAATTAATTAAATAAATATGGTGTCCCTACTTCGCGGAAATTCAGTTATCGCGGTCGGCCTTGGAACCTATCTCCCGCGATAAGTGAGGGATTACTGTAATCGCACAATCAGGGAGATAACCAAATCACCGAGGTATCCCTTGGTACGTACAAAAACCCTTTCTTTAATAGTAGCAGTTAGATCCATAACAAGTAGGCCCAAGTTGCAAGGTTCGATCTTCTGGGGCTTCATGTAAAAAATTGTGCTTACACTCAGAAACGTGCGCAAGCAATTGCTTAGACAAAAGTCAACAGGTATAAACTGGAGATGGTGCTGGTGTTTTTTCTGAGCTAATTAATTGAATGATGAAAATGGAAAAAATAAATACATTCAATTAATATACAACGGATATATGATGCTCAAATGTGTCTGACTAACATTGCAAGGTGGCATGACTAAACCCACAATTCTTTTATTTTATCAAATAGTAGAGTGGGGTGCCATGTGTGGAGTTCATTTACACTTTTCCAGACAAACCATAAAAATAATTGTGTTTTTAGTCTCAACTGTACTGCTACATATTTCTATCACATTCTATGTCAAGTATGTCACATTATTTATAATATAAACTCACAATATGAAGTAAGTCTCACATTAACGCATTTAAGACTTTCAGATAAAAAGTTCACAAATACTGTTAATGATATTTAAATGACAGAAAAAATGTTTTTTAAGTTTTTGTTTACATATTTTAATAGTTGCAAAGTAAGCACATTCTCATTTTAACAAGTTAGAAAATGTATGCACAGTGTAACTTTCAGGTACGACATAGTTATCTGTTTTAAAAGTTGAGGTGTATCCTGTTATTTATTTGTATCATTTTTGTTTTGTCACCGGAGTGTGTCCGATGCGTGATAGAGATTTCCTCAGACCACCACACTGCTGTTTGTACAGGCAGGCAGAAGCGCTGGGCATGCACACTGCAATTTCAATCACTCATTCTGACTACCGAGGGTCTGTTTACTGACAGGAGCATCTGTATGGCGTGTAAAAGAGGAAAATACTGACTAAAACATGCGCAAGCTGAATATGAAAGAGTAAACGTATCAGTAATTGAAGCTGTGCAGAGTATTTCTCTATCTGTTTTAAGAAATGGTGACGTGGGCATTCGTTTGATCCTTCCACCCTCTAAACCTGCTTATCCAGGGCATGAGGCAACTAGAGCCTTTCCCAGCAAGCAACGAGCTGTATCAGAAGCAATGCATGAACAGTTTAACATGTAAGTGTGTTAATCCCATCACAGGGGTACCATACTTAGATATCAGGGAGCAATTTGGCATAGCCAACTGGAGCAAACCTACACGGAGCCACATGCACAATTCCCAAAGGGTGCACCCATGGCACAGCCCCTGGACTCCTTATTGTGAGGCAGCCTTTCTAGCACTACGTCACCCTGCGCCCTAATTCATTCATTATTAATATATTTACATTAGCTGTGGGCTTAACAAAATTGAGGACCGTTTCTTTGAGACTTAGTTCAGTGGCATAGTGCCTCAGTCAGTCATACCTCAAGTTCCCTTTCAGTGTAGTTTTGTTTTTTGCATCCTCCTGTGGTTTGTTGTAAGGACGCCACTTGTCCACATTGATATTTTGATCAGACCATGAATATTCAAAAAAGCCATGTTTAGTGGTCGTAGGTGACCGAGTAGATAAAAGCTTGTGCACACACACATAATATTAAATTGATTTGAGATTTATAAAGAAACTTGGCGTAGCATGTGATTTTTTGTGTGTGTGTGTGTGTGAACACTGTTTTTGACTTTTGAGTGTAAGAAAAAGTTTGGTATGAAATCTAAATAATAATAATAATTCTTTATTTATTTGTCACATACATAGTTACACAGGACAACACGCAGTGAAATGCATCTTTTCGCATACCCCTTGGGTTCAGGGCGCAGGGTCAACCATTGTATGGCGCCCCTGGAGCAATTGAAGGTTAAGGGCCTTGCTCAAGGGCCCAGCAGAGTAGCATCTCTTTTGGCAGTAATGGGGATTCGAACCGGCAACCTTCGGGATGCCAGCGCAGATCCTTAGCCTCAGAGCAAGGCTTTATACAAAAGGTTCCTGGTTATGAATTCTTTTCTGTTCAGTTCTCCATCTCTGTCTTGTCCCTTTGGTTCTGGTTACTTGGTTTAATTTTGCTTTTTGGTATTTCGACTCTTGCCTTCTAATTTAGGTGAGGGTTTTTGTCTCGCATGATCTCACGGTAATCCTCAACACATCCTCGTCATAACAGATGAATACTGAACACACTCCCCCAGTTGGAGTGCTGTAAGAGTCGCAGTCTAGCGGCCCTTTTGGTTTATCTTGTTTAAACCAGTCTTACGAATGAGTATTGCGGCCACCTTAAGGTCAACAGATTTTCAGCTTTTTGCTCAGATTTGATTTGTAGTGCTTTTGGTTTCTTTGTAAAATGAAAAGACTGAAAAGTAGTATGTGCCTTTTCCCAAAATGATGTGGTCCTTATTTGTCATACCAATGCTGCATCTTCTTCCCTCCATGCCATTTGAACCTCTGTTCCTTTTGAGCCCTCAGTTTGTTATCAGAGTTTTTTTTTTATTACAGGTTTGCTTTATTTCCACACTCATTTTGTTGATTCTTTGTGTGCCACTGAGACATTTTTTTTACCTATTTTGTTAATTATTACTGTGGCTTGGTGTCCATTGTCATCATTTTCCTTTTTTTTATTCCAGCTGTGGCTTTAATTCCCAATATTCTTTTTGTTTTCCCTTTTCAGCAGGATTATTTTTACAGATCTGTTTGTCGCAATTGCTCTTTTTTTGAATAACAGTATTGTGCAGGTGAAGCAGAATCTTTGTGAGGTGGTGCCATCTCTCCCAAGCACGTCTCCTCCTCATGGTTTTTGATGTTTCACTCCGTGGTGAATGTTGAGACATGCATTTGATAGGAGAGATTTCATTAATAAACAGTAGGGATAGACTTGATGGAGACCCCAGAGGATCAGTCCTTGCAGAGAGAAGTGGCTCCCAATGTGCAGCCTTGAGCAGATAACAGTTTCTGCATGGACAGTATAGCATGCCAGCTCAAGATGCTGTATGGATTTAAAAATAAATAAATAAATAAATCTTTTAAAGGAAGAAAAGAGAAAAGTCCCTCAGGCTTTTGTGCAACTGCAGCGGTGAATCGATCTTTATTCATTTTGTTATTCTGAACATCATGATTGTCCTATTATTGAGTGTGTGCAGTGAAAAACTGAACGTGCCACCTGCTAGTGATATGTCTTTGCAGTGCTGGAGGTGAGCTGAGCACTTTGTTGTCCTCCATTTACTTCTGTTTAGCAGTCTGCCTAGGTGCTTGGCTTAGGTGGTTTCACTGATTGTCACGGTAGGAGTTTGCTGAGCTAGTAAACTCCCATACTAAAGATGACATCTAGGCCGGAATTCCTACCTTCATTGATTTTTAGTCCAGTCCGAGTGGCATCTGGCACCAGGCAAGAACTGCCCCAGGCCTAAGGCCGGGCATACCTACTCACCACTATACTAAAGAAATTTACCGTCACCTGGCAGCCCAGCCTTTGGGATGCAGAATGCAACCCAAGTGAATTTGAGGAGAAGGTACAGATGTCACGCAGACACTTCAGGATCAAAATTTGAACTCAGAACTCTGGAGCATTGAGATAGGCTACAATTCCAATTGTTTTTTATAATGTTTTTTTTTCCAATTCCCAGACAAGGGGACTAGACGTGAATAGAAGATGTTAATGTTAAAATGCTTTGTTAATAGCTGTGCAGTGAGTTTAATTCACCGCATTCAGTCAGCCCAGCTTAATTTGAGGTCAAGTTTGAGGAAGCATAAAGAGAACAGTGCATTAGAAGAGAAAGTCACAGTTAGCTGTTCTCATGTCCTCTGCAAGCCTTGGGGATTCATGTCACCTCCTGACACCGTCTTTGTTATTTACTCACTGGTAAACTTGACCAAAGTGTGTGAGAAATCATCGAAATGATAAATGTTATGAAAAGTTTGGTAAAATACAACCTATATTTTAAATTTGTATGAGTAAGCGTGACCAGTTGTTTTCAGTCATGTGTATGGTTATATAAATCTATGATGTTACTGGGATACTCCTGTCACTCTGAACTGGGGTGTCATGGTATACTGATACAGGGAGTCCTCGGGTTGCAATGTCTCAACATACAACGTTTCGAGTTTACAATGCTCACTCCCATAAAAACTTTAAAAAAAATTGAGACACGAGTGTTTCGGCTTACGTTCGTACTTACAGACTACGTGGGCAAACTAGTTTGGTTTCGCGCAGCTGAAGAATACGCAGTAACGCAGAGTACGAGTGAGGGAGTTGGCAAACTAGTTTTGTTGCGTGTGAAGGAAGTGTTCCGTTTGTGTGGCTTTGTTCGACGACTTTGTGGCCCTTATCATGTCTCCTAAACGAAAGTCAGAGTGTTCAGATGGTAGTGCTTCGAAGAAGAAGAAAGCCATCGCAATGGAAGTGAAATTAGACATTATAAAGAGATCAGAAGTAATAAAGGAATTTTTTTACGCTCATTTTTTGTCATTTTTTCTGTTACTACAGAAAATCCTTTTCCTACAAAAAGTCCTTTTCCTTTTTCTGTGGCTTAGTTGTGTTTTTATGTTCTAGATTATGATTTTGCAAATGTGTTAGGATAGGTAAGTGACTTAGGCGAGGGTGTGTTTCGACTTACACCAAAATTCGGGTTACATCACTGTTGTAGGAACGGAACTGTGTTGTAACCCGAGGACCCCCTCTACTCTGATACTGAAAAAGTACCGAAAAAAAAACAATTTTTAAAACGTATGGTACCAGTATTTCATTTATTTTTTGTTGAGTGGCCAGAAGCTACCGTAAATGTATTTCTATGAGGTATCAGTGTGTGTCATCATGGAATTTCTCAGGGTGATGCCTGATTTCTCCATAGAGATTCCACTTGTCCTCCCGACTCCCAGTATGTGCTCGTTGATGACGATGCCTTCCCTTCAGTGCTCTGATTGCTAGAATTAAAAGCCTTAAAGTCATAGAAGGTATTCTGGAGACACAACAATAACCTCACATCCAACAAAGTGCCGACATGAAATGATGTCAATAGTGTTTGCCCTGCAAACTGCTTCGTTGAACACACTTGGAAAAATACTGGAAAACGGCAAATAAATGCTGGCAAGTGTGAATGGGCCTGAAGATTGAATGACTTTCAACCATTGCTTTATTTAGTTGTTATATAAGCAAAATTTAAAAAAAAATCCAAAAACTTGCAATCCTAATTTAGATTTACAGTTGGGCCATCAGGCGTAAAAGTCATATAGTTTTTATAAGGCAGAAGTTTTATAAGGCAATGTGAGCGATGTTTTTTCTGAAAAGTTATATATTGAAGTTGTTACAGCAAAGTACAGTATGTTGTCTAAGCTTTTCTCCCTGAGCTCCCACATTAGGGAAGGTGACATTCCGCTGCTCTGCACAGTATATTGTAGAAGAAGAAGAAAAGTGTAACTTGATTCAGAAATGATTACAGTGAGCAATTTGCCCTTCATTTGCTGGCTTCTGTGTCAGATGTTTCCTTATGTAGTTCAGGATGATAACGGTATGAAGGATTAATTCACAGATTCAGGGCAAATCCTCTCTTTCAATAGCAGATAACAGTGTGGGGACACATCATAAATAAGCTCATTCTGAAAGCAAATGCCTTCAGAGCATTCATTTTTTCTTTCTGTGCTTTCTTGGGAGCATTGTATAAATGCTCTTGAGGATAATCTTTTTTATGAAAAGCATAAGCGCTCTAATGTCTCCACAGAACACAGTTCTTGCTTTGTTCTGGCTTTTGGAGTCAGTGAAAATGTCATCACGTTTCAGATTCTCTAATTTAATTATGCAGGAACAGTGAAGAAAACCTCTTTAAAGCAGAGGTCTGGCTGGATCAATAACTATGGATGGCATGATCTGACCCACGTGTTCTCCTGAAAATCTTTTGAAGCCTGCTTCTTCAATGTTACACACGTGGTCTGTAGCGTATATCAGGGGCTGAAGAGGCTGCCCAAACTTTAGACTTCTTTGAAGAAGCAAGAATGGTATACCAATATGTTGCAGTATGACATTGGGGCATTTTAAAAACAAAAATCAGATTTCAACTAGTAGTAGCAAACTTTGAATTTATGCATTAGGAATGGAGTCAAGTCTTGGTAGATGCCGATGTCCTAGGGAATGAAAAAATGCAATCAGGTCTTCTTTCCTCCCATCTTGTTCCACTTGTTCCCAAACAGTCACTCAGACTGATGTTTACTTGATTATGTTGACCTCTTTTGTAAATCGCTTTGGATAAAATTGACTGCTAAGCAAATAATGCAAATGTAAATTTTCAGACATGAGTCCAAGGGTGAAGTGACAGAGTGTTTTTCCATGTTCAAATACAGGTGAGGTGAACTGTCCTGTTTTAAGTGTATAATGCACACCTTGTGTAAGTTTGGTTCTTCATTTGTGACCAATGCTGTTGATCCTCAATGTCAATTATATGCATTCTGCACATTTTTTTTTTTGCTCCAGTTGACCATTTCAGTCAATTTAGGGGAATTGGCAATATGGCAGACTGTTGGGTGTTTTAAAAAGATGGTGCGCGTGGACCTCTCGCCATTCTTGCTGCACATGGCCAACTACTTGGTTACCTAGCCTTGTGCTCAGTGGTCCTTCTTTCAGGATTCTCCCCCTTAATTCTGCTGTTTCTGGAGAGAACTGGCAAATGGCAGCTGGGAAGCAAATGGCCTTTAATCTGCTGAGTGCTGCATGTGCGCAAATGACATCAGCGAGAGCTCTGGCAGAAAATCAAAGGTCAGCTCCTTGTGCCTCTTGGGGAATAGCGCTAACTGGATTTCTAAGAATATATCCGTGTGTCGTGTGTTATGCTCATTTTCAAAGTTGTCTTTATCCAGCAAAATGCCAACATCAGGTTAAAGTGCACGTTCAGCTTTTTCACTCTTTCGTTTTCCATTAGGATCTCTTGTCACATCTGCTTACCTTTTAGCTCATCCCCCACTTTTCAATGAGTTTTGGGCCAGCGGACAACTCTAAGAGGATGGCTCTTGGGTCTCACATACGAATACACAGGCGGCAAATGGAGCCATTTGAGAGATGTGTGCGGTACTGGAAATGTTCCTGTCTCAAAGAGAGTTGCAGTTGTTCTTCACCTGCAGTGGGCATGGCTAACATGTGAGGGATTGGTGGTGGTCAATAGCTTCTCAAAAGTTGTCAACTTGTTCCAATTTTCTGATGTTTGAACATTCGGCAAATCATTGCTTATTTGTGTAAGTGTATATAGAGTGTATACAGTGGTGTGAAAAACTATTTGCCCCCTTCCTGATTTCTTATTCTTTTGCATGTTTGTCACACAAAATGTTTCTGATCATCAAACACGTTTAACCATTAGTCAAATATAACACAAGTAAACACAAAATGCAGTTTTTAAATGATGGTGTTTATTATTTAGGGAGAAAAAAAATCCAAACCTACATGGCCCTGTGTGAAAAAGTAATTGCCCCCTTGTTAAAAAATAACCTAACTGTGGTGTATCACACCTGATTTCAATTTCCGTAGCCACCCCCAGGCCTGATTACTGCCACACCTGTTTCAATCAAGAAATCACTTAAATAGGAGCTGCCTGACACAGAGAAGTAGACCAAAAGCACCTCAAAAGCTAGACATCATGCCAAGATCCAAAGAAATTCAGGAACAAATGAGAACAGAAGTAATTGAGATCTATCAGTCTGGTAAAGGTTATAAAGCCATTTCTAAAGCTTTGGGACTCCAGCGAACCACAGTGAGAGCCATTATCCACAAATGGCAAAAACATGGAACAGTGGTGAACCTTCCCAGGAGTGGCCGGCCGACCAAAATTACCCCAAGAGCGCAGAGACGACTCATCCGAGAGGTCACAAAAGACCCCAGGACAATGTCTAAAGAACTGCAGGCCTCACTTGCCTCAATTAAGGTCAGCGTTCACGACTCCACCATAAGAAAGAGACTGGGCAAAAACGGCCTGCATGGCAGATTTCCAAGACGCAAACCACTGTTAAGCAAAAAGAACATTAGGGCTCGTCTCAATTTTGCTAAGAAACATCTCAATGATTGCCAAGACTTTTGGGAAAATACCTTGTGGACTGATGAGTCAAAAGTTGAACTTTTTGGAAGGCAAATGTCCCGTTACATCTGGAGTAAAAGGAACACAGCATTTCAGAAAAAGAACATCATACCAACAGTAAAATATGGTGGTGGTAGTGTGATGGTCTGGGGTTGTTTTGCTGCTTCAGGACCTGGAAGGCTTGCTGTGATAGATGGAACCATGAATTCTACTGTCTACCAAAAAATCCTGAAGGAGAATGTCCGGCCATCTGTTCGTCAACTCAAGCTGAAGCGATCTTGGGTGCTGCAACAGGACAATGACCCAAAACACACCAGCAAATCCACCTCTGAATGGCTGAAGAAAAACAAAATGAAGACTTTGGAGTGGCCTAGTCAAAGTCCTGACCTGAATCCAATTGAGATGCTATGGCATGACCTTAAAAAGGCGGTTCATGCTAGAAAACCCTCAAATAAAGCTGAATTACAACAATTTTGCAAAGATGAGTGGGCCAAAATTCCTCCAGAGCGCTGTAAAAGACTCATTGCAAGTTATCGCAAACGCTTGATTGCAGTTATTGCTGCTAAGGGTGGCCCGACCAGTTATTAGGTTCAGGGGGCAATTACTTTTTCACACAGGGCCATGTAGGTTTGGATTTTTTTTTCTCCCTAAATAATAAAAACCACCATTTACAAACTGCATTTTGTGTTTACTTGTGTTATATTTGACTAATGGTTAAATGTGTTTGATGATCAGAAACATTTTGTGTGACAAACATGCAAAAGAATAAGAAATCAGGAAGGGGGCAAATAGTTTTTCACACCACTGTATATCAGTGTGTGTGTATGTGTATGTCTGTGAGTATGTATATATATATATATATATATATATATATATATATATACAGTAATCCCTCGCTATATCGCGCTTCGCCTTTCGCAGCTTCACTCCATCGCGGATTTTATATGTAAGCATATTTAAATATATATCGCGGATTTTTCGCTGCTTCGCAGGTTTCTGCGGACAATGGGTCTTTTAATTTCTGGTACATGCTTCCTCAGTTGGTTTGCCCAGTTGATTTCATACAAGGGACGCTATTGGCAGATGGCTGAGAAGCTACCCAACTTACTCTTCTCTCTCTCTTGCGCTGACTTTCTCTGATCCTGACGTATGGGGATTGAGCAGGGGGGCTGTTCGCACACCTAGACGATACGGATGCTCGTCTAAAAATGCTGAAAGATTATCTTCACGTTGCTTTCTTTTGTGCAGCTGCTTCGTGAAGTGACATGCTGCACAGTGCTTCGCATACTTAAAAGCACGAAGGGCACGTATTGATTTTATTTATCTGTCTCTATCTTTCTCTGCTCCTGACGGAGGGGGTGTGAGCTGCCGCCTTCAACAGCTTTGTGCCGCGGTGCTTCGCATACTTAAAAGACAGACAGCCCTATTGATTTTCCTCTGCCTTTATGACAGTCTCTGCTCCTGACTCCTTTGAAGAGGAAGATATGTTTGCATTCTTTTAATTGTGAGACAGAACTGTCATCTCCGTCTTGTCATGGAGCACAGTTTAAACTTTTGAAAAAGAGACAAATGTTTGTTTGCAGTGTTTGAATAACGTTCCTGTCTCTCTACAACCTCCTGTGTTTCTGCGCAAATCTGTGACCCAAGCATGACAATATAAAAATAACCATATAAACATATGGTTTCTACTTCGCGGATTTTCTTATTTCGCGGGTGGCTCTGGAACGCAACCCCCGCGATGGAGGAGGGATTACTGTATATATATATATATATATATATATATATATATATATATATATATATATATATATATATATATATGTGTGTGTGTGTGTGTGTGTGTCCTCCCAACTCAAGTCACTTAGATGAGGCTTGATGGCTTCTTTTAGGCCAGACACAAGAGTACTTCCAGTGTTATATGACCACAGCCTGGAAGCACTTCCAGGTCAAGCAGAACCTCTTTCCAAGTGTGCGCTGGTCTTACAGCCCCCTCTGGTGGAACTCACACACCCCAACCAGGGCTGCTCACCAAGACTAAATTTCCCAAGGTGCCCTACAGGAGTCTGAATGGGAGCTCCATCTGAAGGAAGCTGCCATCTAACATATTGTGGGATTAAATAGCCCCCAGAGACAGTCCTTCTCTGTCCCTTTGTTTCTTCACAGCCAGGAAAGGTACTGCAGATAAATCCATCTGGGACGCCTATCCAGCCTCCTTGGCAATAATATATATATACAATATATATATACAGTATATATATATATATATAAATATATATATATTGCTCAAAAAAATTAAAGGAACACTTTAAAAACACATCAGATCTCAATGGGGAAAAAAATCCTGCTGGATATCTCTACTGATATGGACTGTGTAATGTGTTAGGAACGAAAGGACGCCACGTCAATGGATGGAAATGAAAATTATCAACCGTCAGAGGGCTGAAATCGAAGACACCCCGAAAATCAACGTGAAAAAATGAGGCAGCAAGCTAGTCCATTTTGCCAAAAGTTCATTGCAGCAACTCAGTAGTTTATATGGCCCCCACGTGCTTGTATGCATACCTGACAACGTCTGGGGGTTCATGCACCTAATGAGACGACGGATGGTGTCCTGGGGGATCTCCTCCCAGATCTGGCCCAGCAGACCATCACTGACCCACAGTCATGCTGAACGATGTTACAGGCAGCATAATGTTCTCTATGGCTTTTCCAGACCCTTTCACATCTGTCACACGTGCTCAGGGTGAACCTGCTCTCATCTGTGAAAAGCGCAGGGCGCCAGTGGTGGACCTGCCAATTCTGGTATTCTATGGCAAATGCCAATCGAACTCCACGGAGCATAGGGCCCACTACAGGACGTTGGGTCCTCAGGCCACCCTCATGAAGTCTGTTTCTGATTGTTTGGTCAGAGACATTCACACCAGTGGCCAGCTGGGGTCATTTTGTAGGGCTCTGGCAGTGCTAATCCTATTCCTCCTTGCCCAAAGGAGCAGGTACCGGTCCTGCTAATGGGTTAAAGACCTTCTACGGCCCTGTCCAGCTCTCCTAGAGTAACTGCCTGTCTCCTGGAATCTCCTCCATGCACTTGAGACTGTGCTGGGAGACACAGAAAACCTTCTGGTAATGGCACATCCTGGAGAAGTTGGACTACATGTGCCAGCTCTGTAGGGTCCAGGTATTGCCTCATGCTACCAGTAGTGACACTGACCTTAGCCAAATGCAAAACTAGTGAAAAAATAGATGAGGAGGGAAAAATGTCAGTGGCCTCCACTTGTTAAACCATTCCTGTTTTGGGGGTCGTCTCATTGTTGCCCTTCTAGTGCACCTGTTGTTAATTTTTTTGATTAACAACCCCCTCTGTTACATAACTGACCACGTCAATAGCTGAATAGTTTGCTGATGCGATGAAGAAGTGCAAGTATGAGATGCACAAGGAGGAGTAGATAGATAGATACTTTATTAATCCCAATGGGAAATTCACATTCTCCAGCAGCAGCATACTGATACAATAAATAATATTAAATTAAAGAAAGATAATAATGCAGGTGAAAAACAGACAATAACTATGTATAATGTTAAATGTTAACGTTTACCCACCCGGGTGGAATTGAAAGAGTCGCATAGTTTGGGGGAGGAACGATCTCCTCAGTCTGTCAGTGGAGCAGGACGGTGACAGCAGTCTGTCGCTGAAGCTGCTCTTCTGTCTGGAGATGACATTATTTAGTGGATGCAGTGGATTCTCCATAATTGATAGGAGCCTGCTGAGCGCCCTTCGCTCTGCCACAGATGTTAAACTGTCCAGCTCCATGCCAACAATAGAGCCTGCCTTCCTCACCAGTTTGTCCAGGCATGAGGCGTCTTTCCTCTTAATGCTGCCTCCCCAGCACACCATTGCGTAGAAGAGGGCGCTCGCCACAACTGTCTGATAGAACATCTGCAGCATCTTATTGATGAGTAAAGGCACATGCTGAGAGAGTCACCTTTGATAAAACCGATCAGGTTTATTTTTAGTAATAAAATGCACTGCATTTGTCCTTCCAACAGATGGCACATTACAAGCATTAACAATGTTTGTAGGAGTGCCATAGCAAGTGACATATAACAGAGACATAGGAATCAGACAGATTCGTAGATACAGCGACACAAACATTGATACTTAGCCTTTTATTAAGGTGAATAGAGAAGATTGAATGTCATGTTTATGTACTCATCTTTATTTTGTTTTCTGCAGTAGAAAACCCCTCTGTGGGAAAAGCAGATTAAAATGTTCATTGCTTCTCTAAACCTTAGTCCACCCATCAAGGTTTGCAGTAGCCCATTCTGGCAGCACTGCCCCTCCATCTCAGACACCCTTATTTTATAGTAACCCCTGAACATATCATGCACACACACACACACACACACACACGCTTAGATTTGGAGAAGGAGTTACTGGATGGGGAGGACTTGCACACTCCTCACAGTGGCCGGTCTGATATTCGACCCCTGATCCCTGGAGCCATAAGGCAGTTGCTTCACTGTGATCCCTCCGCCAATGAATTTATTCAGTTGTGAAATTTAAGGCTGTAATATGAAAGGCTACAATTCAGGTGTCGAAAAGCTGTGAGCATAAAATATGCAAGTGAAAGTGGGAATTTTCATTGGTGCCTCAGTTTAATTAACTGAAATGGCTTCTGCAGGTGGGGTAAAAGTATTGCCTTGGGCAGTGAAAAGCGATTATGCCAAGACGGATCAAACAGCAGATGCCTTCCTTGCCCCTTGGTTGTTCTCTCGCTGCTCATTACTTGATGGATGGTGCTGCAGATCACTACAAGACATAATTAGTCCCAAAAGTTGGTGTCGTGGAGAGGCGAGCTTGTATCAGCAGTTATGGGCAGGGAGTCCCAGGAAAAAGAAGTGATTAGAGTGGATTCTGCGGCCTGAAAGCGAAAAAATGCTGAGCTTAAAGAAAAAGGCTGCTAGTGGCAAAATGGGCAGCATGTAAAGGGCCGGGCCTGCCTTTTCCTCCTCTAGTTTATGCCAACTGTGCTGGCACATTTGAAATGAAAAATGTCAATGGCACATGATAGCAGGGCGTATACCAGCTTTAACTGATTGGTGATTGTTAGCTTACCTCTACCTTCAATCCAAAGTCATTCTGTGGTAGCATTTGAACCTCTCTCGATTGGATACCAAACTCCCTCAGGGCACACGCACCGCGACTTCACTAAGTACCCAAGTAGGAATACATGCTTCCAGTATTGGGTCATGAGAGTTTACCTCAGAAGTTGACTCTTCAGAAAAATTGCGTAATATAATTTGCATTGAGGTTCCCCATTAGATGTCGATCACCACTTGTAGTAGCAGATTGGCACACATGTTCCCCAATGTCGTTGCTCCATGCATTTTCTGAACCTATGTATTCTAGTTCATGATGGCCAAAACACAAAAACCTCTTCTGGTAGTATCAGGTGCAAGGCTGCCACCAACCCTGGAAGGGAACAGCATAGCATAATCTCTTTGATTTCTTTTTGGAAATACCTCATAAAACTTCTTAAACAGGGCGCCAAGGAGCCAACATTGCAGACTTGTGATAGTGGTGGTATGTAGCAGTGAACTTGACCTTTAAAATCCCAACTTGCTCCATCACACCTCATCATGTAGGCATTGAGGACATGTAGTAGAGTGAACTTGACTCCTGCGTCTTTTGTGATTTTATTGCAAGTTGAAATTTGAAGGATCTTGAAGAGCAATGCGTTTCTGTGAAATTGGCAAAACCTTCCACTGAGACTTTATAGATGTTGCAGTGGAGGAGGAAGAGGATTGTTTAAGCCGCACACATTGTTATGACTGGTACAGACATTTCAAATGACAATTTGATTTAAATCGGGCATACAATCCCAAGACTGGATGGTCATTACACTGAGAAAGTGTGAGCCTTTATTTGTAAAAATCATTGCCTAACTGTCTGTGAAATTGCTGAAGAAGCAGGTATCAGTAAAAGTTTGTGTCACACAATTTTCACTGAAAATCTGCAGATGCACCGTGTTGCTACAAAATTTGTACTACGTTTCTTGACAGATAAGCAAAAACTGAAACGTGTCACTGTCAGTCAGGAATTGTTTGATCATTCAAATGCTGGTGAAAACTTACTGAAACACATCATAGCAGGTCTTGAAACGTGGGTGTCCATGGCTGTACAGAGCTTTTAGATATAAAATCAGTGTGGCTCAGGCTAGTGGGTGCTGAGCGTTCAATGCTCATTAATGTGTAGGTGTTGGTGTTCCCCATTAACACTCCACGAGTTGTTAGGCAGAGCGCCTGCACCATCAAGCTATAACAGAAGCATGGTAGGGAACGAATGGAGAAGCAAAATCAAGGAAGTATGGAGAAGTTCAGGTGGGGCTCCTAGGTAACCGGTGAAGATAGAGGGAGGTGTGATGAAATTGGGTTTCGCACAGCACAGTGGATGTTGAGGGATAGTACCCGGGGTAGGAGTTGGTGGTGGGCCGCTGTATCCAGGGTCTCAGCCCTGCTGAGCATTCCTACAAGATGTGTGAGTAGGCAAGACGAGTGTAAGAGTGGGAGAGCACTGGGACGGAGATAAAGGTGATTCTGTTTTACCTTTGATTTTAAGGCAGTATTTATTAACTTTATTATTGATTTTTAACTTCATGTATACTGGATTTTATGGAATTATTTATTTAGAAAATTGTGCTTTAATTTGAACACTCTGTTGTTAATAAAAGAGAATTGAGCATTTATTGTACGAAACTTGTTGTATGTGTCCTCATCGCCCTTAGCCACCCTGGTCATGACAATCAGGCTACGGGTGACACAGGCATCACAGCAGTAAATTTCACATGCCCAGCTATTTTTAGTCAAGTAAATTGATTTGGTCCGGCAACAAGTTCGGCAATGGCAGTCACCAAGTCTCACATACCCTATGACTAGAAATTGCATCATGTGAGAACAGGAAGTGTGTGACACGTGATGTCATAATTTGCCACAGTGGGCTCGTTTATACTTCATGCTCAGAATGCATATGCGCCCGCATCATGGCTGCCACACGTTCCCAGCGTTCATTTGACGCATCCCCTGAGCACGTCCTCAGAAATTAACGTAACGCGTGCGCGAGTTGCAGTGCCAGCAAAAAGTCGGGGGGCGCAGTTGAAACGTGATGTCAGAGTCTCTGTTTACTATCTACACGCGACAGAAAATCGCTTTGTGGATCCTACGGGATCGATGCGCCTGCTTCGATGTCTGATGAATGGTTTGATGTGGTGAAGCAAAATGCCGACATACAGATGCATTTGTGGTGCTTTTATATTCAAGCGTCACATATTCCTGATCGCCACACAGAACACATTAAATTTATGATATTCCAGCTCTCTGCACATTGAGAATCCTTAGATTTCTACTTGATATTACTTTCATGATGAAATGCATTAAAGTATAATGCAATACAATACAATTTATTTTTGTATAGCCCAAAATCACGCACGGAGTGTGCTTAGGGAAAAAATGGAAGAATCCTTAGGAAAGGCAGTTCAAAGAGAGACCCCTTTCCAGGTAGGTCAGGTGCGTTAGTGGGTGTAAACAAAAAAAAGGGGGTAACCAATACAATACACAGAACAGAACACAAGTAATCCTCAATACAATATAATAGTAGAATAAAAATATTACAAGTACAGAGCAGATGATATCACATAATACGATTTGGATTTGTTTAGAGTCCTGGAGACCTCGACCATCAAGCTGCCTCCCCCTATTGGCCACTCCACAGCCGAGATAGCGCTGGGCCAGCCAATCCGATGAAAGGACCCCTTTACCTGGCGATTCCTGTGATCCTCCATCAGAGATGACTTTACCTTAGGCAGGCAGAACAACAGGTGGGCAGTGGCACCAAGTGCCACATTTGAGTACCGAGAAGAGAAACAGAATAGGTAAGGGTTAGTAACAAATTATAACTCTCATATTACGTATGTTTTAGTGCTAATGACTAACAACAGAGGTGCAGTCTGTACAGTTAATCATGTATGTTACGTTTTACAGATAAATCGTTAACTTCGTTTAGATAACGAATACTGTTAATAATTACACACATGTGGGTGGCATGGTGGCAGATTGGTTGCGCTTCTGCTTCACAGTAGAGAGTCGAGTCTCCTGTATTCCATGCCTTGTGTTTGCATGTTTTTCTGGTGGGTTTCCACAGTGTGCTCCAGATTCTTTCCAAAGACATGAAGGTTTGGGGTTTTGGTGACGCTAAAATGACGTTAATGTATGTATATGCTTGTGTTCACCTTGTGATGAGCTGATGCCCCATCCAGGGATTTTGTTTCTGTCTCACACCTGATGCTTGGTGGAATGGGTGCATCCCTGGATTGATGGATGTAATCATTAAACATCTTTTTCAAAGAAATTGCGGCAAGGTGTCCTTGGAATTTAATGGATGTTTCAGGCAATTCTCAACACAGTGAAGCTGAAAGTTTTCTCACTGTGATGATATTTTGCACTGCCACCTGGTAGAATCTTTCAGATTTACGTAAAGTACGCACGCAAGTATAAACAGTGCAACGCTTGGGTAGCAGTAGTGTCCGCTGGAGTATGTGTCGTGTGAAGTATAAACCTGGCCTAACGGTTGGTGTCGCATACTTCCTGTTTGTCCAAGTTTGTAGATATTCTGAATTACTGTGAGAATTAGGTTGGTTTTCTTCAAAGTACTTAAGATAATTTTGAATTCCAATTTCCCAGTGCTAGCGTTTCAGATTAGGTGCCAGTTGCTTGTATTGACACCTGCTGTGTTTATCAACTTCATTTCTCATTTTAAATCTCCCAGAACTTTCTTTTTTTTTTGCTTTGTTTTTTCTGTCCTCCCTGGCCATCGGACCTTACTTTTATTCCATGTTAATTAGTATTGCCTAATTTTATTTATATATTTTGTCTTCTTTCTTTTTTCCTGTAAAGCACTTTGAGCTACATCATTTGTATGAAAATGTGCGATAGAAATAAATGTTGTTGTTTTCAAAAACTCCAAGTGTTTCTGTCTTGCCATTTGTGGCAGAACAATAGGCAGCTTAGCTGATTGAGCAAAAGAGGACCTCCTATAGTCCATAGTGTTTTAACATCTTTGTGAATCATGCTGTTCTGTGTATGCTCATTTGCTGGAAATTCTCATACTCTACTTCCTTAAAGTCATCATTTTCAGCAAAGCATATCCGACCGTTGACACCAGTGTAACCCAACTTTGGTTTGCCAACTCCCAGCACATGCACTTGTTATGATTTGGAGTATTAAATAAAGAAGGGGAAACTGTAAGATCCATGGCAAGTTTACATGCAAGTTAATTAAATTATTAAATAATAGGACACCCAAGGGAACTTAAACAGAGAATTCACCAAGCAATATAAAAATAATGTACCAGAAAAAAGGCTAAGAAATATAAAAATAATCTACAAGGAAATTAATCCAAATGATATAAAAATATTCCTTGAGGAAAACGAGGCAAAATTTAATTTAGAAGGAAATATAGGCAAGAATTTTAAAAATATTCAAAATACAAAACATTTTGCTATACAGTGATCCCTCGCTATATCGCGCTTCGCCTTTCGCGGCTTCACTCTATCGCGGATTTTATATGTAAGCATATTTAAATATATATCGCGGATTTTTTGCTGGTTCGCGGATTTCTGCGGACAATGGGTCTTTTAATTTCTAGTACATGCTTCCTCAGTTGGTTTGCCCAGTTGATTTCATACAAGGGACGCTATTGGCAGATGGCTGAGAAGCTACCCAGCTTACTTCTCTCTCTCTCTCTCTCTCTCTTGCGCTGATGTAGGATGATTGAGCAGGGGGGCTGTTTGCACACCTAGACGATACGGACGCTCGTCTAAAAATGCTGAAAGATTATCTTCACGTTGCTACCTTCTGTGCAGCTGCTTCCTGAAACGACATGCTGCACGGTGCTTCGCATACTTAAAAGCTCGAAGGGCACGTATTGATTTTTGTTTGTCTCTCTCTCGCTCTCTCTCTGCTCCTGACGGAGGGGGTGTGAGCTGCCGCCTTCAACAGCTTTGTGCCGCGGTGCTTCGCATACTTAAAAGCAAACAGCCCTATTGATTTGTTTGCTTTGCTCTCTGTTTCTGACAGCCTGTGCTCCTGACGCACACTCCTTTGAAGAGGAAGATATGTTTGCATTCTTTTAATTGTGAGACAGAACTGTCATCTCTGTCTTGTCATGGAGCACAGTTTAAACTTTTGAAAAAGAGACAAATGTTTGTTTGCAGTGTTTGAATAACGTTCCTGTCTCTCTACAACCTCCTGTGTTTCTGCGCAAATCTGTGACCCAAGCATGACAATATAAAAATAACCATATAAACATATGGTTTCTACTTCGCGGATTTTCTTATTTCGCGGGTGGCTCTGGAACGCAACCCCCGCGATGGAGGAGGGATTACTGTACCTAAAGAATGTCCAGAGGCCTAAAGGCAGTTCAGGCCCCTTCTTCAGGCAAGTTGTAGTACAGAAACTGGAGTTCCCTGTGTTTATATAGACACTGGGAAAGAAACCACACTCGAAAACCTTTAAGTGGGTGATCTTCGGTGTCAAAAATTAACAGACCTCTCCAGCCTAAGGAGAGGAGAACAATGTATAGTCAAGATCTTTGATACGATATCTGTCCAACCAAGTCTTTTAAAGTTTTTGATGAGTTTTTCCTTACAGTGTGAATCTGTAATCAAAGTGGAGGTTCTGGGAATACATCTCCCAGTGTGTCCTCATTACTTAGTATCTGCTGAAAATATTATCTTATCACACACTCCTAGCTTCCATGTGTCTTTTAATGAGAAGTGACTTCTGTCTGGCCACTCTGCCATAACGCCCTGATTAGTGGAGTGATGCAGTGATGGTTGTCCTTCTGTACATTTCTCCCACCTACACTCAGGTTCTCAGTCAGATTGACCATCACATTCTTGGTCGCCCCTCTCATCAAAGCCCTTCTTCTCCAATTGCTCAGAGTGGCTGGGTGGCCAGCTATTAGAACCATCGTGGTCATTTAATACTTATTTCCTTTAAGAATTATGGAGGTCACTGATGTTTTTTTGTAGCCTAACCCCAGATCTGTGCCTCAACATAATCCTGTCTCTTAGCTCTGAAGGCAGTTCCTTCGAGCTCATGGTTGGCTTTTGCTCAATGCTGGGGCCTTCTCCAGGCAGTCGTATGCCTTTTCTAATTAGTTCATTCAATTGATTTGACCACAGGTAGACTCTAAACAAGGCATGGAATCATCTCAGTGATGATCAATGGAATGGAAATTTCTAAAATCCTGTTGCTTTGTCATTTGGGGTGTTGAGAGTTGGTTTGTTAATGGAAAAAATTTTTTTTAAAGAACTTTAGCAGAGGGCTGTAACATAATAGGTGGAAAAGTGAAGGGGTCTGAAGACATGCTGAAGGCACTATAGGTGATACTTGCTGAAAAACTGCATGCCTTTTCCAATCCATTACGTATTACTTATGTTTAACATTCGTACGTGTGTGACTTTGTGTTTCCCGCTGTGTTCTTGCTAGCAGCAACTCATATCCTTTATGGATTTAAAAACAGCAGTTGGAGACCACTGTATTTACTAGACATATTTTAGTTTAATCCAGCAAAGCTTTTGCATTTGGTTCTTATGTTCACATTCTGAGGCCTTTTGGGAGTCACTTGGCACAGGCATACAGTATGGGCATGATTAATAAATTAAAACTTCACCTTCCGACTCTTCAGAAATCCTAACACTCTTCATTTCTTCGGTATGTGTCTTCCTGAAAAGTCAACCAGCAGTTCCCTGAGATTTGGTTTGTGCTCCTTGCTTCATATCAGCTAGATGACCATTTTTCAGGCAGTTGAAGCTTAAGAAGCACAAAGGATTCAACCCTGTTCTTCAAGAAAGTGTCAAATTGTCAGTGGAAACTGGGGAAAAGGTTCAAATGCAGTCTTAGGCCTTTATTAGCAGTGGTATCTGAGTGCCTGCAGCTTAGCATCCTCCTGTACCCGGGACATCGATAGTCATGAAACTGACAATGGACTAGTGCAGTGACAACACAAAACAGCAAGGATGGTGCAAAAAGGTGCTTGGTGCCGTTTTATTCCATCAAACAAATAAGAAAAGTGCTGTGCAGAATCTTCTAATCAATAAATACATAAGCCAAATAATCCAGTGCTCTCTGTGTTAGTAAAATCATTTCATAAATAAATCAATTAATCCACACAAGGGTTAAAATCAGTTAGAATCTGCCAGCTCATTACGAGTCACTGCGTAATTGAATACATCATCCCAACCCACTTGTCCAGTTCAGGCTTGGGGAGTGCTGGAACCTTTTCAATATCCATCCATCCATCCATCCATCCATTATCCAACACGCTATATCCTAACTACAGGGTCACGGGGGTCTGCTGGAGCCAATCCCAGCCAACACAGGACACAAGGTAGGAAACAAACCCCGGGCAGGGCGCCAGCCCATCGCAGCCTTTTCAGTATCATTAGGCTCAAATCAAGACCCCACCATGGATGGCCTTTAGATCATAATGCCAGTTCAATCCTGCATATGAAAGTATTGTGTCAGGGTGTGATGCGGTAGCCGTTATAAGCTTAGTGAGGCCAGGAAAGGAAACAACTGAGAGATTAAAAATAGACTAAAGCGGCAAGCAAAACCATTACTGGGGTCACAGGCGAAGGTCGAAACCCAAGCAGGATTAGTCGTTACAGCCAAGTTTCAAAAATGGGATTCTAAAGGCTATGTATGTCACATTGGATGACTTTTCCAGTGATTTTTTATTTTTCTTACTTGTAGCCTTCATTTACATAATCTCAGCCAGACGGAGGCAGTTGGCAGCACACTGCCATGAAACAATCATCTAATGTGACATACCCAACAACTGACATTAGCTAGTCTGAGACTGGCTAGGACAAGATCGCACAGGGCAGGCTGAGTATGCAGAAGGGCTGACAACACAATGAACCAGTGAATGCTCATCTGGAAATGCAGTACAATGCACAGAATGTAGCGATGACAAACGTGTGTTTTGAACTCACAAACAGAAGAGAAGCTCTTCTGTCTAATGTCTCATATACAGTCATATGAAATAGTTTGGGAACCCCTCTCAGTCTGCATAATAATTTAGTGTATTTTCAACAAAAAGGACAGCAGTGGTATGTCTTTCATTTCCTAGGAACATCTGAGTACTGCGGTGTTTTCCGAACAAAGATTTTTAGTGAATCAGTATTTAGTTGTATGAAATTAAATCAAATTTGAAAAACTGGCTGTGCACAAATGTGGGTCCCCTTGTAATTTTGCTGATTTGAATGCCTGTCACTGCTCAATGCTGATTACTTACAACACCAAACTGGTCGGATTAGCTTGTTAAGCCTTGAACTTCATAGACAGGTGTGTCCAGTCATGAGATATAAAGGTATTTAAGGTGGTCAATTACAAGTTGCAATTCCCTTTGACTCTCCTCTGTAGAGTGACAGCACGGGATCCTCAAGATCTGAAAACAAAGATTGTTGAGTCTCATGGTTTAGGGGAAGGCTACAAAAAGCCATCTCAGAGGTTTAAACTGTCCATTTCAACTGTAAGGGATGGAATCAGGAAATGGAAGGCCACAGGCACAGTTGCTGTTAAACCCAGCAGGTCTGGCAGGCCAAGAAAAATACAGGAGCGGCATATGAGCAGGATTGTGAGAATGGTTATAGACAACCCACAGATCACCTCCAAAGACCTGCAAAAACATCTTGCTGCAGATGGTGTATCTGTACATCGTTCTACAATTCAGTGCAATTTGCACAAAGAACATCTGTATGGCAGGGTGATGAGAAAGAAGCCCTTTCTGCACTCACACCACAAACAGAGTCGCTTGTTGTATGCAAATGCTCATTTAGACAAGCCAGATTCATTTTGGAACAAAGTGCTTTGGACTGATGAGACACAAATTGAGTTATTTGGTCATAACAAAAAGCGCTTTGCATGGTGGAAGAAGAACACCTCATTCCAAGAAAAACACCTGCTACCTACTGTCAAATTTGGTGGAGGTTCCATCCTGGTGTGGGGCTGTGTGGCTAGTTCAGGGACTTGGGGCCCTTGTTAAAGTCGAGGGTCAGATGAATTCCAACCCAATATCATCAAATTCTTCAGGATAATGTTCAAGCATCAGTCACAAAATTGAAGTTACGCAGGGGTTGGATATTCCAACAAGACAATGACCCAAAACACAGACTGAAATCTACAAAGGCATTCATGCAGAGGGAGAAATACAATGTTCTGGAATGGCCGTCACAGTCCTTTGACTAGAATATCATCGAAAATCTATGGGATGATTTGAAGCAGGCTGTCCATGCTCAGCAGCCATCAAATTTAACTAAACTGGAGAGATTTTGTATGAAGAATGGTCAAAAATACCTCCATCCAGAATCCAGACACTCATCAAAGGAGGCGTCTAGAGGCTGTTAGATTTGTAAAAGGAGGCTCAACTAAGTATTGATGTCATATCTCTGTTGAGGTGCCCAAATTTATGCACCTGTCTAATTTTGTTATGATGCATATTGCATATTTTCTGTTAATCCAATAAACTTAATGTCATTGCTGAAATCCTACTGTTTCCATAAGGCATGTCATATATTAGAAGGAAGTTGCTACTTTGAAAGCTCAGCCAATGATTAACAAAAATCCAAAGAATTAAGAAGGGTTCCCAAACTTTTTCATATGACTGTATAATGTCTTATAACAGAAACTGACCTAGTTTTGAGTGGATTATAATGGTGCAATAGTCTTTTACATGACCTTAATGACTAGGGGGGTATTTGCCAACTCTGCTGGACCGATTATTGCGACCTGAGCTGTGAAGTAGCCGTGCAAACCACTGAGATAAAATGATCCACTGAGTCCTTTATCACTCTCTGTGTCTTCTATGTTCCTATCACTACGACTCACTGACACCCTGTGATGCAAGGGGTCCCCATTATATACTTGAAGGGCTGCTTTCCCTTTCACTGCCCAATCTGCACTACATCGGGCCATAACGTGCTGTAATACAACAGGGTACACACGGTGTTTCATTACCTAGGGACCTCTGCCTAACAGGATTCCGTCTTTGAATTTCAGGTCCCATCACTGCCTGTGTAAAGGTTGCAGGTCTTTACTGTTTTTGCTCGGTTTGGTGATCACGTGTAGGTTCAATTTGTTCTGTTTGTGTTTAACATATAATGTACCGGAGTGCCATCCATTGCTTATTCCTGCCTAGTGCTATTTGTTCTGGGATAGGCAAACATAATTCAAAGATGGATGTACTAAGCCATAGGCTCAGGTTTTTTGTTTAAATAAACTGATGCTTATTCTGTCATAGGCACTTGAGTGTACATCCTGGACCTCAGATTTGTTCACATTATGGCAGAAAACTCAATCAAATAAACGAAAAATGCCATAGCAAATGCATTAGCATGGGTCCTAAGCAATCCATTAAACTGACATTCCTTTTTAAATTATTTTTTAGCTGAAAACATCTGTGCCAGGCCTTAGTCACAAATACTTTGCGTAAGAGTTTAAAAAAAAAAAAAAAAACATATCTCTCTCTCCATGGAGTCTGAAGTGCTGAGAAATAGGGGACAGACCTTAACTAGCATTGACAACCTCCAAGAAAGGATGAGTGGGTAACTTTGTACCACAGTGTCATTGCCTAGAGAATGTTAAGTGATTAAAAAGGTCAGTCTAACCTAATAAAAGGACAATGGTCTGTGTGTGTCTGCCTGGTTGATGTGTCTGTGTTATATGCCATTTGGTATGGGATTTGTAAAATCAGTGATTATGTTTGTGATGTGACATCTCTTGGGATTGAAAGTGCAATGCATTTTATTACTACATGCATTACAAAATACAGTGCATCCGGAAAGTATTCACAGCGCATCACTTTTTTCACATTTTCTTATGTTACAGCCTTATTCCAAAATGGATTAAATTCATTTTTTTCCTCAGAATTCTACACACAACACCCCATAATGACAACGTGAAAAAGTTTACTCGAGGTTTTTGCAAATTTATTAAAAATAAAAAAATTGAGAAAGCACATGTACATAAGTATTCACAGCCTTTGCCATGAAGCTCCAAATTGAGCTCCGGTGCATCCTGTTTCTCCTGATCATCCTTGAGATGTTTCTGCAGCTTCATTGGAGTCCACCTGTGGTAAATTCAGTTGACTGGACATGATTTGGAAAGGCACACACCTGTCTATATAAGGTCCCACAGTTGACAGTTCACGTCAGAGCACAAACCAAGCATGAAGTCAAAGGAATTGTCTGTAGACCTCTGAGACAGGATTGTCTCGAGGCACAAATCTGGGGAAGGTTACAGAAAAAATTCTGCTGCTTTGAAGATCCCAATGAGCACAGTGGCCTCCATCATCCATAAGTGGAAGAAGTTCAAAATCACCAGGACTCTTCCTAGAGCTGGCCGGCCATCTAAACTGAGCGATCAGTGGAGAAGGGCCTTAGTCAGGGAGGTGACCAAGAACCCGATGGTCACTCTGTCAGATGTCCTCTGTGGAGAGAGAAGAACCTTCCAGAAGGACAACCATCTCTGCAGCAATCCACCAATCAGGCCTGTATGGTAGAGTGGCCAGACGGAAGCCACTCCTTAGTAAAAGGCACATGGCAGCCCGCCTGGAGTTTGCCAAAAGGCACCTGAAGGACTCTCAGACCATGAGAAAGAAAATTCTCTGGTCTGATGAGACAAAGATTGAACTCTTTGGTGTGAATGCCAGGAGTCACATTTGGAGGAAACCTGGCACCATCCCTACAGTGAAGCATGGTGGTGGCAGCATCATGCTGTGGGGATGTTTTTCAACGGCAGGAACTGGGAGACTAGTCAGGATAAAGGGAAAGATGACTGCAGCAATGTACAGAGACATCCTGGATGAAAACCTGCTCCAGAGCGCTCTTGACCTCAGACTGGGGCGACGGTTCATCTTTCAGCAGGACAACGACCCTAAGCACACAGCCAAGATATCAAAGGAGTGGCTTCAGGACAACTTTGTGAATGTCCTTGAGTGGTCCAGCCAGAGCCCAGACTTGAATCCGATTGAACATCTCTGGAGAGATCTTAAAATGGCTGTGCACCGACGCTTCCCATCCAACCTGATGGAGCTTGAGAGGTGCTGCAAAGAGGAATGGGCCAAACTGGCCAAGGATAGGTGTGCCAAGCTTGTGGCATCATATTCAAAAAGACTTGAGGCTGGAATTGCTGCCAAAGGTGCATCGACAAAGTATTGAGCAAAGGCTGTGAATACTTATGTACATGGGATTTCTCAGTTTTTGTATTTTTAATAAATTTGCAAAAACCTCAAGTAAACTTTTATCACGTTGTTATTATGGGGTGTTGTGTGTAGAATTCTGAGGAAAAAGATGAATTTAATCCATTTTGGAATAAGGCTGTAACATAACAAAATGTGGAGAAAGTGATGCGCTGTGAATACTTTCTGGGTGCACTGTACATTCCAATGGATGGTGCACTGCAAATGTTAATGCTGAGATCTATGCTGATTACTTCCATTTTAACCCGTCTTAGACAGCTAACACAATCAGAGAACTGTTAATGTGTCTAGAGACGTTATACTCAAACAGAATATTGAGCTGGTGTCCTGTATGCAGTTCTGGTCACCACACCACAAATGACAAAGCCGGGAAAGAAGCTGTGCTGAGAAGAGGCACCAAGTGTATCCTGGGACTAAAGGACATATCCTACTGTAACAGGCTAATGCAGTTAAGACCTGTTAGGCCGCATGGAAACTTAATCCAGGCCTGTAAAATCCAAAAAGGGTTCAGTAAAGCTAGTCTAGGAAATTTCCAAATAAACAGTGAAATGCAAACTTGACAATGCTTGTTGGAGAATAAGGGGATGCACGATTAAGACAGAAGCCAATAATTCACTAATAATACCTGAACATGTTAATGCATAAATATCGCCTATCGACCTTCGGGACTTCAGTAAAAGTCGAACAGCCAGGAGTTGCTCACACTGACACAGGGGCTACATACAGATTCCATCTAGCAGTGTCAGTGTCATTTGGCCAATTATGGAGTGGCGAGATTGCTGTGCCAACACAACTTCCTTTATTGAGCAGCAGTCACTTTATAAAGTGAATTCAAGGGAAGTGACATGCCAAGATTTGTAAGGAAGATGTAATTGTGTAAGTAGCAGCATTGTCACGTGTACAGAATACAAGGAAATTCTTACTTTTACAATTGATTATTTATTAGACTCCTTCACTTTCTGCATACTTGATTGTGTTGTGGATTTAATTTTAAAAGGAGAAATTTGCCATTTTTGTCCATTGGTCTATGCTCAAAAATCCATAATGACAAATTGAAGGCATGTTTGCAGAATGGTTTGCAAATTTATTAAAAATCCAAAACTGAAACTTCTCATTTACGCAAGTACTAATCAATGTGAACTCAGGGTTAACGTTTGTAGTGCACCATCTATTGGAATGTATTTTGTAATCCATATTATAATAAAATTAAATGTGTTTGACATTCCAACAGATGATGCGTCATAAACATTTGATTAGTACAAATGTTTGTGAGGCATCTTTTGTTGTAATCATCAATGCAATGTGTATATCTCTGTTATATGTCATTTGGTGTGGGAGTCGTAAAAGCAGGATCTGTTTGGTATGTCAGAGACACAGCAACTGGACGGACACACAGATAAGCTTATCCCTTTATTATGGTGGATTCAGCTCAGTTGTGCTGAGGTGCATCCTCTTTGCTTTAATACTCCTTGAGATGCATCTAGAACGTGATTGGAGTCCGCCAGAGACAAAGTGAATTAATTGAACATTATTTAAAACAACACGCGTGTACCTGTATATAGAAGGTCCTACAATTCACACAGCATGTCGGGAAAAAAAAAACAAGCGATGAAGTCCAAGGAACTCTCTGAAAACCTCCACAATCAAATGGTAGCGAGACAGAGATCAGGGCAGGGTGATCAAACCATTTGTAAAGCTTTGAGTGTTCCCAGGGGAACAGCGGCCTCAATAGTTATGAAATGGAAGAAGTTTGGAACTTCAAAGTAACCAGGCAAATTGTCTGGTGAGGACCAGGCACTGCTTATTATCTTCCTAATTACCATCATTATGATGGAGCATGGTGCCAGGAGCATGACGCTGTGAGAGTGCAGGAACAGGGAGACTGGTCAGAATTGAGGGAAAGATGAATTTAGGTAAACACAGAGAGCTCCTTGAAGGTCTGCTCCAGAGTGCATGTGACCTCGGGATGGGGTGACAGTTCACCTTTCGGCACAACGATAACCAGACGCATACAGCCAAGACAACACTGGAGTGACTTCAATACAAGAGTCCGGATGTCTTTGAGTGGCACAGATTGATACCTCACAGAACATGTGTGGAGATTCCTGAAGGCGACAGTTTACTGACACGTCCCATCCAGTCTAATGGAGCTTGACAGAATCCGTCAGGAAGAATGGGATAAACTGCCCCAATCCAGGCGTGCACAGCTTGTAGAGACTTACCCAATAATACAGAAAGCTGGAATTGCTGCCAAAGGGACTTCTACAAAGCTATGAAGGAGAGCTTTCAGTTTTTGATTTTTATTAAGTTTGCAAACTTTTCTGAAAACACTCGTTCACTTGGTAAATTAAGTGTATCTTGATGGGCAGAAATGGCAAATGTATTTCTATAAAGTTAAAACTACAACACAAGAAATTGTGCAGAAAATGAAGGGGTCTCAATACTTTCTTAAACCACTTTAGATGTTTGTAGTGGAATTTATACGTTTCAGTCAATTGTGTCCTAAAGAGCCCTCTTAAACTCCTGATCTCCATATGGAGTGGCATGTCCCTTCCGCCTTGTGCCAGTACCTGCTGTCACTTACCAAGGGTTCATCTGGCCTCCTGTTGATCCTTTGTGGCGCCTCTCTGCCTGTTATCCTGATACTCTCAGACTGTACTTTCTCAGTGTATGCTCCTTCTGCACTCACCACTTAACTACATTGCCACATGCGAGTCTACTGTGAAGAGCCATTTTTCTGGCTCCTCTATTATGATTAGCTGGATTTCTCTTTCCTGTCTTTGCTAATGCTACTAATGCAGAAAAGGCAAGAGCAGCCGCTTCTAGGATGACCAACTCCACCTTAACTTAATAAAAGTACACTCCATTTCCAAACGCACAAAACTGCCCACCTGTCATATCAGAATCACATTTATTTGATAAGTCTGCCATGTACACGAGGAATTTCAGTCTGGTTTTTTAATGACTGTCCATGTATAGATATAAGACACACATACACATAATGAATAAGTACACGTCTGAAATAATTACTAGACTTAGACTGTAAACACATGTATACAATATGCAAGGCAGTGCAAGAATTACTAAAATAAATGCAGAATTAACCATTAACTATATGTAAGCCTATTGCACAATATTTAGGGGGAGCCCAGACTGAACAAGACCGTTCATGAGCTTTACGGCCTATGGAAAGAAGCTGTTGTCATGTCCGCTTCCTTTAGTGTAGTGAAGTCTAATACCAGGCAGAAGTTCAAAGAGGTGATGGCCTGGACTTGAGGGGCCAGTGATGTTTTTCACTGCCCATTTCATGACTCGGGAATAGTGCAGGTCATGTAGGGTGGGAAGACTGATTCCAGTGATCTTTTTGGCAGACCGCACTACACTATCTGTTGTAGCCTGTTCTTGTCAAGTTTAGTTGCTGAACCAAACCACACAGTAATGGACTATTGCTGTGTAGAATTTAATCAGTAGCCACCATGGTACATTGAACTCCTTCAGCCGTCATAGGAAGTCCATCTGCTGGTGTACATTTTTTTAATGGAGTCTATGTGGGTCTTCCATATCAAGTCAGAAACATAACGGTTTCACAATTGTCACATTATTGTTAAGTTTGGAGAGGAAAGGTAATATCAGTTTGAAGGGGGGTTCCTGAAGACCACTGTCATTCCCATAATTTTAAGCATGTTTAGCTCCAGATTGTTTTCAGTACAGCAAAGGGCCAGCAGCACAACCTCCTTACTGTATGCAGACTCCCCACCATCCCTAATGAGTCCAATGATGGTTCTGTCATCCACGTATTTGAAGAGCTTGACAGATGGGTCCATAGAGGAGCAGTCATTAGTATCAAAGGAGAACACACACCCCTAGGTGCTGGAGGTGAGTTTTCTCAGTTTTACCTGCTGCTTCCCAATTTTTAGAACCACTCACAGAAAGCTGGGTGAGTTTGAAGTGGAGGAGTTCAGTGATGATTGTATTAAACATTGAGCTGAAGTCCACAAACAGAATCCTTATGTAGGTCCCTGGGTAGTCGGGTTGTTCTGCAGACTAATTCCAACGGCATCGTCCACCGACTGGTTTGTTGGGTAGGGCAAACTTAAGGGGGTCCAACAAAGGAATTGTGATGTCCTTCAAGTGAGCTAAAGAGGTTTCCATGACCACAGATGTCAAAGCTACAGGTCATTCTATCCAGTTATGAGGGATTTTTTTCGGACTGCTATGATAGTGGCTTGTTTGTAGAAATAAGGAACCTCATTAAGCACTAATGACTGGTGGTAAATGCATGTAAAGACAGGGCAGTTGATCAGCACAAATATCCATAGATCAGTTATGTACTGTATGTTGTGGTATCCATCTCTATATGACTGTGGGGATTTGTCCACTTGTACTTTTATTTCCACAAAAACAAATGACACTTGTCTAACTGCTTTACACTCCACCAATATTCAGGATTATTGAGCACAGTGGGCCATTCGTGAATGAAGTGTCCGTCTGTTGTGGGACACATGTAAGCATGGAGTCAAGCTAGCATGAACTTGAGTTGAACAGGCACAATTCCAAGCAGAATCAAACCTCTTCAGAAAGACTCCAGCATAGGCTTGACCATAGCTGTATAGCCTCTTCTTTCCAAAATAAATAAATTACCTAGAAAAACTGAGTAAGAAGAATTGCCCAACATGCAGGAAGGCCGTGGTAATTCAATTATTTTACCGTTGGAGAGACTAATGATTTAAGTGGCCTCTAGTCATGCGTGGGTGGAGGTTTCTTGCTGCAGAATTTATTTTTAGGAAAACATGATGTGCAAAATTCTGCAAGAGCTAAGAAGGCTGTCTTTGTATAACAATCAAGTGCTGCTCTTCAGTAAATATTAACGGCTTAGCTGGCAAGTCTTTGGTTTCTGTTTCTAGTTGTATTTCACACCATGCCTTGTTGGCAGTGTAGTACCCTTATGGCCATATTGGATCTAAATGTGGGAGAGGTGTGACATGGCTCCAGTAACACACACCCCATTTCAAATAGGCTGGGCTAAGCTGTGTGATGCTCTGTGCCCGCATCCCATGGGCGCCTTCCATTTGCTGAAGTATCTAGTAGTTTGTAACCAAAGATGGACGAGGGCAAGAGAGGAAACAACAACAAATTTAAAGGTGCAGAGTGTAGAAAAGCGATCATTTATTAATAACAAAAAGACAACAGACCATTCTTATTAACTAGAGAGGTCTTAAGCACAAAAATCCCAAAAAATGTCCACCAGAGAGGCGGGAAACCATCAAACCCCGGCTAGTTACAAAAATGACAATGAAAAGTCTTTATAAATAACAATCTGTACTAGCCAACCCATGGCGTAGCATATGCCGCATAATTATGTATTGATGGGTGACCACTTCCTGAACGACACAGTTGTCAGTACTTGTAGTCACAGTTGAGAAACACTTTTTAAATGTCTTTTAAGCACAGAGGAAACAATGAACATGTGATACATCCGTAATGTAATAAGCCACCAAGAAAAGTAAAATTGCAACAATGCTATCTACAAAAGTGAAAACAAATTCGAGCCCCATATATTTTTTAACTGCCTTGTGGGGCTGTAGTAGTGTTGCTGCTTTGCGGTAAGGAGACTCTGGAAGATTGTGTGTTTGCTTCCCGGTTCCTTCCTGTGTGGACAGCGCTTTGAATACTGAGAATCAGTATCGGTATATCAATGTAGCGAAGTATTATTATTCCTATGTGTCCAGCGCGCTCTCGCGTCTGTATGTATATGTGTGTGTGTGTCACACGCTTTCGCTCTCTCTCTCGCTCGCTGCACGTGGTCCTGCAGGCAAACGCCGCAAAAATAATATATTGATTGCTGAACACTTCTGGAAAGACACAGTTGTCTAAAAGGAGGGAAAAAAATGAACATTTGCAAAATCTGTAACGCTCCTTTCAGTAAGTATAATGCACACGCTTTTGTCGGCCAGTTTTTGCCAGCCGACCGTCGTCGCACGGTCATTCAGCGATTCAGTTCCGCGACAAACATGCCTCTTCTTACCTGGTCCTCCCCCGTCCACCTTCGTTCTCTAAGCTTACACACCCCCTGGTCATGTGCCCGCTCCCAAGAGCAGCTCACGGAGCCCTGGCCACCAACTTTAAGACCATTGGATGAAGCAGGTGAGACGCTAATGAAACAGAGGCACAGGGCTTATTGGTTTTTAAAGACTGCTTACTTCATTGTGTTTTAACCTCAGTTGTAAAGGATTGTTTTAAGGATCCCATGGGATACCCCTCGCAAACCGTTTTACACGCTGCATATGGCGATTCACCTCCGCGAGAAACATGCCTCTATGAACAGTCAACGTGGCTTGGAGGTGCATGTGGCCTCTACGACAGACGAATATAAATGACGCCGTTTTTTCTGTGTCATCGCGTCCGAGTTGGTGGCCGTGGTTCTGCGAGTTGTCGTCGCATCCAATGGTCTTAGAGTTGGTGGGCGTGGCTCCTTCCTGCGTGCGCCATGGGTGTCTTACTTGTCGACGGCTTAGTGAATTATATATATAGATATTTACAGAAATGCTTGGCGGCAAAAGGAAGCTCTGACGAGCACAAAAACCAGAAGGCAAAATAGACAATCCCAAAAACGAGCACATTCCAAAAATGAAATCCAAAGAATGGCCAAAATATGGAGCAAAAAGCCACAAAAACACAGACAATCCCAATAAGCGTGATACTCACAAGAAACAAACACCAATGCTAATGCTTTCAATGAACCGCAAGGGACAGTGGGTGGTCCCTGCATTTTTGTCCCTGCAGTTTTTTTTTTTTTTTTTAATATATTTTATTAATTTTTATTGTAATCATTCCATACAAATAGATCAATTTCTAACCAAACAAATCAAACCCCACCCCTGAGAAGGAGAGCTTAGCTAAAGGAGAATTGCTTAAGGCTTTTTAATAAGACAACATTAAGCAAAGGAAAGGGAGAAATAAATATCTATGTAAATCAGAGATGGAGAAGGGAATTAAATGCGGTAATAGTTATTTCTCTTATTCTAAAATAATATTGATCAGATTCTGCCAGGTTTTGAAAAAATTTTGTACAGATCCTCTAACTGAGAATTTGATTTTTTCCAATTTCAAATAATATAAAACATCGGTTTTCCACTGACTTACCAGAGGAGAGTTAGGATTCTTCCAATTTAACAGAATAAGTCTGCGTGCCAAGAGTGTAGTGAATGCCATCACCGTTTGCTTGTCCTTCTCCACTTCAAGTCCGTCTGGAAGAACACCGAACACAGCTGTTAATGGGTTAGGAGGGATTGTGATACCAAGGCTGTCTGAAAGGCACTTAAAAATTTTTGTCCAAAATGATGTTAATTTGGTGCAGACCCAGAACATGTGACCTAGTGAGGCAGGAGCTTGGTTGCAGCGTTCGCAGGTTGGATCCTGTCCTGGAAACATTTTGGACAGTTTTAAGTGAGACAGATGAGCTCGATATATAATTTTTAGTTGAATAATTCTATGCTTTGCGCATATGGAGCTCGAGTGATTCTCTGCTTTGCTACCTTCCACTCCTTTTCTGATATATTGATTAAGAGATCTTCTTCCCAATGTCCTCTTGGATCTTTGAAAGGTAGGGACTCTAATAGGATTTTATATAATGCGGAAATGGTGTTTAATTCCTCGGCATTGAGCAGTATTTTTTCCAGCATTGTGGAGGGTGCAAGGTGGGGAAAATCGGGCAATTTGTGTTTAACAAAATTTCTAATTTGAAGATAGTAAGAAATGTGTAGCTGGGAGGTTGAATTTTGAACGTAATTGTTCAAAAGATGCAAATATGTTGTCTATATAAAGATCTCTGAGCATTTTAATCCCAAAACTTTTCCAGGTATTAAAAACTAGATATGTTTGCGAGGGTTGAAAGAGGTGGTTCTCTTGCAGAGGTGCCACTGATAAAAGATTTTCCATCTTAAAATGCTTTCTAATTTGGTTCCATATTCTGAGTGAGTAAAGCACAATTGGGTTATTAGTATATTTGCGATAACTTTCATTTATTTGAGAGCAGAGCAGGGAGTATAAAGAAGTACTACAGGATTTTATTTCTATTGCGGACCAAGCCTGTGTATGTTCATTTATTTGTGTCCAGGTTTTTATGGCTTGTATGTTTGCTGCCCAGTAATAAAACTGAAAATTAGGTAAAGCCATGCCACCTTCTGCCTGAGGTCTTTATAGGGTCACTCTTCAGATACGTGGGTGTTTTGAGTTCCAAATGAATGAGGTTATTGTTGAATCTAATTGCTTAAAAAACGATTTATTGATATATATTGGAATGTTTTGAAATAAAAAGAGAAGTTTAGGAAGGATATTCATCTTAACAATGTTAATTCTTCCAGCTCTAGTGAGATGAATGGTTGACCATCTATCTAAGTCTTGCTTACTTTTTTCCATACAGACGCCAAAATTTTGTTGATAAAGAGCTTTATGTTTACTTGTGATATTTACCCCTAGGTATTTAAACTGATCTGCTATGGTAAAAGGTAGGGTGTCCAATCTAATATTATATGCTTGTGAGTTCACTGGAAAGAGTATACTTTTATTCAGATTAATTTTAAGACCAGATATCTTTTGAAATTCTGTTAGTGCTGTTAGAACTGCAGGGACAGTGTTTTCTGGGTTTGACTGTGATGGGCGGGTGGCTCAGCCTCTGAGGGCACCACCCACAAAACACCAGGTGCATACGGAAATGTGTCTCAACATAAAGAAACTAAATTATCAGCAGTGTTAGCAATAAAAACAGTTGTTAAAGAAACATTTCAACACAGAAGGGAACACCAGTGTCCAAAAATTCACAGAAAAAAAATTCTTCAGTAAACAATTGTCCAGAAAAACACTGCTGTGAAGAAGGTAAACAGCCAATAAATAAATAAAAAAAAACAGGAATAAAATTAGATACAGAATCTGTTTTCACCCAGTGCTTCTCACCATATCCCCCCTGCTCAGTCTCTGGATCTGCTCAAATGACTGAGATATTGATGAACATGGACCCCTTTCTGGCTGCCACTTCTATTGGTACCCATTGGGATCCAACGAGAGCCCAAATTCCTCTTCCTGCCACCTCTTTTGGTCACCATTGGACTCTTGGAGCCTGTGATCACCCCTGCTTCTGGAACGACCCACCTCTTTGCTTCATCACAGGGCGTCTATGATTGGGCAGGTGGCCCTGCCTCTTGAAGAACCACCCACAAAGCATAAAAGAAGATACATGGAAATTAAATGTGCAACCATGTTAGCATACATTGAACAAAAAAAGGCATAAAAATAGAATTTGAACACCGGTCCGGGGAGAAACCTGGCTGAAATATAACACCTTAACACAAAAGCCAGACTTTAAGCCTCACCCCAATCAACCTCACCCCAAACTCAAATGTTGGAGGAGAATGGGAAACAGGGAAACCATAAACCTATGCTCCAGGACAAATACATTTCAAGTTCCTTTATAGTTGATTATTTAATACATAGATGTAAAAGGACAGCAATAAATAAGAGCAAAAAATATTAGCGATAGATAGATAGATAGATAGATAGATAGATAGATAGATAGATAGATAGATAGATAGATAGATAGATAGATAGATAGATAGATAGATACTTTATTAATCCCAAGGGGAAATTCACAAGAGTCATAAAAGCAAAATCAGTACCTTTTCAAGATAAGCAGGAATCCAAAATCAGAAGCATAAAAATCACCAAAACAGGAATCAGAGTTCAAAAACACAGTGCCAAAGTTGCAGCTTCTCCATTTGTACTGCTGGGTGCAGTCCACTGCTGCATAATCAGGTGGTCCTGCCCCCTTAAGCTCCACATAAAAAGGCACGTCAGAAAAGAGAGAAAATTAATATGGATAATACTACATAATACTAGGCAGGCAGTGTGGTACAGTGCTTAAGACTTTGAACTTCAGACTCTGGGTTGTGGGTTCAGATCCAAGTACTGACACTGTGCGTCCATGAGCATGGCACTTCACCAGCCTGTGGTCCAATTGGAAAAAAGAAAAGGAAGCAGTTGTATCTGAAATGTGGTAAATCACCTTGGGTAAAGTTATAATATAAAACTTCAAAATAAGCAAACGACACAATAAATAGATAAAGCACAAAAGCAAAAACTCAATTATCAACACAATGATGTTCTGAAAGAGAAAATATAATTGAGCCAGGGATGAAACCAACTAAATGTAACATTTTCAAATTCAGACCGCAGCAGAGTTTCCTGAACTTGATGTAGTAAAAGAGAAAACTCTCAAGAAAAAATGAATTTCCTAATTTAATAAAGAATTTGGCCTAGTTTTCATGTTGGCTTTTCATTTTGGTGTTCTGGTTCACCTCAATCAGTTTGCTTAGGTGACAGTTTGTGTTTTGCTTGTTTCCATGTCTCCCGTTCTGCACTTAACTCTAGTGGTTTTCTTGTGCTCTGCCTGCCATGCTGTCGCATAAGAATTCATCTTTAAATAATGTGTCCAGACACTTTAGTGCCCCCATGCTTTGCTAAGACTTCTTTCCCACAAAAAGACCCAGAGCTAACAAGGGGCTCAAGCAGCGAGCACTAAAAAGGAGGGGAACATTTGACACGTGTTTTAGTGGCATCACACTTGTCTTCTGTTGCAGTGGCTCCTGTGTACCCAGCCATGTTCTGCAGACTTACTGATTAAGATTAAAGGGTGCAGCAGTCAGCTTTCACGTGGCATTGCCTTGACTGCATGTCCAGTCGGTCAACCAGTGCCTGAGGCTTGCTTGAAGGCATCTTGTGAGTATTTCTGGCAGATGACAGAGTCTGAGAAGGGGATCAGAATTTCACTCTCTAGATCATTCCTACATTTTTGATGTGCTGTCGCTAAAAATCGCTCTCACCTCCAGGTATTTGATTTTTCCTAATAATACCAAGACAACAGTCTTGTGATCGCAGCCTTATGTTTTGGTGTTAAAAGCATTAACATGCTGAACAAGATATAGGGAAGCAAAACGTTTATGGTGTTAGAAAGCAAAATGAGGATTTTGACGCACTTGAGTATAGCTACACAGTCCAGACATCATCTGCTTGGCTAAAGCTTGTTCACTTTAAACAAAGCTGCTCTTTACCCCAAGAATATGCTGGGCTTGTTTTTTTTTTTTCCTTCTTCAAATTGTCGGTCAAGTGCTGTTTTTGAATGCAGCCTTCTTGGGAAAGCGAGATGAATTTTAACTTGTATGTTTCACCACAGGAGGCCTTTTTTTTCTTAACCTGAGCATCATGAAGGATAAAGCAAGAATCTGCAGCATTAGAGGTTTACGATTAATATGAAGGTACAGGAGTGGGGCTTATAGGTATCTTATTCTGAACGAGCTTGTCACAGTCCATCCATATGAAAAAGCAAGCCGGGCCCGTACTTTCTCAAGTAACTTGCTTTTCCTTTTCAAAAAATAATCTCTGAGAACTTGGAAGGGGCCTGACTTGCCTCGAAAGCTTGCATATTGTAATCTTTTTAGTCAGCCAATAAAAGGTGTCATTTTGCTTGGCTTTTCTCTACATTCATTATTTACAAAAGACAAATACAAAGCAAATCCTGTTCTTCTTCTAACAAAAAATATTAGCATTAAGAAAATAATCAATCCATAAAAAATATATGCAAACAAAAGCCATGAACTTGCCGTCTCTCAAATAGTTCCTCTTAGTTGCTCTAGTTCTCTTAAGCTGCTGTCATATTGCGCAACTTTTTGTTGTGGGGTATTTCAGATTTGCCAATCACAGCCACTGAGCTTGTTGTTGCACCACATCAAATTACACGACTGAAAATCAGTGCCATTGCCACGTTTAACAACTGAGTGCCATCTTCCAGCACAGTTGTGCTCGCCCCTTTTTTCTGACAGCTGGTGGCATGTTGCCTGATGGAGCTGGCGGTGTACAAAGGGTTAACAGCTCCAGTGGGTTCAACACCAATTTCTGCCTTTTAATTTCTTTTTTCCATTCTGTTTTTGATTGTAAAATATGAGACATCAGAGAAGACGAGCTTCTCGTCTGTTTGCGAGGTCCGCATCTGTTGCACCGCCTGACAGAGCCTTAGCTCTACAAAGTGTTAAAAGCTGTGGTTCGTTCATCCGCAGTCTCGTCCCTTTTTTCTTTTTCCATTTTGATTTGTTCCAACAATACCCTCACCTCTTCCAGTTTCCTTCTGCCGATCAGGAAATACTTTGCAAACCAGAACTTGGCACATCACTGTCTCTAAAAGTGCTTCGTTTTTCATCTTTGCTCTTCCGTCTGGTAAGCAACTACTCTTGGTAATCTTTTACCCTCCTACTGTTTACTACGCTCCACTCTTGCTGTATTCATTTTCCATGCAACTGCAGTAAGGTATACAATGCCATCCTCCCTTCCCCCGAGGCACGCTTGAGCCATGCAGCACTTCATGACCCCCAAACATGTCTTGAACACTTACATCCGAGCAGCTACCACTTACAATAGCCCACTCACTCCCTGAGCCTAAAACCAATGCGGAAAGCATACAGTGGTACCTCTGGTCACGACCGTAACTCGTTCCAAAACTCTGGACGCGACCCGAATGTAATTTCCCCATAAAATTGTATGTAAATACAATGAATCCATTCCAGACCGTACGAACTGTATGTAAATATATATTTTTTTAAGCACAAAAATAGTTAATTATACCATAGCATGCACAGTGTAATCCATATTACTAAACGAGAATGGTAAACCGGATATGGACGCAGGGACCTGCCCGTGGACGCAAAAGACATAGTGCGCAGGTGCCACACAAAGCCCCCCTCCAACTAACAGAAATCGCAGGAGACATGGTGCGCAGGCGCCACACAAAGCCCCCCTCCACTAACAGAAATAAGAAATGAGGCAACGTGCCCATAGCACACACAAAAAAAAAAGGAGACAGACGCAGGCGCCACACAAAGCCCATAACACACAAAAAAGAGGAGTCAGACCCACGCCCCTGAGTGAAGTGGGACAGACTACGGAGTCCACAAAGGGTCACCCATCAAGCCCGAGATTACCGCTCAAAAACGAAAGAGCAACCGCAAGCAAACACCCGACATCATACAGAAACCCCACAAATATGAACAAAACAACATATTTGAATCACATTATCCCCGCCCCACAATGAAACAGGACAGACTACGGAGTCCACAAAGGGTCACACATCAACCCCGAAATATTACGGAAAGTGAATTGTGATACGGAAAACAGCAGATACTACGATAGGAGCATTTGCCTACAATGCGCATCTGAAATCAACGTACACACTACACAGCATAATCCACGCACTTCTAAAAAACCGCACGCGGACACCCGACGTCATACATAAACAACAAGAAACCAGACTACACTACATATTGAAATCACATTACAGTGATGCAATATTAACAGGACAACCACAGATAACACGGGCGCAACACCTGATGGGTAATAATAAGAAGAAACGAACGCTCCGTATTAAACATACGTCATCTGAACACGTACAAACTATACAGCATAGGTGAATCTCATTACAGTGATGCACTATTAACCGTAGAACCACAGAAAACGCTCCCTATTAACAGTAAGTGCGATCATCCTTATTACTTACCCATATTACTAACGATAAAGAACAGACAAGTCATGAATTCACAATCACGGGTGCAAAACGATACGGCTCGAGTAACGGGACCACAAAGATGAGCCCGCATGAAAAAAAACAATAAACGTAGGCGCCTACAACGCGCTTCTGAAACCGTGGAAGAAAAACTGTCTCGGCTCCAAAAACGAAAAGCTCGACTAACACAGGTACAGAAACGAGCCCAAATGGACAGATACAATGAACGTAGACGCATGCAGCGCGCATCTCAAACTGCGGAAGCGAAGCAGGCACGGGTTCAAAAGGAAAGAGCTCAAGTGACAGACATACAAAAACGGGACCAATGGGAAAAAATCAATGAACGCAGACGTCTACAACGCGTGTCTGAAATGCCGGAAAACAAGCAGGCACGACTCCAAAAAGAGAGAGCTCGACTGACCGGGATACAAAAACGGGCCCGGCTCCATAAAAACAATGAACGCCGGTGACTGCAACGCGCTTCTCACACAACACAAGCAAAGCAGTTACAGCTCCAAAACAACACATCCCAAATACTGGACATACAACAACGCGCCTCTCAAACGGCACAGGCAAAAGATAAACGTCAAAGACAGTAACGACAAACACCCGCTAAACAATTCCGCCAATTGGCTGACAACGCGTTCTATAATGAGTCCACTATTAATGAAAATTCATTGGAATTAATGCATGTCATTTGCAATCATTGTCATTCACTTAACTGAAGAAACAACTGGCAATACAACTAATGAGTTTACACGTTGTTGTCAAAAGGGTCAAGTTAGACTGCCTCCTTTACATGAATATCCTGAATCTCTACGGAAGCTTCTAACTAACGATGTACCTGAAAGTAAAAACTTTATGAACTGCATTAGATCCTACAATGGTTCATTTGCTTTTGCATCTACCGGAGTAAATATCAGGCCACCAGCTGGCAATGGCCCATACTGCTTTCGCGTATGTGGACAAATATTACATCGCATTGGAACAGTGCACCCTGAAACAAATCACGAACGCAAATTTGCAGAAATATACATCTTAGATCCAGATGACGCAATCTATCAACGAGTGAACCTTCCTGAAAACAAACAATGCACGGAGCTTATAATGAGAGACGTCACTAAGGTCATAAACAATCACCCATTAGCTAAGTCTATAAAAATGCTACATGAGGTTGAAAGAGAGGCCAATACAAAAGCAACCTACGGCTGCCCGGCGGGCACGGGTTCAAAACACCGGGGGTAGGCGAGCGAAGCGAGCAGGGGGCGGAGCCCCCTTGTAGTAAACTAAATGTAAAAACATTCAATAACACTGAGAAAACCTTGAACAACAGAGAAAACTAACATTGTAAGAGTTTGTGCGATAGCACTACGAACTGCTCGCTGTAAATACTTTTTTTATGAGTTTTAAGAACAGGGAAAAAAATTAAATGCCACTTCTCTTGCAAAACTTTTCAAACCATCATCTACTGGCTTTAAATTCCTCACCTTTGCCACTTGAAGAAGGATTTTTTTCAGCAAATCGCAATGAATCTTCCAGGCTTTCTCGCATAACATTGCCTCGCTTACGCTATCCCCTGCAAGTTGCTTCTCATTCAACCACACTAGCAACAGTTTTTCCACCTCTTCCAGGACATGAGGCCTCTGCTTGGTTAACATTATAACTCCTTTTGCAGCATCAGCTGCTTTGTTAGGCCCTGTATACGCAAACAAAAGAAAACAGGAAACAGAGAATGGGAAATCATCGGCGCGTACGAATGCGCGTAGGGAAACTGGCTGCCACTGTTTTTGTTTGCCACCAGAGCATGTGGTCTTGAACAGAAACAAAATTTTGGCAAACTTTTTGATCGTAACCTGATTTGTACGTGTTTGGAAACATTCGTAACCAGAGGTTCTACTGTATCTTAATCCTATTTCTTAATCCTATTTCATATAATATAATATTTCATATAAGGATTAATATCTTAATCCTATTTCAGCCAAATCCATAATGTGACCCATCACATATGTGTCCTATTAACTTCTTCCAGTCAGGTCTGTGCCATTACGATTTTTTTTTAATCACAGAGCTCATGATAAATTCAGACAAGTAAGCCGGACCTTGGCCATTTAATGCTTTATATGTTAAAAGAAGGATTTTGAAATCTTAACCGGGAACCAGTGTAAGGATTTAAGAACTGGAGTTATGTGTTCGTATTTTCTTGTTCTTGTAATAATTCTTGCAGCCACATTTTGGATTAACTGGAGGCTGTATAAAGAACAGTTTGAACATCCAGTGAACACCGCATTGCAGTAGTCAATCCTACTAGAGATAAATGCATGAATTATTTTCTCAGAATCCTGTTTATTTAGAAAGCGCCTTAATTTCCTAACATTTTTAAGATGGAAGAAACATGATTTGGACAACTTTGTAATATGCGCTTTAAATGACATGCTAGAGTCAAAGATAACTCCTAGATTGCGGGCTGATTCAGTAAAATTAATGGGGATTCCAACTGAGTTAAATGATGACGGAATATTGTTATGATCAGCGTCATTCCCTCCAACAATTAACATCTCTGTTTTATCTGTATTTAAAGACAAGTAGTTCTTATTCATCCACTCCTTTAATTCACTAACACAACTAATTAAAGACAACATCGGAGAAACTTTATTTGATTTAAATGAAAGGTATAACTGGGTGTCATCTGCATACGAGTGAAAATTAACATTACCGGTATGTTTCCTAATGAGAGATCCCAGTGGAAGCATGTAAAGTGAAAACAGTAAAGGTCCCAGTACTGAGCCCTGCGGGACACCATATTGAACTTCTGTGTATAATGATGGAGTCCTGTCAGCACATTTCTGTACATATTGGAATCAATTTGATAAGTAAGAACTAAACCAAGCGAGCACGGTGCCTGTAAGCCCAACATCATTTTCTAGCCTGTGCAGTAAAATAGAATGGTCGATGGTGTCAAATGCTGTACAGTAATCCCTCCTCCATCGCAGGGGTTGCGTTCCAGAGCCACCCGCGAAATAAGAAAATCCGCGAAGTAGAAACCATATGTTTATATGGTTATTTTTATATATTTTAAGCCCTTATAAACTCTCCCACACTATTATAAACATTTCACGCACAATTATACAGCATAAACCCTTTGTATTCTCTTAGATATTAGGTAAGATTCGTTGAAATTATGTATGTAAACACAGTAAAACCTAAATATTATTTTAAAGATATCGAGCGTCTCCGATATCACATATGTTACAGCCATTACGACAGACAGGCCACCATCAATAAATACGTACAATGCAAGAAAAATTGTATACAGTAAAATGTGTGTACAGTGACACTAAACTATGTACATGTAATAAGTACTGTACGTAAATAATTAATTATGGTTACTCACCAACAATGACACGACGACTTGTCCGATAACGATGAGTTTAATTTTACTGCACAACAAAGGATAGCGTTACAGCTCTTCTAAAGGAGCCTCTTCAGGCGACTGTGTAGCACCGCCGTTGTTCTTCTTACATCGCTCTTCAATCCAAATCCCTAAAGCAGATTCCATCCAGACTACTGCCTTATCACGTCCACTTGCAACTCATTTTGCACCCTGGTTAAAAGACACTGCGGCCGTAGATCTTATATGCTTTTCCTCCTTTTTAAATAAAAAGAATCGTGGACTCATTTATGCTGTAATGGTGTCCTGCAGCGGTGTAGCTGTTTCCTTCCTTCAACATATCCAAAACTTTTACCTTTTCTGCAATCATTTGCATCTTAATGCTGAATGAGTGAGATTAGACTTCCTGGTTAATGCAGCACTCTGTCGCTGAGCCAATCAGCAGCACACAGGAACTTAACCGCGTGCTCTGATTGGGTAGCTTCTCAGCCATCCGCCAATAGCGTCCCTTGTTTCAATTCAAATGGGCAAATCAACTGAGGAAGCACACGTACTGTAGACCGCAGACATCCACGAAGCAGTGAAAAATCCGCGATATATATTCCCATATGCTTACATTTAAAATCCGCGATGGAGTGAAGCCGCGAAAGACGAAGCGCGATATAGCGAGGGATCACTGTACTTAAGTCCAACAACATAATTACAGTGGAGTTTCCTTCATCAGTCTGTATGGTCTGTGAGTCTCTTAAATAGAGCTGGGGGGAGTCATCTAGTTTGGTTCTACCTCAAGTGTGTAGGGCACAGCGTAAAGAACAAATCAACACAGAGATGGAGAATACTCCACCTTTGTGTGTGTCAGTGTATACAGGTATGTGTATCCATCTGGTAGCCACGTCTCTATTATATGATATTTGATTTGGGATTTGAGAAAAAAAAAAAAACAGTGGTAAGGTTTGTGATGCGCCATCTGTTGGAATGAAAAATGCAACACATTTTATTACTATAAATGTTTGTGCTGCATCATATGCTGGGATAAAAAAAATCAGTTCATTTTATTACTACAAACTAGCTGTGCTACCTGTCAAAGACAGACTGAAATTGAAGTAATAAACATAGCCCTTTGTGATAATGTGCTCTATGCTATACATGTGTCTGAATTATATACCATTTGGTATGGGATTCAAAGCAGCATTCATGTTTATGATGCCATATTTTGTAGTGACAGACACATAGCAACCAAACAGACACACAGTTGCTTTTACTTTAATTGAGGAGGATGTTTGTGATGTGCCATCTGTTGGAGTGAAAATACAGTGCATTTCATTACTACAAATGTTTGTAGTGCGTCAACTGTTGTAATGAAAAATGCAGTGCATTTTATTACTACAAATGTTTGTAATGAGACATCATTTGTAATGAAAAATGCATTTTGTTAATACTTGCATTGCAAAGTACATTTCAATAGATGGTGCACTGCAAATGTTAATGCTGAATATGCTGAGGTCTCCATTGATCACTGACATTTCATCCCATCTTAGGTGTGTAGTACATCTCGGCAGTACATACAGTAAACCTGTTATCATAGAAACATAATAAAATACAAACAGAATGAAAACACAAACTAATGATATTTAAAGGATAACAAAAAGATTAAAGAAAAAGAAAACAAACCCTGGCTATAGCATAACACAGTGCTAGTGGAATTGCTCGTCTGGGACAAAACAAAGCAGATGAGTGAACTTTAACTTTTGGTCTGCCACAGTTACGAATGAAAGAGGAAATGGCAGCAATCAATGAACAACTGGGCAACTGTTAGCTCTTCAGGGCTACGTGGGAGATGCAAACATGTCAACAAAGAGGTCTACACTGCAAAAAGGTAGATATCTAAAGGAAAACAAGAAACCGTTCAAGCAGAGAGCAGAGCACTTGGGACTGTTTTGATTTTTTATTGCAGCGGCCCAGCTTCAGGGCTTTTCACAAAACGACAGCTATTTTAGGCACACTGCCCCCTAATGGACTCCCCAGCTATGTCAGCTTAACACTGGGGCTGGACGCATAAAGAGCAATCTGTGGCTTCCTCTGTGTATTAAGTGTCTTTGACTGCTGCGCTTCAAAGCTTACTGCATGCTTCATAGGACGTGAATGCAGCAATTCATAAGTGCACTTCTTCTCTGGAGAAACGAGATCTATAAATTATTCTGTGTCAGTGCAGCCAAAAGGAGCACTGGCTGCAAAAATCCTCATCTTCTCGGAGGCCAGCGTAGCATTTACAATTTGCATCGCTGAATTATTGCTGTTTGTTCTCTTTCACAACACTGACCTCTGATCCCTTTCCTAATCAATTTTTTATTGAAAACTAACAGTATAAAACATCTACAGAAGATGTCTCTCCCAGTACAACATGGTGAGCCCTCCTACCCCGGCATGCAATGTGGAAGAAGGCGGCGAGAGTCCTCAGGGAGAACCCATTAATGACATTTGGAGGCATTCTGTTACAGCCTGCACATGGACTGGAATGATTTGTACTGGGAACTGAGACCATTTTGGGCAACCAGCAAGCTTGAGAAGTAATGAAATCCCAGTACAGACTGTTATTTTCAAATCCCTCTTCCGTCAATGTTCCAAATCTGCCTGTTAAAATTTGGAGGATAATTTTGTGTCAAAGGCTATCCCAGCAAGCAAGGGGTGCAAGGCAATAAAGCCCATCTGGACAGTGTTAGGGTTTTGTATTTGTGGTTGGTGTTTTGAATTTCAACCCTTGACCAGTTTTTATTGTTATTTATTAACATTTTCATCACCACCTTTCTGTTTTTTTTATTTGTTTAACAGGCAGCTCCATTTTGTGGTGTTATGTTGTTACACACAATCCTGTTACCACCCTGTCATTATGTCAGAGGTGGCAATACGTGGCAGTCAGTGTCCAAAACAAACCTCTGCGTGTGCCAGTTTAGTTTCTTTTAACTTTGGGCTTCAAAAGGTTTTGGCGCGTTTACTTGGCTGCCAGAGTGGCACATGTTTTCTAAATTCTTTTTGGTTTTGAATCTTGCTTGTCTGAGTTTTCCTTTCTTCTTTTAATGAGTGAAAGAATGAAGTTACAAGTGCAAGCAGCAGAAGTAAGTTTTCTTTGCTGGGTGGCTGGGCTGACACTCCATGTTAGGGTGAGAAGCAGGGGGATATGGACTGACCTGACTGGTCTGCTGTAGCCCTTACCATAGAGATGAGATGGGTCTTTTGTTCTTTTGGCCTGTTATTTTTTCCACCTTTGTAGCATAGCGAGGATGCCAGCATGCAGTGGTGTGAAAAACTATTTGCCCCCTTCCTGATTTCTTATTCTTTTGCATGTTGTCACACAAAATGTTTCTGATCATCAAACACATTTAACCATTAGTCAAATATAACACAAGTAAACACAAAATGCAGTTTTTAAATGATGGTTTTTATTATTTAGGGAGAAAAGAAATCCAAACCTACATGGCCCTGTGTGAAAAAGTAATTGCCCCCTTGTTAAAAAATAACCTAACTGTGGTGTATCACACCTGAGTTCAATTTCCGTAGCCACCCCCAGGCCTGATTACTGCCACACCTGTTTCAATCAAGAAATCACTTAAATAGGAGCTGCCTGACACAGAGAAGTAGACCAAAAGCACCTCAAAAGCTAGACATCATGCCAAGATCCAAAGAAATGAGAACAGAAGTAATTGAGATCTATCAGTCTGGTAAAGGTTATAAAGCCATTTCTAAAGCTTTGGGACTCCAGCGAACCACAGTGAGAGCCATTATCCACAAATGGCAAAAACATGGAACAGTGGTGAACCTTCTCAGGAGTGGCCGGCCGACTAAAATTACCCCAAGAGCGCAGAGACGACTCATCCGAGAGGTCACAAAAGACCCCAGGACAACGTCTAAAGAACTGCAGGCCTCACTTGCCTCAATTAAGATCAGTGTTCACGACTCCACCATAAGAAAGAGACTGGGCAAAAACGGCCTGCATGGCAGATGTCCAAGACGCAAACCACTGTTAAGCAAAAAGAACATTAGGGCTCGTCTCAATTTTGCTAAGAAACATCTCAATGATTGCCAAGACTTTTGGGAAAATACCTTGTGGACTGATGAGACAAAAGTTGAACTTTTTGGAAGGCAAATGTCCCGTTACATCTGGCGTAAAAGGAACACAGCATTTCAGAAAAAGAACATCATACCAACAGTAAAATATGGTGGTGGTAGTGTGATGGTCTGGGGTTGTTTTGCTGCTTCAGGACCTGGAAGGCTTGCTGTGATAGATGGAACCATGAATTCTACTGTCTACCAAAAAATCCTGAAGGAGAATGTCCGGCCATCTGTTCGTCAACTCAAGCTGAAGCGATCTTGGGTGCTGCAACAGGACAATGACCCAAAACACACCAGCAAATCCACCTCTGAATGGCTGAAGAAAAACAAAATGAAGACTTTGGAGTGGCCTAGTCAAAGTCCTGACCTGAATCCAATTGAGATGCTATGGCATGACCTTAAAAAGGCGGTTCATGCTAGAAAACCCTCAAATAAAGCTGAATTACAACAATTTTGCAAAGATGAGTGGGCCAAAATTCCTCCAGAGCGCTGTAAAAGACTCATTGCAAGTTATCGCAAACGCTTGATTGCAGTTATTGCTGCTAAGGGTGGCCCAACCAGTTATTAGGTTCAGGGGGCAATTACTTTTTCACACAGGGCCATGTAGGTTTGGATTTTTTTTTCTCCCTAAATAATAAAAACCACCATTTACAAACTGCATTTTGTGTTTACTTGTGTTATATTTGACTAATGGTTAAATGTGTTTGATGATCAGAAACATTTTGTGTGACAAACATGCAAAAGAATAAGAAATCAGGAAGGGGGCAAATAGTTTTTCACACCACTGTAACTCAGACAGATATCATATTACCTTCATAAAGGAGCATGAGAGCAAAGCTGTGAGATTTCTCAACATATTCAAATAATCCATAAACTAACAACATATAACGGTCCAGCTAAATTGTCAAGTTGGTGTAATGGAATGGTGTCCACACGTGTCCTTAAATCCAAAAGCACAGTGATTCTGTATGTCCAGGATATCTGACTAACATGTATTACTTATTTTTATCACTCCTGAGAAAGCCAGACTGAAATATGTAGCAGATATTGAAGTTAGAAGACCAAGAGCCTGATAAAGGAAACTGTTTCCAACCAGGTCCCCTATTTATGGGAAGAAAATTATGAAATGACAATTGAGTCATCTCTATGGCTTCAGGAACAGAAGAACAGGAATTTTAATAAACAAAATCAGACCATTCAGTCTAATCGCTAAAGTGTCCCAATATCTCATTCAGAAACGTCTTAAAGTTTTTCAGGGATTCTGCTTCAACTCCATGTCTCAGAGTTTGTTTCAGATTCTTCCCCTTACTTTCCACAGGTGTCCTCAAAGACAGGGTTCACCATTAAGGTGAAATAATTCTACTGGATCTGAGGATCTTGAGGACCTGGATTAGGTCCCTATGCAGTCTCTTCTGCTTTCTACATTAAACTGCATTTTCCAAGTGTATGCACAGTTCTGAAGGTGGTCCAGGCCTTTTTGAATTGTTCTTGCTGTCTCCTCAGCATCTGACATTGCTCCAATTTTAGTATCATCTGCAAATTTCACAAGTTTACTAACTATGCTGGAATCAGTGTTATTAATATAAATCAGAAAAAGTAACAGTCCTGAACAGGGTTATGGGGGTGCTGGAGCCTATTCCAGCCAGCACAGGGTGCAAGGCAGGAGCAGACCCTGAACAGAGCACCTGTCCATCTCAGGGCAAATAGAAACACACACCCCAACCACACACCAGGGCCAAAGTATTAATGCCAATCCACCTAACCTGCATGTCTTTGGAGTGTGGGAGGAAACCCCCCCCATACACACCCATGTAGGGAGGACCAGGGATGCAAACCTGGGGCTCCTTACTGTGAGGCAGCAGTGCTACACTGTGCCACTGCTCTGTCAGATGATTATGTGTGTTATTAATTTTTAGTTCACTTACTATGCCATTTTCCTTATTGGTTATTTCCCATGAGGGGTTTTCTGAGGATCTGAATAAGATTGTTGCATTTATTTTCATAATGGGAATTGTTTTCAGGTATTAGAAATGAACTTGGACTGTTTTTGCTGCCATTTGTATTGCTATCGTCATGACGTGCCAACCGTTGCTATGGCATAGCATGTTTCTATTGTGCTTGAGCGCTTGTGCTGCCTATTGTTAAATTCTCGGTCTTTATTCTCTTGAATAAAGGTAGAGAATGGTGTCATGGATTTGAGATTTTGGCTGGTGCACAATTTATTTCTGATCAGTTTTTTGCATTTTAATATTGTTTTTGAAATTTTTGGTAAATTTCTAGTGTTAAATTAGAAATGCCACATCATTCCCATTCTTCCCACAGCTACCTTCATTTTGTATTTTCCCCACATTGTTACTTTGGGCTGCGGTGGGTTGGCACCCTGCCCAGGATTGGTTCCCTGCCTTGTGCCCTGTGTTGGCTGGGATGGGCTCCAGCAGACCCCCGTGACCCTGTGTTCGGATTCAGCGGGTTGGAAAATGGATGGATGGATGGATGTTACTTTGGGAATGGGATCAGGCCGATGTGTGATGTTGATGTGTCATCACTATTTAAGATGGTGGCACATTATTCTTGATACCCAAGTTTGTGAATTCTAAACATAATTACTGTTGGTGTGTTAGGACGTTTTTTTTTTTTTTTTGACTTTTGATTTGGCTAGACTTACGATCATTTTTGATCTTACCGTTCTGACCCCTGCCTATTTCTGACTTTGTCTAGTCTCGTGGAGTCAGGCATGATTCTCAAGCACACGTCTGGAGACAACTCATTGAAAAGTTAGTAATGAAGGCTGGTGAAATCTGCCACTGAAACAACTGCCCAATCGGCTTCTTCCTAAAAACATCTGCCGTCAATTTGTGCAATTTAAACATTCAGGGTTGCCGTGTCCCGTTTCTGCTCATGTATTAGATAAACATGTAAAATAAATATGGAAAGACAGGGAGAGAGAAAGAGAGACTAAAGAAAAGACAAACCTGAGAGAAAATAGAAAGAAAAGTTCAGGAGCTCAGCAGAACCAGGTAACTGAAGTTCTGAGATGAAGGAGACAGACAGATACACATGTTAGACCCTCACAGTTACTTTGCTCCTTGCTGTGTGAGAAGTGCTTTTGTATACTACGACATTGTTCTGTCATTTTTACTATTGCGTCACTATTTGGCATTACCACAGATTTTTTATAAGCATTGTGGTCTGTGGATGTGCAGCGTGTTAGAATGCTGCTGCCGTATTCTGGAATGGCATTTCCAGTTAGACAGTAAAATTAACTTACTTTCATTAATTGTTTTAAAGTGTCATCAGAAGGTGGATGCTGTTCAGCCTCCTCCATGATTCTGCTGGAGTGTTGTCAGTGTCGTTGGGTACATTTGCTAATTCAGGTGTTTTGAGTATTGCAGTCCTTTTCATCTCCTTTTAATGGGGTGTTACACACTACACAGACGACCCCGAAATTTGTGGGTGTTACGTTCCTAGAGCACCCGCGAATTGTGATAAACTGCAAATTTTCGACGTGGTTAAAAAAATGACAATATTTATAGTTTAAACCCTAAATATGCTCCCAAAACACTTTCATTTCATTTCAAACTCAGCTTAATACATTACCCTTAAAAAAAAGAATGTAAAGGTAAACTCGTATATTATACAGTACTGTACTACTATGTCGCCCGCAGTGCTAGAATGTAAAATACCGATGTTACCCCAATATGTACTGTAATTCATGCAAGCACATTTTCTTTGGTAGGCACTGTTGTTTTCTTTGGTATAAATAGGGTAAATATGTAATAATTTAATTTAATAAAAATACAGTAAAATGTACGGGTACTCACCAATAATGAATGATATTGATTGAAGATGATGATGATGAATTAGCTGTGCAGTATGATGAAGGTATGTAATGAAGATAATGACTGCACAGCAAAGCAGAGGATTTACAGCTCCTCGGGTGGCTACTGTGGTATAACTTTTTAGTTCCAGGAGCAAATCCAGTAGTTCAACCTTCTCCTGGACTGTCTTAAACTTCTTCTGGTGCTTAGGTTCATTGCCATAAGCCTTAGAAGGTGCAGGGTGTTTGGGCAGCATCTTAGGGCTTTAAGAAGAACAAAACTGAAAACACGAGAACACTCAGTGAAACACTTGAGATAGCTACACGCGTTAAACTGTTGAGATGCGGGAATACTGGGCTGCATCTTCTGGAGATGCGTCACAGAGCAGCAGCCAATCAGCAGCAAAGAGAAATGAATAACGCTCTCGGATTGACTGCTTTCACCATCACAAGCCACCTTTTCCTCTACGGTTGCTTTGTGTTCTCTCTACAGTACAGTATTGCCACAAAAAAAACATAAAAAATTGCGGATGATATTTGCGGTTTCCGCTAACAATTATTAGTTAGGTTCTAAGGAAAAATCCGTGAACGACTGAGGCCGCAAACTCAGAACCGCGACTTTGTGGGGGTCTACTGTGTTTGCATATTTTGCAATTGATATTTTCACAAACATGACTATCAGTCAGCCTTACATGAGACAGTATCATCATAACTGTTAACAACAGTGACAACGTATCATTCACTTTTAAAACTCGTTCATTCATGTCATCCATTGAATTTGATGCTGCAGAAAGGTTATTCCCTTTGTGGAGCATGACCCGGACACAGACAGGCAGACACGTTGTAATCACCCCACACACGTTTCTTTACATAGTGCATATTTATAATTAGTGCTCCACAGTCCCTAAGTCCCATAAGTCCTGGCCACAACACACAATGCCTTCTTTCTCTTCAGGCAGCCTCCTTGCCTCCTCCCAGACCTCGTCCTGCTTTCACCCGACTCAAGTCATCCTATGAAGGGAGGCGGCCCATTTTATAATCACCCGAATGTGCTCCAGGTGCTTCCCGGCAATCTTCCACCGGCACTCCCCAGTGTGGCGGAAGTGCCGGCTGCATCCCCGGAAGCACACCGGGTGTCTTGGCTCCTGTTCCCCCCAGCACTTCCGGGTATGGTGGAAGTGCTGAGGTCCAGGGCTCCCAAGGCACTGGGGCACCCCCTGGCGGTGACCACGGGCCCCATCAGGGATGAGCTTCCAAGCTCTGTACCCGTGGTCCCCATAGCCACCAGGGTGGTCGCCCCCACGTGGTCTGGGGAAGGTGTAAGCCCTCTTCCGGTCCTCCGGGGCGTTCCGGCCAGGTCGCCCCCTCAGCCACCTGCAACACCTTGCATCGGGTTATGTTTATTTTTAACACACGCGGTATGCTGTCTGTATACACGACAAACATTTATATGTCTAATAGGGTTTTAATTTTTAGGAAACTTTTTTTTTTTTATATTTTTATTGTATTAATTTTCATTGTAATCATTCCATACAAACAGATCAATTTATAACCCAACAAATTTGAAGACAAATCAAACCCCACCCCTGAGAAGGAGAGCTTAGCTAAAGGAAAATTGCTTTAGGCTTTTTAATAAGGCAACATTAAACAAAAGAAAGGGAGAAGAAAATATCTATGAAAATAAGAGATGGAGAAGGGAGTTAAATGCAGTAATAGTTATTTCTCTTATTCTAAAATAATATTGATTAAATCCTGCCAGGTTTTGAAAAAATTTTGTACAGATCCTCTAACTGAGAATTTGATTTTTTCCAATTTCAAATAATATAAAACATCAGTTTCCCACTGACTTATAAGAGGAGAATTAGGATTCTTCCAATTTAACAAAATAAGTCTGCGTGCCAAAAGTGTAGTGAATGCAATCACCGTTTGCTTGTCCTTCTCCACTTCAAGTCCGTCTGGAAGAACACCAAACACAGCTGTTAATGGGTTAGGAGGGATTGTGATACCAAGGCTGTCTGAGAGGCACTTAAACATTTTTGTCCAAAATGATGTTAGTTTGGTGCAGGCCCAGAACATGTGACCCAGTGAGGCAGGAGCTTGGTTGCAGTGCTCGCAGGTTGGATCCTGCCCTGGAAACATTTTGGACAGTTTTAAGCGAGACAGATGGGCTCGATATATAATTTTTAGTTGAATAATTCTATGCTTTGCGCATATAGAACTCGAGTGAATTCTCTGCTTTGCTACCTTCCACTCCTTTTCTGATATATTGATTAAGAGATCTTCTTCCCAATGTCCTCTTGGATCTTTGAAAGGTAGGGACTCTAATAAGATTTTATATATTGCGGGAATAGTGTTTGTTTCCTCGAAATTGAGCAGTATTTTTTCCAGCATTGTGGATGGTGCAAGGTGGGGGAAATCGGGCAATTTCTGTTTAACAAAATTTCTAATTTGAAGATAGTAAAAGAAATGTGTAGCTGGGAGGTTGAATTTTGAACGTAATTGTTCAAAAGATGTAAATATGTTGTCTATATAAAGATCTCTGAGCATTTTAATCCCAAAACTTTTCCAGGTATTAAAAACTGGATATACTTGCGAAGGTTGAAAGAGGTGGTTCTCTTGCAGAGGTGCCACTGATAAAAGATTTTCCATCTTAAAATGCTTTCTAATTTGGTTCCATATTCTGAGTGAGTAAAGCACAATTGGGTTATTAGTATATTTGCGATAACTTGTATTTATTGGAGAGCAGAGCAGGGAATATAAACAGGATTTTACTTCTATTGCGGACCAAGCCTGTGTATGTTCATTTATTTGTGTCCAGGTTTTTATGGCTTGTATGTTTGCTGCCCAGTAATAAAACTGAAAATTAGGTAAAGCCATGCCACCTTCTGCCTGAGGTCTTTGTAGGGTCGCTCTTCGGATACGCGGGTGTTTTGAGTTCCAAATGAATGAGGTTATTGTTGAATCTAACTGTTTAAAAAACGATTTATTGATATATATTGGAATGTTTTGAAATAAAAAGAGAAGTTTAGGAAGGATATTCATCTTAACAATGTTAATTCTTCCGGCTAGAGTGAGATGAAGGGTTGACCATCTATGCAAGTCTTGCTTAATTTTTTCCATACAGACGGCAAAATTTTGTTGATAAAGAGCTTTATGTTTACTTGTGATATTTACCCCTAGGTATTTAAACTGATCTGCTGTGGTAAAAGGTAGGGTGTCTAATCTAATATTATATGCTTGTGAATTCACTGGAAAGAGTATACTTTTATTCAGATTAATTCTAAGACCAGATATCTTTTGAAATTCTGTTAGTGCTGTTAAAACAGCGGGGACAGTGTTTTCTGGGTCTGATATATATAAGACCATATCATCTGCATATAGAGAAATTTTCTGTTCCAGTCCTCTGACAATCCCCTTTATCTGATAAGAATTTCGGCAGTGAACCGCCAGTGGTTCAATAGCGATTGCAAACAACAGTGGCGACAAGGGACATCCTTGTCTGGTACCACGTTCTAGTTTAAAGTAGTCTGAGCAAATGTTATTAATACAAACTGAAGCTTCTGGATTGGTATACAGTACTTTGATCCATGCACAAATATTCGGGCCAAACCCCGAATTTTTAGGAAACTTTTTAACAGTTTATTGTAATCAGAAGCTTGCTCTCTGTCACACCAGGTTAATCAGACCACCTCTGATCTTTGCTATTCAAAATCACTGACCGTACTTTGAGTGCTGCCTTCATGAGGCATTGGATTGGTTTATAAATGCGACATTCAGTGAACCGTCTAATTGTTCCCACCCACATTTTAGTAAAATTCACTCCTGGTTGTCTCCATATGTACAATATATATTATACATCTGGCTTCAGTGAGACTAGACTTGATATAATTCTTTCCTGGACAGTCCTGCAATATGAAGTCCCATCCTATCCTTTCAAACAACGGTGTGTTATGCTAAACAATTGCTCTTGAACCCTGACTTACACAATTAATTTGAAAGGTTACGTTTAATTTGAGTGTGTAACTAATGTTGCACTTTATGGGCCACATAGTTGAAGTGACAGATCTCAAAGGCACTGCTGTCTGCAGTAGATTTGTTCATCCTTGAATTTACAAGAAGACCTGCATCTTGTGACCGCAACATAAATTCTACAATGTAGGCATTAATAACTTCTGTAAACCTTGGAGCTTAACTGAAACTCAACATGGAGAGTTAAGAGCAGGGTTTTATTATTGAATTTTCTGGTTGTTACTCTTATTATTATATTTGGGATTAAATACAGAGAAGTAAGTGAATAACTTGAACTGCAAGACAGTAAAGCATTATCTCATTTGTCATATTTTACAATAGCCATCATGTCTGCCTGTAGTGCTCTGTATTGTTGGAGTGTCCAGGAAGGGGATTGGTGACCAGGTGGCCAGTTTTAGAAGGATTTTGTGAATAGCACATTTTTCCCTCATTACTCACTGGTAGTGATGAGCAAAACAGAAGAGTTTTGTATTGTGATACTGTTACTGTTTTGTGTTGCTTGCAATTTTACAATTGCTAAACTTATTAAAATGAGTTTTTATGAGTGCAAAACAAGGACTATGCTTCTCCTAAATGGTGGGAGGCGAACATAGTTTGTTTTCACAAGTTTCATTGCAAATTCAATTTCACGTGAATTGTTTGCTTGTCCCTACTCACTGCTGTTAGTTTATTATGTTCATAGTGTTCCAATTATTGACAGTAGAAGCTTTTTCTTATGTGAGAGATGCATTTTGGGACACCTGGTTTAGTGAAATAACTGAAAACAACTCGGTACTTTGCTTCTAATTACAGTATATTTTGTTTTTTCTATGCAGATAGATAGATAGATATGAAAGGCACTATATAATAGATAGATAGATAGATATGAAAGGCAGTATATAATAGATAGATAGATAGATATGAAAGGCACTATATAATAGATAGATAGATAGACACACACACACACTCTATAATGACTAGAAAGAGATAAAAAATGTAAAGAAAGAAAAGAAGAACTCCTGAATTGGAAGTCCCATTCCTAGTGTGGCACTATTAAGGCATATTGTTGGTGGTATAAAGGAGCCCCGCAGGATTTCTTGACACACACTTCTGCTGAATGATTCATTGGCTGAAAGTCCTCAATGTTAGAGTGACAGAGAGAGGATGCATAGCACTGTTCATAATGGCACTTTCTTTTGTTTTAATTCCCTCCTTTGCTACGACCTCCAGCGTGTGTCTCGTAACTGAGCCTGCTCTTTTAATTATTTATTTATTTGTTTATGTGGTGGGCCTCTCTTGAAGTGATGTTACCCGCCCAGCACACCACACTGGCCATCACAGAGTTGTAAAAGATGTTGAGGATGTCACTACCCACATTAAAAGAGCGCAGTCTCCTATAGAAAAAGAGTCCACCCTGCTACTTCTTATATAGTTTCTCTGTGTGAGACTAGTCCAGCCTGCCATTGATATGGGCATGTGTACAGTAATGTTCATCTCTGGACAACTGAGCCTCTGCACATGGGGTCTACAGCAGAGACAGATATTGCACCTTGTATGAGTCCAGCACAGCAGTCAGCATTGGACAGGTGATGTTTGAGTGAGACAGACCAATGTCTAGGGGGAGTGGGCACTTGTTCTTCTCAGGTCACATTGAGTAACTAGGGGTGAGTGTTTGTGCCTTGTCACAGGAGAGTACCAGGGGCCTCATGTATAAACGGTGCGTACGCACAGAAATGTTGCGTACGAACCTTTCCACGCTCAAATCGTGATGTATAAAACCTAAACTTGGCCTAAAGCCACGCACATTTCCACGGTAACTCATTCCTTGGCGTACGCAATTTATCCGCCCGGTTTTGCAGACTGGCGGCACCCAGTGTCAAAGCAGTGCTACTGTTCCTGTGTGATCACCCTTTCATTCTTAAATCCACATTCCTGACGCGGCTTTATAAATACACTGAAATTAACTGCATATTGTTTATTAGTGTAATGCATCTGATTGTAATTAACCTGCAGCAATATAATGGTCCAGGGAATAGCCATAGTATTCCAAATACCATAACTGCTTTAGTGTTGTTACGCTCACTTCATCTTCTTCTTCTTTCAGCTGCTCCCGTTAAGGGTTGCCACAGCAGATCATCTTTTTCCACATTACTCTCACTGCACCACTCAGAGTATTTATATCACTGTATCTGAGTGGGGAATCACAGCAGCAGCTGATCGGAAAGAGAATTATCGGTACACAGCATGAAGCAGATGCTGCCTGAGCCACAGCAAACGCTTTAGTCCCTGTACGGACTTCGCGGTTTAGAAACAGTTTCATCCCAAGAACTCTAAACGCACTCAATCAGTCCATCAAGTGCTCCTTGTAGAACTGTTTGGACTTATAAGTACAATCACCTCACTGTAAACTTGCACTACAGTTATAATATTGCACAACCTGCGCCACTTTATAAAGCGCGTATTTACATATGATGACGATATTATTTTTAAGATGAAATGCAGCAAAATATGTTGATTATATTATACAGATAAAACTTTAACTTCATTTAAATAATCTGTATTATTAATAATTAAACATGTGAGGACACGGTGCCGCAGCACTAGCTAGTTCATGGATTGTTCCTGCATTGCGTTGTATTCTTGCTGGTGCTGACGTGACACTGGAAGGATAGACGGATAGCATAATTAAACATGTACTACGAAGATATTTCAATGTTCCTTAAAAGTTTTGAAGAATCAGCGTTCTAAGCTTACAGATGGCTTCACGTCTATTACAGAGCTGATTGTGTGGCGATTGGGTATTTGGAGAAAGAAAAGTAAGGACAGGAATTGGAGGTTAGTACGTTTGAAAGAGACAGTACTGCTGTAATAAATTATTTCATCGAAGGTCGCGCATGGGGCAGCAAGCCTATTGCGTGAGACTTGAACAAGCACTGCGCCACTGTGTTCCCATGTTTAATAACATGCTTTAACGCCTATCATCATGAAAAAGATATCACGTATACATCTTAGTATTTTAATTATTCAGAGAGCTGTAATATCACGAATGTAATGGATTCTGTGTCCTGTTGGAGAAAAAGAAAGCCCGTTTAAGAAGCAAGTAGTGATTCACACACAGAGCACATAGAAGATCAAATACAGAACAAAGCATTTAATGTGCTACTTTAGTTACAATGGGATTTTAGAAACTAGTAAATTAAAACGATTTTAAGATGAAGTTTATGATGTTCTACTTTAATGGCAAAATAAACTACGAGATTAAAGTGGAAATTTTGAGATTAAAGTTGACATTTCGTGCTTTTTTCCCCACTGTGTGCCTATTTTTTTTGTCTGTACCCTAATAAGCTTTCATATGACACTCAGACGGTGGGCTACGACTCGCTTTTTCACGGCGACTTTGATATGTGATTTCTTTTTTATTTCGGGCACTGTGCAACTTTGTGAACTTGAGCTTTCGAGTTTCTCCGACACTGTGTCACTCGATCAACTTCCTTTTGTTGATTATACCACTGTTTAAACCAACAAATAGTACGTTTTTCCTTTGCCTCCATTTGGTATTCGCTGAAATTCTTATATTTTCCCCTTTTTTCTAAACCGCGAAGTCCGTACAGGAAAGTCTCTGAAATGTTTTGCCGTGGCTCTGATCAGCTGCTGCTGTGATTCCCCACTCAGATACAGTGATATAAATACTCCGAGGTGGTGCAGTGAGAGTAATATGGAAAAAGATGATCTGCTGTGGCAACCCTTAACGGGATCAGCTGAAAGAGGAAGAAGATGCATTGAGAGTAACAACATTAAAGCAGTTATGGTATTTGGAATACTATGGCTATTTCCTGGACCATTATATTGCTGCAGGTTAATTACAATCAGATACATTACACTAATAAACAACATGCAGTTAGTTTCAGTGTACAGTTATCCCTCGCTATATCGCGCTTCGCCTTTCGCGGGCTTCACTCCATCGCGGATTTTATATGTAAGCATATTTAAATATATATCGCGATTTTTCGCTGCTTCGCGGGTTTCTGCGGACAATGGGTCTTTTAATTTCTGGCACATGCTTCCTCAGTTGGTTTGCCCAGTTGATTTCATACAAGGGACGCTATTGGCAGATGGCTGAGAAACTACCCAACTTACTTTCTCTCCTCTCTCTCTCTCTCTTGTGCTGACGTAGGGGGGTGTGAGCAGGGGGGGCTGTGTGCACCTGCTTCCTGAAGGACATGCTGCACAGTGCTTCGCATACTTAAAAGCTCAAAGGGCACGTATTGATTTTTTGACTTTGTTTTTCTGTGGCTCTCTCTCTGTCTCTTCCTGCTCCTGACAGAGGGGGTGTGAGCTGCCGCCTTCAACAGCTTTGTACCGGCGGTGCTTCGCATACTTAAAACCCAAAAAGCCCTATTGATTTTTTTTTTTGACTGCTTGCTTTGCACTCCTTTGAAGAGGAAGATATGTTTGCATTCTTTTAATTGTGAGACAGAACTGTTATCTCTGTCTTGTCATGGAGCACAGTTTAAACTTTTGAAAAAGAGACAAATGTTTGTTTGCAGTGTTTGAATAACGTTCCTGTCTCTCTACAACCTCCTGTGTTTCTGCGCAAATCTGTGACCCAAGCATGACATTCTAAAAATAACCATATAAACATATGGTTTCTACTTCGCGGATTTTCCTATTTCGCGGGTGGCTCTGGAACGCAACCCCCGCGATGGAGGAGGGATTACTGTATTTATAAAGCCACGTCAGGAATGTGGATCTAAGAAAGAAAGGTTGACCACACAGGAACAGTAGCACTGCTTTGACGCTGGGTGCCGCCAGTCTGCAAAATCGAGCGGAGAAATTGCGTACGCCAGGGCATGAGGTACCGTGGAAAAGTGCGTGGCTTTACGCCAAGTTTAGGTTTTATACATCGCGATTTGAGAGTGGAAACGTTCGTACGCAACATTTCTGTGCGTACGCACCGTTTATACATGAGGCCCCAGGCCCAGAGGTGAGTGAGACAGACCAAGGAGAGGGCAACCCCAATACCCATTTGCAGTTTTCCTTTTCTTTTTGTGCTTTTTTTTGCTCCAGTTGGTATCAGTTTAATTCCTGTAAGCTGAGGCTCCACTGTGTTACTATTAAGGAACATTAATATCCTTTGTTTCGAATAAGTCTGTTGATTTCTGTGCTCCATATGTTTGTATACTTTTTTTGTAAGCTTTACATTGCTTTTTTGAATTTTTCATCGTATTATCTTGTATTTTTAGCATATTGTATTTTGACACAGCACAGCTTCTAAACTGTCAGTCAGTCATTGTCCAACCCTCTATATCCTAGCACAGGGTCACGGGGGCTTGGTGACCCATATCCCAGACAACACAGGGCGCAAGGCGGGAACAAACCCCGGGCCAGCCCACCGCAGGGCACATACCCACACACCAAGCACACACTAGGGACAATTTAGGATCGCCAGTGCACCTAACCTGCATGTCTTTGGACTGTGGGAGGAAACCCACGCAGACACGGGGAGAACATGCAAACTCCACGCAGGAAGGACCCGGGAAGCGAACCCAGGCCTCCTTACTGCGAGGCAGCAGCGCTACCCACTGCGCCACCGTGCCACCCTGCTTCTAAACTGCAGTTTTCTATATAAGAGTGAACTGAACTAAATTGAATGAATAAGGTAGCTTTTCTATGTCCTGCATATTACTAAACTGTCATAATGTAGGTATTGCCAAACTGGAGGATGTGGCTCTTAGGTATTTGTGGGAATGTGACTACTACAGGATAAACTAGTGTCAAAAATAGGTTTAAGCCCTCAGATTTAAGAATTGTTAGTATATCTCTTTTTTATTTCTGTCTTTCACAGTTTCACCTCATCGATGCAGTTAACTAGTGGCACAATAAGACAATTATCATTAGGTTTTATTGCAATATTTTTGTCATATCTTAATGATAAAATGGGACTTGTGAAAAGCTTTACAAAACCTACAGTGTGTCTTGCCTGTTTTCCAATTGGCTTAATCTGGTCTGCTATCAATCCTACGTTTGTGCCATTCCATTCTGCAGTTTTCCAGCTGAGCCTGACGAAATCAGACGTCAGCGCTGAGGGGCTTCTCCATGCTTATGCCTGACTGTTAGAGTTTGACAAGCCATCACACACATGATTTGATGTCATAGTTTTTACTAAGATTTCATAGTTTCATAGTTATTTATTCTCTATTCCCACAATATTTTATGTGAAGAATTACTGCCTGGCATCACTCTTGAATTCACTTTCCCTTAGTCTCCACTAGGTGGTCCTGAAACATTAGGCATTTATGGTAACTTAACATTCTCAGATCCCAAGACTATCCTGACTTCACAGAGGGCAAGGGAGGAACCAGCCCTGGACAAGACGCCAGTCCATCACACTCCATCCTCGTGCTCACAAAAGACCTGTTAAGATCTGCTCATTAACACTAGAATCCCTGAAGCCTCCGAAAAAAGTTGTAATGCCGGGCCACCTTAAATTCCTTCACACCTCATCAGCTTCTTTTGTTGTGTCTTTTGACCTCTGTTATACCGCATCTTTATTTGAAAACTAATGGTGTCAGATCAGGTGGAGCGTGAACGTGACTGAAAGAATAAAAGTGAATAATAAAACAAAACGCTAACTCTTAAATGTACCATAAACTTATATCGGCTGTTACAGACTCAAATAAATCAAATGTTTATTCTATAGTAGTAATAATAATAGCCGCCGCTCACTACTCAAAACAGTTAATGCATTAAGGACCCGGGATCGAACACACCATCTCTCGACTTGGAGACGGTAGTTCATACCACTATACCAGCCAAGCAGATGTATATGTGAATGGTGTATGTGTATCGTACCCTATCCCAATATCTTTTCCTTTGGTTACATTTCAGAAAAATAGCACACTTCTTTTGTTATACCTTTTGTGAACGTGTTTATTTCATATTTGGACTTCAGTCTTCACACATTCGCTTCACGTCAGCATTTTGTCAATTATTAATATAACATGGAAAAAGTTTTTGTTTTAGTTATGTGTTCAACATTTCTTGCCTCACATTTCCTGTCATCCTTACCCAGATCGTTGTAGACACGGAACACACATGAAATGTATGTATTCCAAATAAGGATATATTATTTATCCTATACAATTCCAGACACCTCACACCCAGATAAACAGACTTGAGCTCTGAGAATTTTGCGTCTGACTTCAACTGCGTCGGTGGGGGTATGGAATAGCAAGCTGGTTGACATATTTACAAAACAAAAGACGCTGATGGAGAGGTACGAAGGAATTTAAGGTGGCCCTGCATTACAAGTTTCTTCATAGGCTTCAGGGATTCTAATGTTAACTTAATATGGTTGTCTGTGGGGATGTAAGAGGAGAACCCTCGCAAACTCCACACAGACAATGTCTGTCCTTGGGAATTAAACCCATGGCACACATCCATCATGAGAGGCTGGCAGTGGCAATCAAGCATGGGCTGTTGCCCTTACATGCAATGAATGTTCTGGGCAAAAAACTGGGTGCCTTCAGCTCAAGGAGTCAATAAGAGACCTCCATAATCTCAGTGGTTGAGACAGCTTCTCATCTGCAGCTGTGTTCTCTCCCAGGTGTCTGCTCCTATGTGTGTCTGGACCCGTACAGTCTCCCTACCACAGAATGAATGCAGGTGACAGCACCATTCAGGTCAGCTAAGGAAACGCTCAAGGTGTCGCTGTTTCATTCAGTGGGTATCCATCTAGAGACTCAAAGACTCATTGTCTGTCACGAAGCTTTCTGGACAGGAGCAGGTGTACACTGGCAAATCTGTGCCAGGGCACCATTCATCTCCGCTCAAGAATTCATTGTAAAGTGCTACAATGCTCAGTGCTGACTGCAAACTGGGGTCCTTTGGAGCGACACTAATAGCTGACGAGAGGCTATGCTTCACTTAGTGAATAAGTCATCTTTAAACTGCAGTGGTATTTGCAACCTCAGGCTGGCTCTGTCCCAGTGCACCCACTATCCCAGCCTCACCACCCAAATTGTTTCTCTATCACTGAGCTAAATGGATTTCCTTGTCTTATCACAGAGGAACCTGTGTTCACATTTATCATGATTGTGTCTGTTACTAGTGTTACCAGTATTCCTCAGTGAGTTTCAGGCCATATTTCAACATGAAGATTCCAAGTATTTGTTTCCTTTTGATATGGATTACTTTTATGGCATTATGGAAACTGCTTATCATTTGTTTCTGCAGTAGCAGTGACACCATTTTGTTTTGTTTATGAACTCCTCCACTTTGGGTACCCGTGGTTACAAAAATTACTCCAGGAAGTCACCCCAAGTGACGTCATTGATTTGACGGTATACTGTAAGTGTTTGGTGTGTTTATGATTAGATTTTTTTGGTGAATAACTTAACAATTGTTTTTCTGACAATCGACTGCAGAATATGGTCTGGATTTGACAAAAATGTAGACTAGTTCTGTTAGTTTCGGCTTAGGCATGTTTCATCTTTTGATCTGTCATTAATTACCCTTGTGGCTGCCACGTCTCCATCTTGGCAGTACAGCATCCAGGCACAACCATCTTAAGGAGGGAGAGTGACACCCTGAGTGAACTCCTGAGGAAAGACGAGCAGCCACAGGGCAACAGACTTGGACTCACGACACATGACTGGTGAATGCCCCTGACATTTTTGAAGAGCAGGGTTGAGTTTCCATGTAACCAAAATGTACTTTTGCAGGGCACTGCACTGCTATGTTATGAAAGAAAGAGGTAGGAATATGGTGAACACGTGAGATAACACCCTTTTCTGTGCACGTTTTTTTTTTTTTTTTTTAATTGTTCACCATTTTGTTTATATCCTTACATAGATGTAGCCTGGTTGTTCACAGTAGCTGGTAACGTGACACAGAGCTCATTTGACATGTCATATTGTCATAGTCCACCTATTTAATTTAGTGGCATGCAGTGTTTTGTTATACAAAAAAATTAAAAGAAATTTTAACAAAGAGCATTAGCAATAATTTGGGGTAAAGAAAGTCAGTGTTTGGACCTTTTGCGTTGTTGGTTTAAATTTCAACTTTGTTTAGTGTATGCACTCCAACAATCCTTGTTGGTTCGCTTCCTGCACATATTTGCTCATTTTGCCAAGTCCATTTCCTGGTGTCTTTCTTGGTCACAAAATACCAACATTAGATGTTCTACCATGCCTTGTGCTCATTACAGATATTCATTATATTTGTTTTTTATTTAGGAGTGTATATGAAACTTGATAAAAAATATAAGTAATACTGACAAAAACATAAATTTTACACAGCATAAAGAATAAATTTAAAGTAAATTATCCATCAAAAAAATGATTCATTGGAGGAATTTAATTAAAGTTTCTTTGTAAGTATATAGAGTAGTTAGACAACACAGTATGTTAAATGGAGCTCTGTCTCCGCTTTGCTGCTTGGTTCCAGAATGATGGTGTCTTGTTTTTACGGTGTCCATCCTGTTGGCCACCTCTCAGAACTGCAGAAAGGAAAGAAGACACGGTTAGTGACATTGCCCCCTCTTCTTGCAGGGTGGTACTGCTTACCTCAACAGAGCCGTGAAGGGTGACAGAACTTAAATTACCATTATGTTAAGTCTTTATCTTTCTCTCACCTTAGACAGATGGTTGAAGATTGCTAAAACTCTGCAACATCTTTACAAAAATAACTCCAAAATGCTCAAACACTCTGGAGACTTCAAAAAAAAAAATACTGGGAAATTCTCTTTTTCTCCTAATGAAAAATATAAAAATAAACTCACCTGATTTGGCAACACTGCGTCCTAACGTGATTGCCAAAGAAGTTTGTTTTTTCTTCTTCATCTTTTGTTATCTTTCATTAGGCAGGCTTTACGATGGCTAGTTCCTCCATTGTACTCTGTCTTCTGCTCTTCTTTCCGTTACTTGGTATGATTTGCCATCTTTCACATAATGTAACATGTCTTGCCTTGGCCTTCTTCTTGATTTCTTTTCCTGCAGTTTACGTCCCATCACTGTTTTCAACAGATCCTTTTCCTCTTAGTACTAGATGTCCCATCCAGTTTTATTGCCGCCTTCGTACTGTTTCCAGCGCACTTCTTTCTTCACCAGTACTTTCCAGCACTTTTTCATTAGATCATTTTATCCATCCAACTGATCTTCTCCATGGCCACATTTGAAATGCTTCTAGTCTGTTGATATCCCTTTTCCTCATTGTCCAGGTCTCTGCTCCATACAATACAGATCTCCAGATTATCTATATATATAAAATCCCTATGTGCGTCCAGGTGTCCGTGTGTGGGTGTCTTCTGGTGAAGTGCGCATGCGCGGGGCACGGTGCGATGCGCGATATTACTGTCAGAGAAAGTTAGAGGCATTTTACGGAAATACAAACCAGTATTACTGTGAGAGGAAATTAAAGGTACACAATACAGTGACGCATATTACAGCCACATACAAGCCAGTATTACTGTCAGAGGAGATTAAAGGCATATTACCGACGCGCATGCCTGTATTACCGCCAGAGAAAATTAAAGGTATATTACAGACGTACGGACGTATATTGCGGACGTACAAGACGGTATCCTTCAATAAGGACGCGCACAAAAAGGCGAGCCTCAAAAGGACGACCTCAATTGGGCGCAACGAATAAAGGCACACGTAAATAAAGATCTGCACCTGTTGCTCTTCACATATTCCAGAGCCATTTGAACTAAATTATCTACGCGCCCTTATTGAATAGAGCCGTACAATAATTCATTTCATCTATATAGCGCTTTTCTCAGTACTCAAAGCTCTATCCACACAGGGAGGAACCGGGAAGCGAACCCACAATCTTTCACAGTCTCCTTACTGCAAAGCAGCAGCACTACCACTGCGCCACCTGTGAGGAAGACAGTATTACTGACACACAATACACAGCGGCAGCCCACGAAGAACGGTCAGCTCAGCAAGTAAACATCAACAAAAGAAAGGCTGAAAGAAAGAAAAATACGACCAACAAAAAGACTGAGGTCAAAGTCCCTTGCCATTTAATATAGACTGTTCCTACTAATGTTTATGCACTACTGTTCTAGCGCCCGTTATTGTAACGGGCTAAATGACTAGTGTTTCTATAAAATAAATGAACTGAGTCCTTATGACAATAAAACCAAACAAATTATGTTAGTTGTACTAGAAATAGGTATGTAAAGCCTTTTAGGTGAATCAGTCTAAATTAGTTGAGTAACTTCACATTTATCTAAAAAACTTTTTTTTAATATTACAAACATTAATTTTGAGTAAAGTCAGCCTAAAAGAATTGGGTAATGGCAGTAAATTCTAAAAACTATTTCTCAAAATGGTACTCTTAGTTAAAGCAGTGAAATCCATCCATATACAGTCGACCCTTGATATACGACCGGCCTGACATGCGAACAATTTGCTTTACGACCAACATTTTTGTTTTGATTTACGACCAACATCTTGCGTTACGACCCGAATGCGGTCATGTGCATCCGCTTGGGCGATTGTAAACAAACAGCCAAGAGCGTTTGTAAGCGTCAGTCGGAGCCCAGATACATGTGTTTGTGGATGTAATTTCGGTCAGTGCAGTGATTTATATAATTTATTTCGATAATTGCTAAGGAAGGAAGCGAAGGTAACGAAGGTAAAGAAAGCGACCACAATCGAAATGAAGAAGGAAATTGTGTGGAAATATGAGAGTGGCGTTCGTGTGACCGATCTCGCTAATATGTACAGCATGTCGAAATCCACCATCTCGACAATTTTACAAAGAAAAGATTTGTATAAGGAAACTCCTTCTAAACAATAACCACCTTCCATTTCATTCTCCTCCTCCTTCCTTCCTGCAAGCGAAAGATGTCAAATTAAATGGTGAGTACAGTATGAAATTGTTGTTTCTGGTAGGCTAGGCACTTTTTATAACTTTTTGGTTAGTACATTACAAAAAGTATTAATGGTATTTGGTAAATTATGCACATTATACAACCCTTTTCTATTAAACAAAGTTAAGTAAGTGTTGCTGTGGGAGGTTCGGAACACATTAAGGGCATTTCCGTTATTTCTTATGTGAAAAATAGTCTAGACTTACAACCAACTTGAGTTACAACCAGCCCTCGCGAACGAATTGAGTTCGTAAGTCAAGGGTCCACTGTAGTTTGTAAACAAATTACACTTCTTAATGTGTACAACCTCAAGGGGGTGCCACTGAACCCCAAACCACAGACACCGTAACTCCCAGCACAACTTTAATCTAAAATTAATGACCTTATTTGACAACAAGCACATTTCCAATTAAGAATCCACCAGATCAACAAGTTCTTCTCTCCTTCATTCCTTCAAGTGTGTTTTGCCCGCTGCCTCTTAGCTCCGACACTCTGAGGAGATGTGGTGGGCTTCTTTTAAATCGGACCCAGGAATGTTTCCAGTTTTGCCGTAGTGGTCACTCGGAACACTTCTGCATCGTATGGAAACCAGGGCAGCCTTCCTCCGGTAGCGCCCTTTTGTGGCACCCAAGGACCAGGACACGACTGCACTTCCAACACACCAACTCCCATGTAACCCCTGTGATATAAAGACGCCATATTGCGCCCGACCCGGCACAGACTCACACTGACAGCACGTGTAAAGCAAACAAAAATATTTATTTTTTCTTCACCTGTGGGGCACGTCTTCCCCGTGAACCCCACAGGTACAACACAGTCCCAAAATACAAAGAAAAATCACCCCAAAACACACTCTTTTTCCTCCACTCCTCCCAGGGCAGCTTCGTCCTCCTCCTCCCGACTCTGGCGCCCTGAGTAATGGCTGCAGGCTCCTCTTATTGCCCACCCGGAAGTGCTGCAGGTGCCCGTTGACCTACTTCTAGCTGCTCTCCCGCCTAGACAGGCTCGTTAAGCCATGCAGCTCTATGCAGCTCCCCCTGGCGGAGGCCACGGAGCCCAACCAAGATGATCTCCAGTGTTCCATGAAAGTGGCCCAGGGGGGCTGCCAACAAAGGTTCCGAGGGACGTAGCGTGGCTCCCATGGCTGCTCCCCTGGATCTAGTGACAAAGGGGCATCCCGGCCGTCCGCCATACCCCCTAACTGAGGTCAGCCTGGAGGTGCACTGCCACCTAGGGTGCGGTGGAGTGAACTGCCTTCAGCATCCATGTTTGCCCAATGCATCTATTGTTCTTCTACCCCTACTGGGATAAGGATCTCTAACCATCCCGGCTGGGTTGCAGCTCCTTCCATGCCCTCCTTCCATTATGGCTTTCCGGTCAGGTAAGAAATCATTCTCTGTCCCAGTCAGGATGCCAGTCCAATTGTCTTGGCACCCACATGTTACACCCATGGAATTTGAGCCAGTTGTACTAGTAATGGAAACAAAAAGCCTTTAAACCTCATTTTAAGGAATTGATGCAGACCCCAACAATCTTTTTTTTTTTTTTGATCGTATATCAGTTTTCGACTTAAAATAAATAGCAGAACTGGCCAGTTGCGTCACATGTTAGCAGCCTAGGCTTAACCAGCATGTTTCCATCTTGTGAAACTTTGCTCGAGTATGTAGAACCATACTACTTGTGCTCTTAGTTTTTAGCGGAGAACACGACTTGAGAAGACAGTCCTGGTTTTTTCCATTCTCACCTTCCTATGGCAGAGCCTCTCATTTGGGAGTGAGAATGCTTGTTCCTTCACGGTTGTATACGTTGCCTTGCCAGAATCTCATTTCATAGTCGCACACTGCTCAAGCGGCATTTTGCATGTTAAGCTTAGGCATAATTTAACATTACGACTTTGGGATAGCAAAAGTCCCAGCAAAATAATGACGTTTTTTATGGGCAATATTGAATTGAAAAATTGTCAAGCATGCTGTACAATGCCAGTAATCCTAAGTTAGTAATTCATTGTTTCGGTCACTCTGCGACACAAACTGGATGAGCGTTGACTGAGCAAGTCATACCATCAGGCTGACAGTAGAAGCTGATTTATACATCTGTGTCTAGCCTACGACATTGAAGGCACTTTATACATTTTATTCACATGCCTGAATACTAGTTGCTTTTGTTTGGAGCACTTAAGAAAATCAAACAACCTGAAGAGGCATCTCTTATGTTAGCTTTTGGGCCCTGTAACTAAAAGCTCAACCCCCCTCTATTATTGTATTAATCCATGACGTGTGGTGGTGTGTGATGTCCCTGCCTTACTGACCAGAGTTATCACTCTTGGACTTAAATATGGTAAACCTTAGCATCAGCAGCCATTGATCCCCTGCCAGACCGCAAAGTCATGCACTGCGTGTTGCGAAATGTCCTGGTGGGCCTGAGGAGTCTGCTGACCCATCTAAGATAGTTTTTCAGTTGCACCTAGAGGTTGTGAGCCAAAGAGAGGACATCCGCATTGGCATGAAAAGGGCCTTTTCGATGAACAAGCGAAAACTTGTATGGTTGCAGGTCAAGAAACCACCTTGTGACTCACGGGTTCGACTCCTTGTGAAGGGCCATCCACTTTAAAGGCACATGGTCAGTCACCAGAGTGAACTCCCGGCCCAAGAGGTAAGTACCGCAACTGTGTAATTGCCCATTTAATCGCCAAGGCTTCCTTCTCCACCACCACATACCTAGTCTCCCGGTCCAACAGTTTCCGTCTTAGGTACATGGTGTTGAACACCATTGACGCTTTGGCTCAACACGGTGCCCAGGCCGGTGTCCGAAGCGTCCGTCTGGAGGATAAATGGGAGAGAAAAGTTAGGGGTTATTAATATAGGTGCTGAAGTAAGAGCCTGCTTTAAGTCACAGAGTGCAGCTTCCGTCTTGTCAGACCATACCACATTGTTGGGAGCTCTTTTCTTTGCTAAATCAGTCAAGATAGCTGCTCTCTCTGAGAACCGAGGTACTAACCGGCGGTAGTACCCGGCTAAACAGAGAAATGATTGGACTTGCCGCTTGGTTTGTGGACAGGACCATTTCAGAATGGCATTGAGTTTTGAACACTGTGGTTTCACAGTACCCCGGCCCATCAGGTAGCCCAAATACCTAGCCTCTCTCAGTCGGAAGAAACATTTCTTGGGATTGATCTGAAGCCCGGCCTCTCCTAGTGTCCGTAATACCGCTGTGACCTGCTGTACGTGTTCCTTCCACGTGCTGGAATAGATGATGACGTCATCCAGGTAGGCAGCACTATACGTGCTATGGGGCGGAGAAGTCTGTCCACCAGACGCTGGAAGGGTGCAGGAGCCCCGTGTAACCCAAATGGAAGGACACGATACTGCCAGTGTCCGCTAGGGGTGCTAAATGCGGTCTTGACCTTTGCGGACTCCATTAAAGGAATCTGCCAGTATTTGTCATGTCAAGTGTGGGCAAGAATTTTGCTTGACCCAGCCTCTCAAGGAGGTTGTCCATGCATGGCATGGGATAAGCATCGAACTGGGATACCTGGTTAAATCGGTGGAAGTCATTGCAAAACCTCCAACTGCCATTGGGCTTACTAACCAAGACGATAGGGCTGGACCAGGGACTAAAGCTTTCCTCTATCATTCCTAGTTCCAGCATTTGCTTGATTTCCAGTTCCACATCATCTTTCTTTGCCTCCGGGAGTCTATAGGGCCACTCTCAGACAACAACCCCCGGCTCAGTCAATATGTCGTGTGCAACCAGAGAGGTCCGACCGGGTTTTTCATTCACCATCTCTGGGACAGATCGGATAGCTGATTCCAGCTCCTGCCTCTGTCTGGTAGATAATTCCTCGCCGAAATTAAGGGGGTCTGTTTGAGCAAAGATAGAGCTGGGCTGACCGGAGGAGGGATCTGGATCCCTCTCCTTCTATGGTTTCAGCAAGTTCACATGATAAACCTGCTTGCTTTGTCAACGATTGGGTTGTTTCACCAAATAATCGACCAGACCTTTCCTCTCCTTAATTTTATAAGAGCCTTGCCAATGGGCAAACAATTTGGAGTGAGAGGTGGGAACCAATACCATGATGCAATCTCCGAGACGGAATTCTCGGAGGGTCATGCCACGGTCGTAAAGGCGGGCCTGTGCTGCTTGTGCTTCCTCCATATGACTTTTTAGAATTGGCCTAATTTTCCCAAATGTGTCGCGTAACTGTGCGATATATTCTAGTATGTTTGTTGAGGGAAGAGCCTCTCCTTCCCAGCCTTCCTTTAAAATATCCAATATACTCCAGGGCTGTTGTCTGTATAATAATTCAAATGGAGAGAAACCTGTAGAGGCTTGTGGGACTTCCTGATAGGCAAAGAGAATGAGGGGGAGGAGTTGATCCCAATTCCTACCATCCTTGCTGACCACCTTGCGAAGCATCTGCTTGTGAGTCTGATTGAACCTCTCTTCTAAACCGTCGGTTTTAGGATGATACACCGTGGTCCTTAAGTGTTTTATTTTCAGAAGGCAGTTTCCTTGAATGTTTCCGAGGTAAAAGGCGTCCCTTGGTCCGTTAGGACTTCTTTAGGGATGACGACTCGTGCAAAGACCCCTACTAGTTCCCGTGCAATTGCTTTAGATATATCCAAACGCAAAGGAACGGCCTCTGGGTATCGGGTCGCATAATCCACGAGGACTAATATATATTTATGTCCTCGGGTTGAGGGCTCTAGGGGTCCTACAATATTGACCCCGATTCTTTTAAAGGGAACTTCAATCAGGGGAAGGGGAATGAGAGGAGCACGGTCCCTCCTGGGAATTTGCCGTAGTTGACACTCCAGACAGGAAATGCAAAAACGGCAAACCTCCTTGTTGATTTCCACTCTAAAGTCTTTTCTTCCGCTCTAAAGTCTTTTCGGAGCCTAGATGGCCTCCCAGGAGGCAGGCATGCGCCAACTCACAGACCTGCCACCGGTAGGTTCGTGGAATTAACAGCAATTTCCGGTCCTCCCCCTCATGCTCCGCGACCCAATATAATAGGTCATTTTCTGTTATGAAATGTGGTCCTTGTGCCATGGGCTGATGTGTGCATTGGCCATTGAGTAGAACTACTGCATTCTTGGTGTGTTTCTCTCTTTAAAGAAGCCGGCGCCGCTTTAAATTGAAACTGCACCTGAGAGAGGGGATCCGGTCTGTCCTCCACTTGGCCATCCATTTCGCTCTCTGCCGGCTGGTTACACGGCGTGGAACCAAAAGGCTCAACTGCTGGCCAGGAGTACTCAATATTTCACTGCATTACCAGTCACGCCCTAGAATCACAGGAAAAGGTGGGTTGGATAGGACTGCCACGGGGAATCTTTTTAGTGTTCCTTCCAGACAGATGTAACACCGGGTAGATTTATATTCACTGACTTCTCCGTGTATGCACCTCAGACTGGTCTTTTGTTTAGTCAGCTGTGGCGGTGAGACATATCGTCGAGCAACGATGGACACATTACTGCTGGAGTCAAAAAATGCTGTGACTTTATAACCATTAATGAGTACCTCTCTGGTATGTAAAGCCGTCAGGGGTTTGCTAAGGGCACACAAACTATCTCCCAGTGTCCACCTGTATTCCGCCTTGTTCCTGGATGGGTTGTGCACCAAGCAGCCCGGGGACTTCGGAACAGGCTCCGGTTTATGTGGGAGAGACTTGTGTGGGACATAATCCCTAGGGATTCCACTAGAGGACCATTCCACCCTCCCAGATTTCGAGGCCAGCTGGGCAAAGTTCTGTGGCAAACGTTGTAGCAGCAAGAAGCAGGCGACCTTCTGCACGATCTGGAAAGTGGTCAGTTCAAACAACCGTAGCCACAGAGCCACCTGTTCCCAGAGAGTCACAGCTTGCTCAGGGATCGAGCCTTCTGGATCGAATCCCCAGTGTTTTATCAGCTTTACCTGCTGGCCCGGGGAAAGCCCATCTTTACCAGGGACCTTGGTCCCGATGGGCGGCTCAGCTCTCTTGTCCAAGTGAGCATAATAAGCCCTTTTCGTTTCCCCCCCAGAAACTAGCCCACATCTGTGGGTCCCTTCCACACTCTCCTTTTGGTAAGACCTAAGCTTGTCTTTTTGGAGCGGAGCCCACACCGAGTCTTTCCTGACCCCCTCATGTACTCCCCATCCAGAAACTCAGCCCCAGTACTTTCGTACCTGGTATGCTTTTGGGTCCTGTCCCGGTTTCTTCTGGGATAGCATCCTGCCGGCTACGCCATTGTGACACAGTGAGACTCCAGACATGGTAAAGGTTTGCGGTAGCCACCCGTATAATATGTTCCTGGCTGCAAAATTAAAGAATTGTAAGACTAAAAGTAGTTTACAAGACTGAGTCCAAAACAGAACTGAAATCCAGAGGAGGAGAGTGAGGCTTTATAGGGAGTCTGGGGGAAGTGATGTCGTCCTCGGAGCCTCTACCAGAAGTGATGTCGTCCTCGGGGGTGGGACCGGAAGTGATGTTGTCCTCGGGACCGGGACTAGAAGTGATGTGCTCTGAGTTGAGGCACTGGCTCCTGGCAGGATTTCCCGGGAAAGGTCTGTAGGAGATTTAGAAAGAGATTCAGTGCACCCTGCCATCCCCTGGGCGAATGTGTAACCATTATTCTCTAAGCCCTTCAGCTGCCTCCTATTCGCACATGTGTGACAATGTTCATTGGAGCCAGCGTTTGCATTTTGGTCAGGTTGCTGTGTATGTGAGGACTGGAGGTTATCCCCTGGCCATGTGAGGTCGGTCTCTCTTTCCTGACTTTCTCCTACATCTCTGAGATGTTCTGCTGAAGCTGCTTGGTAACTCTGAATTGGATGAGTGTGACTAAATATGATCATGCCCTGTGACAAAGTTGATTTTCTGTTCTGAGTCGGTTGCTCCCTTGCATTTATGCTGGTGAGGTAGACACATGACTATCCTCATGACCATAAACCTACAGTATATAAAGTGGAATCAGAAAACGTATGTATGGATGGCCAACAGTTTGTGAACACCTGATCATCATATCTATATCAGTTTGTTGGACATCTGATTTCAAGCCATGAGCATTAATATGGTGTTGCCCTACTATAACAGCCTCAACTCTTCTCTTTCCACAAGATTATGGAGTGTGTCTGTGCAAATGTGTGTCAATTCAGCCCAAACAGCATTTGTAAGGTCAGGTACTGATGTTGAATGAGAAGACCTGGCTGTTCCATTTCATCTCAAAGGTGTTCAGTAGGATCAAAGTCAGGGCTTTGTGCAGGCCATTTGAGTTCCTCCATGTCTTTTTAGACCTGGGTTTGTACACACGGACGCAGTCGTGCTCCTTTACAAACTGTTTCCACACAGTTGGAGGTTCACAATTGTGTAAAATGTCTTTTTATGCTGTAACAATAACAGGACCCTTCACTGGGACCACAGGGCTGAACACAAACCCTGTCAGTATCTCTCCTCCACCAACAGCAGGCACTATGCAGCTCGCTACATATCATTCTTCTAGCAGCCACCAAACCCAGACTGGTCTATCAAACTGCCAGATAGTGAAGCAGGATTCATCACTCCTGAGAACACGTCTCCACTTCTCCAGAGTCCAATGGTGGGCAGTGTACTTTACACCACTGCAACCGATGCCTGGCATTATGCATAGTGATCCTAGGCTTGTGTGCAGCTGCTCAGCCATGGAAGCCTATTTCATGAAGTTCCTCATACAAAGTTCTTGAACTGTTTCTTACAGAGGAAGTTTGGACCTCTGTTGTGATTGATGCCAGAGAAGAGAGGCCATTTTTACACTGTGCACTTGGTGGCCCCACTTTGTGAGTTTGTGTGGTCTACCACTTCATGGCTGAGTGGCTGTTGCTGCTGGACACTTCCACTTCACAATAACAGCACTTACTGTTGAGTGGGATAGATCTAGCAGAGCAGAAATTTCAGGTTCTGATTTGTGGCAGAGGTACCATCCAATGACAGTGACACATTTATCTCTTCCACAGCAGGTGTTGACTTTTGTCAACAGGAGGGGTTGAGGATGGTAATTGACTGTAAACAGTGACCAAACACCCAATTATGTTATAGTTCTACTCTGTTTTCTAGAAGTGAAGTTAGCTTTGTTGGTTTGACCGAAATTCCCTGCACTCGCATGCGTAGTATAAGAGCAAACAGCAGCAAAAATGGCATCGACATCTGTGCAAAGCATAATACTCCGTGGAAGATGTTTTGCATATTATCGCTGAATTGGACTCTCACTTGTTAGACTCAGATTTTGTAGCAAGTAATCTAAAACAAACATGAGGTACCAGCATCAGCTGATCACTTCCTCCTGATTGATCCCCAGCTGATCATGGTGCTGAATGCTGACGCCTCTACGGCAACGTTTGTCTGGGAGGACTGCCACTTTACAATGACAAGAATTGCAAACCAGATTGCGCTGCACTGCAACCACCGCTGCCGCTCCCACCCTGCGAACACAGCCTGGCAGCTAGTCAGTTGCACATTCCTGTCAGCCGTCGTGACGCCCATGAGTGGCTTAAGCCGTAAGAGACTGCAAGCAAGAGGCCACTGCACGCAGCAACAGTTTTATGTTGATATATGTGTAAAACAATTACTTTGTGTGCTTTTCAGAAAACTGTGTTTTTTGGGAAAAATATTCAGCCCTCAAAGAGTTAAAATCACAGAGCTCTTCAATGTGACAAAGTGTTTGTCAATGGAGACAGCATGGCCGAGTGCTTGGTTTGATGTGCCGTTTAGCAGTGAAACACCTGAACTCAAACATCCGAAGGGTTGTCCACATACTTTTACCCATACAGTATAGATAGGTAATAAACAGACGATATAATTGATTGATAAATTTGGAAAGCCACTTTCTATTTTAGGCGGATACTTCATAGATGGACAGCCAGGTAGAACAGTGTTAACGCTACTCACAGATCCTGCATCCTGGGATTGAATCCCAGGTCTGATCATTGTCTCCATGGAGTTTACACCATCTCCATGTTTTCTGCCCACAAACCCAAAGATATACAGGTTGGGCTGGTTGGCAACTTTAAATTCAATCCAGTGTGAGTGAGTGAGGGGGTACATGTGTGTGTGTGTGAGAGTGGACCTGGCAACAGACTGGTGTCCTGTTCAGGGGGATTTCCTGCCTCACATCCAGTCCTTTCAGGACAGACACAGAAACCTTGTAACCCTGAACTGAATTAAGCAGATTTTAGAATGTATGTACTGCGAGGAGAGACATAGGGCATGTTTAAAATGCTAAGGTCCCAGAGCGGTAGCCCCATTTAATAAAGAGACGTTCCTTCCAAGTAATAATGAACATGGAATGACATTTGGTCCATTACTGAGGCTCTCGTTTCACAAAGTGCCTCAGTGTGAAGGTCTGTTTTTGATGACAGCAGGGCCCAAGCTGAATGTCGACTTCCAGCCTTCTTAAATCGGGTCCAGACAAGAAGGGTTGGACTTTCAAAGGTGGAGCAGAACTGGGGGTGATGTCCGTCCTCCAGTCTAGGCATTGGCAGTTATCGGTGTGTTTCACCCTCACCTTTCCTCGTCCTTCGGTGAAGTGCTCCCATGGCTTGCATGCGTATCAGTATGTAGTGCTTGCACTTTATTGATCCCGCTGGTGAGTGTGATTGTTTCTTTTTATGTTTTATTTGGTGTTCTACTTAGAAATATAATGGTTAAGAAAGCTCTTAGCGTGTTGATGGGAATTGTGCTTTAATCCTGAATGAGACTTGGTGGTTTTTGATTTGCTGTCCATACATAAAGCATTGCTTTGTCCGATTTCTCATATTTCCAAGTCAATTCAGCTTCAAACCAGCCAGCTAAATGCAGGAGAGTGGGGATGTATATTTTTCAGTGGGGCCGGGCCCAATGTTCCAGCATCACAATTAAATATTTGTGATTTGAAATATCCATCCATTCATTTATTTTCCTGCTTAATCCAATGGTAGTTGTGATACTCAGTTTTTCTTTTTAAGAACTGATGCGACTATGATTACGTATAGTGCAGAGTGCCGTGTTTATACAACGACCGGCGATTCTTCACAGTGCCAGAGTGATGTGACTTCCTCGGGGTGGATGTTTGTTAACCCAAGAGAATTTGGTCCAGGCTCATCCGCTGGGGGGCAGCGCACATTATTGTATTTGGGATGTCCCCTGAGAGCCAACATAGCTGGGAGGAGAGCCTACACAAACACAGGCGTCAGCCCCCTGCCTGATTTCTCTCTGTAAGAGCGGCCGTGCTTCCTTTCTCTTGATTATAATTTCTCAAAGTGGCAGCTTATCACGATAAATACAAAACGGAACGGGATACCAAATATTTAATAAGAAATTCAAATCATCAGGGCCATCCTATAGACATTCTGTGTGATTCATTATGCAGGCTGAAATTAGATCCCAAGGGTCCCGTTCAAGTTTAGAAGTAATAAAGCATAATGACCGAGATTCATAATGTGTTGCGTGGGCGCAGCAATGTGCTGACTGACTAGCGACTCTTTTCTTTTTTAATTTTTAGAAACTGCTGGGAACCTTTAGGTGATTTCTTTTTTCTTTTTTTTTGCTTTGCAAGCTTTTCTCGCACATTATGAGCATCCTGTTTGTTAAAGAGGCAGGCTGCTGGTTCCTGTTCTCCTGCTTATTCTAAATACCTACGTTTGTAAACATATGGCACTGCTCTAAGGAGAGTGTCTATGTGTTATTTTGTGAGGTGGGCATTAGCAGAGCAAACCGTACAAGGTCATATTAAAAAGGTACCTACTCGTATGCTCACAGTCTCAAAACTGTGTGTTTCTGGTAAAAAAAAGGCAAAGTACTAAAGGCTAGAAGTTGGTTTTACTGTAATGCACCACAAAGTACAATGGTGTTTAGGGTTCTGTTCTGTATTTTCATTGGGCCCTCCAGCGTAGATTATTTCTGAGTTAGAAAAGACCAGTGTGGAACATAAATAAACTGAGAGTGAGTAGTTAGCTTAAAAATGAAGAGATTGTATATTATCACTTAATAAAGATAAACCCCCCATGTTTTCTCTAACATGCCAAACGCTGTGTTCACATAACAGGCCTCTTTGCTCAGATCAGATTTGTCTGTCTTGACAGGTCACAGTCATAAAGCACAAGTGACCTGCACCGGTTATGTGAACACATCTGTCCTCCAAAACGGCACACGTGTGCCCAAGTCATCTGTGTCACCAACAACAAAAAACATCACATTTGTGAGATGACTCATAAAATCGACAAAATGGACGTGGTAGTCACTAGTGTACGCATTGCATTTTGCTCTTGAGGATGGCAGTTTTTTTAGCTGTACGTGCCGAGAAGGCGATAATAAAGCTGGATGCCTAACTATTGTTAGCACTGCTGCACCAAGCGATGTACGCCTATGAGAAAGGAGCCAGCAGTGCTGGGACCATGGCGACTTGTCATAGTTATGGCTTTACTCCATTGTTGTTTTGTCGCATTGCTGGTGCTGGCGGATGACAACAGCGTTCAGTCCATGTGTATAGGCAAAAGACACACATGACTTCTTGAACTAACCATTATCATTCATGACACGCAACTGATCTAGGACTATGTGTGAATCGGATTTGAAAAGATTCAATTTCTGTGTTCACACAGCCCTGAAAACATCAGGTTTATGTCAGATTAAGGCAAAAAAATCAGATTTGAGGCACCACAGCCTGGTAGTGTGAACATAGCCTAAGAAAACTTAGTTAGTTAGATGTATCGTTTATTTACAGTTATGCATTGTTCCTATAAGGAATAAAAATGTGCATGTACAGTGACTGTTCAGGGCTCAGCTACTTCATCCTTGACCAACATGCTATCACATTTACACACCAGTCAGCCATAACATCCAAAGCCCTGCCAAGTGAATTGAATAACATCGATGATCTGAAGGTGATGTGTTGAGCAGGTGTAAAAAGATCTGAGCAACTTTGACAAGGTCCAAATCGTGATGGCTGGATGACTGAGCATCAGAATGGCAGGTCTTGTGCAGTGGGTAGCACCTACCAAAAGTGGTCCAAGGAAGGACAAGCACTGAACCGGTGACAGGGTCATAAGCGCCCAAGGCTCATAGATGCGTGTGTTGAGCGCTGGCTGGCCTGACTGGTCTGATGCGACAGAAGACTTACTGGAGAAGAAATTGGCATGAGAAAAAAGGTGAGAGAACACACAGCGCATCTTAGCTTGCTGGCAGGTGCTTTTAATGTTGTGGCTGGTCAGTATAAAGCCATAGAGATACTTTCATTGATTTATAATAATAATAATAATCCTTTGCATTTATATAGCGCTTTTCTCACTATTCAAAGCGCTCAGCAATTGCAGGTTAAGGGCCTTGCTCAAGGGCCCAACAGAGCAGAGTCTCTTTTGGCATTTACGGGATTTGAACCAGCAACCTTCCAATTCCCAGTGCAGATCCCTAGCCTCAGAGCCAGCACAGTGGCATCATGAGCACTTCTGCAAATTCACAACTCCAGTGACCAAAGTTCAAACAATTACTTAGTCCCCGTTTTTTGTTCAGCTTGTGCGGTCCTCTGAGTTTCGTTTATCGGGCTTCTCCAAGTTTCACTCCGTTTGAGCAGACATGAAGGTTTTTATCGAATTGTGTCTATAATTACTCCTGATATGACTTGAGTGTAGGTGGACAAATCCTGTCCGGGGTTAATTCTTGCTTTGTACCCAAAGCTGCTCCTCACAGCCCTGTCATAAACTCCAGTGGGTTTGAAACATAGATGAAGTGACGGCTGGTTTAAGTAGAAATGTAATGTCTACATTTCGTCTAGTTTTTTTTTTTTGTTTTACTTTTTCTTGTTGTGTATTTTATATTTATCATTCCAATAGTGTGCATTAGGAGCATTTGGTGGAGCTGCCCCAATGTTTTTAAATTTTTTTAATGAAAGTCATCCAGTATAAATCTAACTGCTGGGTCTCTACATGCCCATCCTGTTTGTCACATAGACTCACTGGCCAAAAACTGTCCAGTTCTGATCTGTTGTTGGTCTGCCTGTGCATTTCCAGTTTTTAGTTATTGTTACAGTTTCAGCAGTGCTCTAGGACATGCCATTACAATTTAAATATATAACCATGTGATCTGAGTAGATGTAGTGGCCAGCAGGGATTGTAGCAGCACCTAAAACTCCAGACACAAGTGCACAGACGCAGTATATCCGGTGCAAGTTAAGCCTTTTATTAACACAATTACCTTTGCTAGGTTTCTTTCTTATCCACTTCATGTTACAATGAACTTTCTCTTGAAACCGTTTCCCTCCACTCCCCCCAGCAAGCTTTGTCCTTCCTTTGCACTTGACATCAGCACACCTAGCAGTCTCCTTTATATCGGACCCAGGAGTACTTCTGGTGCCAACACGCTGGATCCAGGAAGCGCTTCCAGGTACTACAGTCCTGCGGGTGGACACATGGAAGACCCACCAGGGAGCTGTTGCCTCATAATATGTTGACGGAGCATTGGGCCCAGGAGGCAAATTCCTTCCACCCTTCCATTATTGAGGTCTGCCGCCCGGGATGCCACCTACCCTGTGTCTTCTTTGACAATATATAAGCAGCAATGATAATGAATGTTTTTGGAGGCAGAGCACTGATTATTATGCGTATTGCCCTTATATGCATATGGCTTGTTGATTATTTCTTTGGATATTGTGGTGTGTCTGTGCTGAGTGACTGGAGAGGTCCAAACGAATAGTTGGGGTGCCAACCGGACCACCCCATTTCATGCAAGGCAATCCACACTAAAAAAGGTCTTTGTAGAGAAATGGGCACCCGAAAACAGCCTTGAGCACGTCATCTTTGGCTTTTTAACTGAAGTAGCTCTGAAGAGAGGGACTGGCTTGGGAGCTCCATCTCGCAGTAGGTTCAGGTCCAAAACTGGCACCCTCATACTGGGGATCTCCTGTTTTATACAACTCTGACTGGAAGGGGTGGGCCGTTAGCAACAGCACCCCTTCTTGTGCTGAGATGGTATTGCATACCTAAGTTGCACCTGTAAGGTGGTCTTCAAATATCCATGTGTGACAAATGTTGTAAGTTTTAAATTTCAATGGCAGAATGGTTGCAAAGAACCTTGACTAGATTCTGTACAATTTGAGAACATCTAATTTGTAAAAAGGTACATGTGAGCCATACAAACATACTGTACATCCTTTTCTTAAAGCTTCTTAATCCTTTATGAAATATTAAAAACTGCCTGAAATACCTACAATGTTCTTTCTGAGACTCTGACCACAACTAAGTGTATGAGTGGAGTGCAGCAGATTGCAGTTAACTTTATTACTTTTATTATCTATTGCAGCATTTTACTGATGCCTTTATTCAAAGTGACTCACAACATTTGAGATATAGTTGGTTTCATTTCTTCTGTTTGTCCATTTGGAGCTCAGGCAGGTAAAGTGACATGCTCAGGGTCACATGGTGTCAGAAGCAGAATTTAAAGCCCTCATTTAACCAAAACACAGTGGCGTGTAAATGAGAAGCAGTAAATCAAGTTTTAGAACAAACTGAAAGTGAACCATGAGTTGAATCGAGCCATAGTGATGACAACGTGAACTGGTCATTAAACGTTGACATGCTGATGCATACAGCACTGTACCACTGAACAGCCTTGATATGCCTGGTGGAAAAAAGACAAAATGATTACCATCAAGGAAAAAGGCAAGAAGGAAGTTAGCCCCTTGAGCACTGTTCACAATGTGGCAACTGTCAATGTGGAAGTCGCTAAGCCTGGTGCTGTGGTAGCCAACCATAACACAGGGGTGGGTCAGTCATGTGGATCAGGCGCTGACTTTCTACCCTCCCACGCACAAGCAACAGAAAAAAATATTATAAGAAAAGTGTGTGAAGAAACACGATCATATAGTGTGATAAAAACACAGCCCAGACATCATTAGAAGGTTTGGGGCAGCCACCCGTATAATATCCCTGGCTGCAAAAGGTTTCCTAAGTTGACAGCTATGTTCACAATACTGAGTTCAATACAGAACCGATTTCTTGGTGGCAAAATGGCGGCTTCAAAGGCCCACATAGGAAGTGACGTCATCGAGGGGGCTGGACCCAGAAGTGACATCATCAAGGGAGCCGGACACAGAAGTGGCGTCATTCAGGGATCCGGAACCTGGCAGGATTTCTTGGGATCGGTCTGCAGGGAACTGAGGAAGACAGTTAGTGCACCCCGCCGCCCCCTGGTCGGATGTGGTATTACCATTACTTAAGCCCTTCAGCTGCCTCCTACTCGCTCGCATGTGTGTGACAAGAGTCCCGATTGTGGTGTCAGGCTGTGTGTCGGTGACTGTCTCAAAACATGCCACATGAAGGACACATACTAAATCTGCAGCAGTGGACACTCAACAAGCCTTTCTTACTGTGTTTCTGTTGATGGTTTGGTATTTGCAGTCTTCTGTTACGTGTAATGACATTTTTTTCTCATTGAAAAAATGTCATCATTTTTGATTTGTTTTTCCAGAGGGCAAACATAAAACTACAGAGGCTACAGGCAGAGAGTTAAATTGACTGATCCTCTGTGTCAGCCTGAAATCTGCTCACTTTTAAATTATAAAATAGTTATTGTTATAATTGTGAAATAAGCAATGTTGTGCATCATTTATACATTATGAGACTCCGAGAAGGAAGGCTTTTTAGACGTAATGTAAGCTGCTCAGTTGTTCCCCTCAGTCCTGGACTGCCCCGCTGCAGAAATTAACAGAATGTTTAGCTACTGTGCAACAGATTAATAACAATAAAGTAAATTTAATTCAATTATTTTATTAGCTCAGTTTACCCCGAGGAGTAATTGGCATGTCTACAAAATATTTATTACTTGTTTGTTGTTCAATTCAATTCTATTTTAATTCAATTTATTCTTATTAAAGGCACCTCCACTTAGGAGTCCTGCTCATAATAAAAATTGCAAATACAGTTAAAAAAAAAAGAGAAGCAACATAAACGCAAATAAATAAAGTTGAAGCATAAACTGAGAAACATGCAATCCCACATACTTATGGTGCTACAAAGTCTGAGCCTAAACCTGAAGGCTATTCTCTGGTTCTAATATGTTAGGTGGTCAGTACTGAAAGCATTGTAAAAAGGTACAAGTTACACATTTCTTGCATTTTTGGTTATAGTTTGTATCGTGTCTTAAACCAAGTGAATGTGGCTAGCAAATCAATTGTCGTGCTATCACTGAATTTCAAGATCTAATGGACTTTCAGAGATTCCCTGTCAGCTAGTCATCAAGTTCCAGGCCCGGTCACCAGTGTTAAGTGATGAGCTGTGGCCTTAACAATGATGGGAGAAATGGGTGCCACAGTGGATCAAATCTTATTGGAGGTAGTAGGCAGAAGTCAGAGTCTGGTTACAGGTTAGCTGAGGCAGCCCTTTGTTACCCCAGGATTAGTGATGTAAGGGTAGAAAATTCCATGTTCCTAAGAAAGGTCAAGTCATCTTAAAATAAAATCATTAGACTCGACCTTGTTCTGATGTTTATTTTTCACTCTTATTGAAACATTTTTTATCTGTCCAACATTAACTGCATATATTATTTTCCTGCCTGCCCCTTGTGCTGCACTTTTCTGTTCAGCTCCAGTCTGTGTCCCCTTTTTCCTTTTTAATGCTTGGTGGTGTTTATGTTTGCTCTTTATGAGCTAGTTTATTTTTAGCTTGCACTCATGTCTGACAGTGTAAGGTCAAGTGAATGCTGGCCCTTCAGTAACTCCTCAATTTACCTGCTTTTGCTCATCTCTAACATTAAAATTTGCTGGGAATTTCACACCACCTACTAAGCCCCATGTTGCTACTGAAACCTTGGCAATGGAGAAGCACTGTAATTGGTGTCTTTTGTACTTTAAGGTGATGGCTGCTAGTAAGTCACTGTTGTAAAAGAGGACAAGACAAAGATAAAGATTTGGGGTGACACAGCGACCCTGTATATAGTACAGGCACAAAATAAATGCAGCTTTTCAACAAAAGAACGTCCCTAAAGATGAGCCTCTCAGATCAGACTATCCAAGATGGCAACACTTCTGGTTAAATGCCAGCCAGGCAGGAAGAGGGGGGTCCAGGTGGACGGACACCAAAGTGACATCAGAGGTGGTGAGGCTGTGAATCATCCAGTCTGTAAAGGGAGAAAGACGAGGTGTTAGAATACAGCGCCGCCCTGTGGATTGGCGAGGAATCACTACAGCCATTAAGCTGTCCCCAAGGCGCACGTGTGTGACAGTGTATAAAAGTCTCCTGGAGAAGCACTGTTTTGTCACCAGGTACTTTTGTTCTCCTATGTAAATATTATTGAAAAATCTCACTTTTATTTTGTTTTGAAGTGCTGCTGACTTACACAGTTATGCGAGAATATTGTCCTGCGTTTGCCAGATGCAGTCATCTGCCCTATTTGAGGCTTACTACTATTTGTACAATCCAATCAGATATTCTTACATAAGTACTTAGTAACTGTCTGTCTTCTTCCCATGATGTTGAATTCTTGAACTTTGTGTTATGCATGTCATTTGTAAAGGTGCCATTCCAAACTATTTTGCTGAGACATGAAGTGTAGGGCATTTAAAGAATGAGAGAAAAGGAGATGAAAACATAGTTTTACGCAAAAAAGTGTTAAACAAGAAATCAATAAGTTGTGTCGCCTAAGCCAAAACACAAAACAGAGCAATTTTCAAAGGTTAGCAGTAACAAATTGAGAAACAGAACACAAAGTCAGTGTTCACCTACAGAAGTTTGATTAGTTATCCACCATCTTGGACAGTACAGCGTACAGCTGTTGTAATGTCCATGGCATTAACTGTGAGCGTGACTTTGGGCTTGGAATTCTATGTAAATTCTGTTAGGCTGAGTCAGACTCGACTTAGCATGAAGGGTCACTAGCTGTGCTACCTCTCTAAAGTGGGTTGAAATCTAAATTAATGACTCAGCATTAACATTTGTAGTACACCATCTATTGGAATTTATCTTGTAAAGCGTGTAGTAATAAAATTCATTGCATTTGTCTTTCCAACAAATGGCATATCACAAACGTTGGTAGTCATAAAATGCATGACTAATGTTTGTGATGTACCATCTGTTGGAATGGAAAATGCAATGCGTACATCTGTTATATGCCATTTGGTAGGGGATTTTTAAAAGTAGTGTTAATGTTTATGATGTGCCAGCTGTTGGAATGACAGAGAGATAGCAACTGGTCTGACATACAGATACACAGACACTTGTCCTTTTCTTAAGGTGGATTATTGTCACACGTACAGTGAAAGTCTTACTTGCTCATGCTGATCAACATGCAGCACGTCACCCTGCTCTGGCTCCATGGTTAGTAGTCAGAATTGCCTTACCTTGAAACTTCCATCATCCTTGCCTTAAATAACTACTGTGATGGAGTGAGGAATGACATGTCCAAGCGATAAATGTTGGGGTGCCAACCCAGTTGTCCCTGTTTAATCGAAAACAAACTGAAAGCAATAAAGCACTCTACGGCACAGAGCAGAAATGAAAGGATGCAAAACATAGAGAGTCACAAACTAGACGCTCCGGCCTGCAGTGTGCTCTGCTCATAGAGTGACATCTTCATCCGGCAACCTTTATAGATGGGAGACCGTAAGGGGCAGAGTCAGCTGTCCTCACTGAGGATCATCATAGCGGTGTGAATGGAATGAAAGAGGACATGATTAGCGCCAGTGCCCCCTCTCATTCCAGAGTGGTATTACATACCTCAGATGAGCCCGGAGGGTGATCTACTGACATGCATACGTGACTTTACCTTACTTCAACCCTGGAAGATACTGTGCGAGTCTTTTAAATTGCAGATTATTTTTCCTCTAAAATTTTCAGCTATAATGCATCTTTTTGGTTAAAGTAATTATGACACTGAAGTAAAGTGTTCATTGTTCTTCATACAAAGCATAACAGTCCACTTATCAGTGGACTGTCAGGTTTCACAGAAAGCTGAATAAGCACAACGGTTTTTTTTTTTTCCAATTATCTGTTAAACAGAATTTCACCATACTTGTGACAAAAAAGTAATTGCTCCCGCCCTTGGACACAATACCTGGGGAAGAGGTGTCCTTGAATCATTACTTACTCTCTGTTACCATGATGGTTGACTTTAGGTTTCATATTTTAAGGATGCATGAGAAAATGGAGGGTAACCTAAAAAGAATTCAGTGGAAAACACTCAAAACTAGAAGAAAACAAGAACATAACATCAAAGCAAAGTGTGCATCAGAATCCTAGTCAAGAAGTCCTAAGCCCTAATTTTTTGTTGAAGTGCCTTATGGCTTCCTATACACTACAGTGAGGCCAAGAGGGAGACATTGCCAAGGTAAGCAATGAAAGAAACCAAAGCAAGAGTGTTAAGGTATGCGAGAGGTCATCTTATGTAGGTGGGACATAATGCATCACATGACTGGGAACGGGCATAGTAACAATATGGCCATAGAGCAGAAGAAGAGGCGGGTGGTAATTGGAGTCTCTTTACTTCATTTGGATCAGCAACTTCTTGAATGAAGAATAGAAGGACAAATGTTCCTCTGGGCAACCTAAAACATCCTTCTCCCGTGTCCCCATTAAGTCTGGTCCCCAGAAGATCCACAGTATATTGCATCATTTTGTGTTTCTTCTTCTTTACAGTAAGCGACAGCTGTTTCCGGAATTTAGCAGAGGACCGGAGTGGAATAAACCTCAAGGACCTTGTGCACGATCCATCTCTGTAAGTACCCGTTCATAAATCAATCACCATTACCCATGGGAGGCATTGATGTTTAGTGGAGTGCCTGTTTGAGCAAAACCATAAAGGACTAACTCTGGTTACATCATAGAGCCCTTCTGTGAAGAGGAAGTATAAAATAAAGTGTTTGTCCCAGAAATGGAGGATAAGGTGGAACAATAGATGAACATTATGAGCTAATTTGCATTGTGTGTGGTAATGTGGAAGGGAGAATTGTCACCTCTGTGCTAAGGTTACCAGATGTTCCCTATTTCTCGGGACCAAATTTTGGTGTGCCAATTTATTTATGTATTTGTAAATCCTCATTTGCCTCGTATTTTAAACGTCACTCATTTCTCAATTTATCTACAGGGTAGTATGCAAGTTTGTTATAGAAAGAGCACTTTGGAGCACACATCCTTCAATGCATTAAATCTCACCAATCATATGAATTCTATTGAAAACACAGAAGATCAGCCCAATCAGATCCTCTGTTTTTATGAAGCGAAGCTGTCGGCCTGGGAACTGCACCAGTGTCGTATCAAGTCTCTTAGTTCTGAGATGACTCACTTTAGCTACGTGCGTAATCCATCAGTTTGTAAAAATGTGTGTGCTCATTTAATGACGAACTTTAGGGTGAATTTAAATTTCTGAAAAAAGACATACTTCTTTCCGAGATCAGTAAACCGATATGAAAGACATGTGGAAGTGGATGATCTGTTTCCCAAGGAGGACATAGAGATATTACTCAGCATATCAATATCAAAAACATAAAGATGCTGAAAAGAGTAAGTGTGCCACACCAGGCCAGGACTTAAAGCAGATGCAGTTTTCCCAAGCGTAGGCTGTTCACAAATCATAAATAAAATATGATCTGGGTGGCTGTGGTGGGACTTTGTAATTCAATTCAGTTACCTTCTGTGCCAGCAGGGTTAAAGTGGTGGTAGAGAGCATTGTGACATAACAATACACCCTCAACAAGCAAATAAAATTCGCCTCTAACTCAGTTATCCCTTATAGAGAAATTTGTTTGGCTTGTGAATCAACTAAAACTTTTATCGATATAGGTTTTAAATAGAAAAAGACAGTGAAGACAAATGCAGTGTAAAGAACCACATGTATCTGAAACCCAATGTGCTCACCTAAATTAAACAAACATACATCCATACACTGATGCTGATACTTATACTAAAAAACTTTACATCACTCTGCATAGGGTGTGATCAATAGGGAGCACCCAGAGCCCCAAACTCCAGACACAAGTGCACTGACAAGGTCAGGGGTTCAAACAAATACAATTTTATTATACAAAAGTATTTTTGACAGGTTATTCTTCCAAAAGCACAAGTATAGTCATGACCACAATTCCAGTTCTCTTCCTCCACTCTCCTTCAGGCAAGTCTTGTCCCCAGCCTCCTGACTCCAACTCCCTGAATGAGACAGATGAGCTTATTTTTGTTTTTTATGCCAGACCCAGGAGTACTTTAGATGCTAAAACACTGCTTGATGGAGGCACTTCCAGGCCAGGCGATCTTCTTCTGGCAGCACACTCTGGCAACACCCAAGGACTCCAGTAGGTCCCATGCAACCCTGAGGCTGTCCAAACTGGATTAATGTCCTAGGTGCATTGCCACCTATTCTGTTGGGGAATGGATCCATTTCTGATATCTAGTCTCCCCCAGCTCATTCACTATTCTATCTTCCCGACTGGGGCAAGAGCTGGGAACTGGCCGAGCTACACCTTCGTCCACACAATCCATCTATTATGGCCTTCACACTCCATCCCAGTTGAGACACCAGTCCATCTGTGATGGCTTCACAAGTGGCTTATATGAATCTGCCACGTCAGTGATGGGCATGTATTCTAGTTAGCTGTTCTCATTAAACAGCATAATTGCTGAACATTCAACAAATGTTCCGGAAACAAGAAGCAAATAAATTCAATAAGCCAGAAAAATCAAAAAACAGTACTTCCTGTGAAACATGCTCCACAACTATCAATGAGCCAGTGCTGGAGCCATCTTCACAACCTAATTATAAAAACTGAGGGTGGTCCCACAGAATGATGTCATGGTGGCTACACCTCTTGGGGTTCCACCCACAAAGCTTAAGCAGCATAAACACATAATGCATAAATAATCAATAAAAACAACAATGTTGCCAAAAATATCATCATAGTTCAATAGTACTAGGGTGTTGTACCGTGTTAGCCATTATGAATGTAGAGAAAAGCCAAGCAAAATGACACCTATACACACTCTAGGACAAGAAACAACATTGGTAAATCTTTAAATGAGAGATTTTGTATGTAAAAAATTAATAGATTCATTCAGGCTAGGGTTAATTTAGCAAGAGAGAAAAGAACAATGTATCATAGTTCAACAAAAGCAACAAAAAATAACATCCATCCATCCATTTTCCAACCCGCTGAATCCGAACACAGGGTCACGGGGGTCTGCTGGAGCCAATCCCAGCCAACACAGGGCACAAGGCAGGAACCAATCCCGGGCAGGGTGCCAACCCACCGCAGGACACACACAAGCACACACTAGGGCCAATTTAGAATCGCCAATCCACCTAACCTGCATGTCTTTGGACTGTAGGAGGAAACCCACGCAGACACGGGGAGAACATGCAAACTCCACGCAGGGAGGACCTGGGAAGTGAACCCGAGTCTCCTAACTGTGAGGCAGCAGTGCTACTCACTGTGCCACCGTGCCGCCCTAATATACAATGTTTTTATTAGATCAGATATTTTCTCTGATGTTTTCATAGTCCTCGCTATGAAAAGTGCTAAATATATAGTGAGGGTATTTCTGAAAGATTCACAATCTCCTTAAACAAAACCAAGCATGGTGTCAAACAGATCCCTTCACTGAACTTTGCATTTCAGATAGACTTGGGATAGGGAGAATCACGTCAGTGACTTCAGTTGTTGTAGTTCACTTTCTTCAGAGGAAGACAAACAAGCCCAGTGACTACATCTAGAGAGCCTTGGACTGAATGGAGATGAGTCAGCTGTCAGTCTCCAGGCTCTCACACACCTCAGCTGGAGTGGCCGCTTCCACAGGTTATCCGGTGCTTCCAGTGGGTTTGTGGAGTATAAAGCAGGGCTTTATCAAACTTTTTTATGAAAGATGGTGTTTCCATCTCTGATGTTTTAGCTTCTACAGAGGTCTTTTTCTAGTTTTGTTTCATTCCTTTTGAGCTCCTTTTATTGACAGTTGCCTTCTGCTGCACCGGACCAGCGTCACTCTGGACTTCACAAAAGCAAACGAAGTGGCTTATGTCTAGCATCCCTCACCCTCCCCCAGTATCACTCGACTAATGAAACTGAGGCACGAATTTGCATCCATTTTCCATTTCAACAGAGAGTGATTGGTAATCTACATAAAACAACACCTTTCCGCAAATAATTCCAAAATGCTTCCACAATCAAGTTGATTGCAAGCCACTCTTTCTCAGTTGTGGAGCAGTCATTTTCATGGGGTAAAAGAGTTTACTCAAGAATATAATTAAGGGTTCTTCAGTATCAAACATCTAAAACACAATTGAGCATGCAGCTATAAATGTGAAGCTTCTGCACAGTAAAATCTTCTGAGGAATCCGGGTTCCTTACTACAGGATTTAAGAAAGCAGGCCAAAGCAATGCTTGATTCTGAGACCTGTTTGTATTGAAACACCATTTGTAACCAACCAGACTTTATACCTACTTCTTCAGTTTGGCTCAGGGTCATTTTGTAATGTTGTTTGGATCAGAGGTTTTCCAATTGCATTAATTAACATTTTGTTTGGCTGTTTAATAAATCCGCTTCTCTCACACTGCCTGTAACTCCTCAACAATGTCAGAAATGAGATGATATGTTGGAAGTATTGTTGAGGCCATCAGCAGAGGCATACCCTGTGGTCAGTGTGTGCAGTGACATGGAATCTGTGCTTTAAAAATTGCCACCGTCCTTTGGGACGAGACGTAAAACCAAAGTCCCGACTCTCTGTGGGCATAAAAAAATCCCTGAGCATCTTTAAAAAAAGAGTACGATGTATCCTGATCTCCTGGCTAAATCACCCACCATGGCCTGGTCATTCTAGTGCCCTAATCATGCCCTGTCCCCCTATCTCTCTAACCACTTCACCACCTAATGGGTAACACGTAGTGAGCTTCATTCAGGTACATTCTGCACATTGGTGGTGACTGAAGTGACTTCTCACTGTTTGAGTAGGTTAGAAAAGCACTATATAAAAGTAATTATTAATCTTGTTATTTTTTCTGTTCATTATAGTTGCTGACCATTTTTTTATTTCAGTAATTTTTTAAAATATTTGTTTAATATTATTGATGTAATGGTGATGTGATGTTGCCACCATTTTGTGTTAATTTTTCATAGATGTGGCCATATTGTTTAATATTGCTATGTCTGTAGGTGGTCATGAGAAACAGATGTCAAGTGGGATATTATGTCATTAGCCCCTACCTATTTAAGATATTGGATATTTTTACTACTTTTCACGCCTCATGCATTATTTTGACTGAGTCAGTTTTACTTCTTGAACGTTTAGTCTTTTGGATCATTGATTTTGTTGTAGCATCTTGGTTTAACCATTTGACTTTCAGCCTTGAGGGGGCATGGTGGAGCAGTGGTAGCACTGCTGCTTTGCAGTAAGGAGATCAGAGTTCACATCCCAGGACCTCTGTGTGGAGTTTGCATGTTCGGTCCGTGCCTTTGTGGGTTTCCTCTGGGTGCTCTGGTTTGCTCCCATGGTCCAAACACATGCAGTTTAGGTTAGTTGGCGACGCTACCCTCTAACTAGTGGGTGGGTGGGTGTGTGTGTTCACCCTGTGATGGACTGGCACGCTGTCCAGGGGATTGTTCTTGCCTTGCGCCCTAAACTTGCTGAGATAGGCTCCAGCCCCCAATAACCTGGCTCAGGATTAAGCAGGCTTGGAAGATGGTATGATATGATATGGTGTGGTATTTTCAGCCTTAAAAAGTAACAAACTCTGCCTGACGTCTCTGACTACATGTTTGCCTGTGAACATGGGAAAGGTGTCATATAAATAAAATGCATTATTATTATTATTATTATTTTACTCATCGTCTCCTGGCACTTTTCTTTGTATGCAGTTTTCTGCTGTTTGATGTCTGACTTTTTTTCTTCCCTGAGTGTTCACAACAGAACGGAGTCTGAAAGTGGGTCTGTGTTATTTTGAAATACAGTAGAGTCTTGCTTATCCGACATAAACGGGCCGGCAGAAAGTCAGGTAAGCGAAAATGTTGGATAATGGGAGGTGTTAAGAAAAAGCCTATTAAACATCAAACTATGTTATAATTTTACACATTATGAACCTAATAATCATTGTTTTACAACAAAACAACAGAAAAAAAATTAACTGAAAAAATGAACTTACAGTTACAGAATTGTCTGAAGTTAAATACATTATGTACTGTACTTAAAAAGTTCAGTCCTGTGATGATTTAAAGAAATCTTTGATCGTAGTCTGCTTTCCTGACGAGTGCCGTTTCTTCGCTGCCAAGTCTTGCCATCTTTGCAGCATCATTATGTCGATTCCTGTAGCTTCTTCTTGTTGCTCAATGTATTCAATTAGCAGTTTCTAGAGCCTTAACTCCGTCACTCATGTAGTCAACATCCGTATGAGCGTATACTGTTTACTACAGCATTGTGACTGTGTGTGTGTTTGTGCTGTGACGTGTGAGTCCCTGTCTTGCACCCCAAAACACGAAGCTGAGTCTCAGTACTTTAGCAACACCAGCTTTATTCAGCTTGAAACAGCAACAGCGCGGTTATTTATTGTAGTGGGATCTGCCGCTCTCCTATACACAGACAGAGCAGTCAGGCAGGGTCGTGGCCAAGTAGTACTGTGCCCTGCGCATTTATAATGTTCCTTGTATCACCCATCGACGGCAGGCGCTTATGGCATGTCCACGATCTTTTCAGATTCGCTTTTACGGCAAACTGCTACAGCGCTGGGTGCCTGCGTTTGCTTTGGGACGCTCTTCCGTGTTTCGTCCCGTTGGGTGGAATCCCACAAGAGTTTAGAAACTCACTCACACCAGCCATGATTCTTTTCAAAGGTAAAGTGCAGGTTAATTTGTTTTATGTATTTTTACTTTATATTTTGTATTAATCATTTTTACATGAATAGTTTTGGGTTGTGGAACGAATCATCTGAGTTTCCATTATTTCTTATGGGGAAATTTGCTTTGATATACGAGTGCTTTGGACTGCGAGCACGTTTCTGGAACGAATTATGCTCGCAAACCGAGGTTCCACTGTAATTAGCTGCGGTAGAGTCGGGAGCAACAAAGAATAGACTACGCTCACGCTTCCAACTTGCAGTTCTTGTTGCCGATTGATGCGTTTTTTTGTATTTTTTTTGCGGTGGGACGTCGGATAATACAGAATGTTGAATAAGCGAAGGTAGGATAAGCGAGACTCTACTGTATTAAAGGTGTCTAACAAAACCCAAAGGGGAACATTATAAACTCAAACAACCCGCGTTTGGTATTGAGCAGGCTCTTTTCTCACAGTTTGAGTCTTCTCTCAGTAGCTGCCACTCTAAATGAGCATGGTGACTTGTGTTGCCTGTCCATGTTTCTCTAAATGTTTGTCAGTTGATGGCACTGGATGTGGAGTTTGGATCACATTTCAAAATTTATATATTTATATATTTCATTCCACAATGGAAATCCAGAAGCGTACTTTACTACCACCAAAGTTTTGAAATCACAAGTGGGCTGCTTCATTCACTTATAGCTTTATATAGTAACTTGCATTTAAATATTATAATCAGTAGTTAGGATATAGCGGGTTGTATAATGGATGGATGGATGGACCTATTCACAAACAGAAGCACTTTGTTCTTCTGGAATCCTGTAAGCATGCAAGGGAACCTTTACTCCCGGCTCAATGATTTTATGTTGATACTGTTTTCCTCAAAAGACCACAAAAATCAGCATTAATGGAGCGCACAGAGATAATATGACAATCTGCTTAGCTCATCCAAAATTGTTCTGTGTCTTTTTTAAGATTCACCCAATTATCTCATGGTTTCTGAGGGTTAATTTCAATCACATCTCTTGGACTGTTCTACAGTCATATGAAAACGTTTGGGAACCTCCCTCATCCTGCATAATAATTGACTCTACTTTCAACAAAAAAGATAACGGTGGTATGTCTTCATTTCTTAGGAACATCTGAGTTCTGGGTTGTTTACCGAACAAAGATTTTTAGTGAAGCAGTATTTAGTTGTATGAAATTAAATCAAATGTGAAAAACTGGCTGTGCAAAAATGTGGGTCCCCTTGTAATTGTGCTGATTTGAATGCCTGTCACTGCTCAATGCTGATTACTTTCAACACCAAATTGGTTGGATTAGCTTATTAAGCCTTGAACTTCATAGACAGGTGTGTCCAATCATGAGATATAAAGGTATTTAAGGTGGTCAATTACAAGTTGTGCTTCCCTTTGACTCTCCTCTGAAGAGTGACAGCTTGGGATCCTCAAAGCAACTCTCACAAGATCTGAAAACAATGATTGTTGAGTCTCATAGTTTAGAGGAAGGCTACAAAAAGCCATCTCAGAAGTTTAAACTGTCAATTTCAACTGTAAGGAATGGAATCAGGAAATGGAAGGCCACAGGCACAGTTGCTATTAAACCCAGCAGGTCTGGCAGGCCAAGAAAAATACAGGAGCGGCATATGAGCAGGATTGTGAGAATGGTTGCAGACAACCCACAGATCTCCTCCAAAGACCTGCAAGAACATCTTGTTGTAGATGGTGTAGCTGTACATCATTTTACAACTCAGCGCAATTTGCACAAAGAACATCTGTATGGCAGGGTGATGAGAAAGAAGCCCTTTCTGCACTGACGCCACAAACAGAGTCGCTTGTTGTATGCAAATGCTCATTTAGACAAGCCAGATTCATTTTGGAACAAAGTGCTTCTGACAAAAATGGAGTTATTTGGTCATAACAAAAAGCGCTTTGCATGGCAGAAGAAGAACACCACATTCCAAGAAAAACACCTACTGTCAAATTTGGTGGAGGTTCCATCATGCTGTGGGGCTGTTTGGCTAGTTCAGGGACTGGGGCCCTTGTTAAAGTCGAGGGTCGGATGAATTCAAACCAATATCAACAAATTCTTCAGGATAATGTTCAAGCATCAGTCACAAAGTTGAAGTTACGCAGGGGTTGGATATTCCAACAAGACAATGACCCAAAACGCAGTTCAAAATCTACAAAGGCATTCATGCAAAGGGAGAAGTACAATGTTCTGGAATGGCCGTCACAGTCCCCTGACTTGAATATCATCGAAAATCTATGGGATGATTTGAAGCAGGCTGTCCATGCCATCAAATTGAACTGAACTGCAGAGATTTTGTATGGTAGAATGGTCAGAAATACCTCCATCCAGAATCCAGATACTCACCAAAGGCTATAGGAGGACAGCGTCTAGAGGCTGTCAGATTTGTAAAAGGAGGCTCAACTAAGTATTGATGTCATATCTCTGTTGAGGTGCCCAAATTTATGCACCTGTCTAATTTTGCTATGATGCATATTGCATATTTTCTGTTAATCCAATAAACTTAATGTCACTGCTGAAATCCTACTGTTTCCATAAGGCATGTTGTATATTAAAAGGAAGTTGCTACTTTGAAAGCTCAGCCAATGATAAACAAAAATCCAAAGAATTAAGAGGGGTTCCCAAACTTTTTCATATGACTGTATTATGCAAAAAGGGTATTTTAAATACTAATTGCAGCTGCTGTAGATTCAAAACCAGGGCTGGCTGCACTAGAACTCCAAATCTGATTCCTAGTACCACAACCTCATATTCTTCTGTTGTCGTGAGTATTTCTGATATCAGAGTTTAGAAGTAGCCTGTAGTTTATATTTGTAAGTTAATCATGTGAGAGCCAAGCATATTTTTTATCTGTGAAACTACCAATGGAGGTTTGTTAGACCCGACATCTGGAAATGACACCTTTCTGTACTTTCAGAATCGGCACCAGCTTAGCACAAACACCGGCTTCAAAGTCTGCTTAGCAATGAGGTTTGGATGCTTTCTCCAGTGAGAAAAAGAGTGACTAGTTACGCCAGTCAGGGTTCTGAGTGTTCTTCTAGGAGTGGAAAATAGAATGAATAAAAAGGTAAGATATGGAGAAGAGACACATTCAAGAGGCAAGCAAGGATCACAACTGGAAAATCAGAAATTAAGTGCATCTTAACCTTTAGATGTGCATAAAAAATCAAACTTAGGTGTTAAAAAATTTGTTAGCCAGAATATCAAAAAACTGTCACTTAGAATCAAAAGATGGTGTTGAGTTTTCCGTAGGTTCAGATAAAGACAGGACCAAAGTGATGCCTTTTTGTCCTGTTGCACTGAATTCAGGTCATTACTAAGGAATCACCAACGAATGGCCAGCAGCCATCAGTAAACCTAAACAGCAACAAAATGGCACATCCTCCTTTATAAAAGGGCAAGTGTTTGTGTGTGTATCTGTGTGTCTGTCCAGGTGCTGTTTCTCTGCTTTATGCCATTTGGTATGGGATTCGTAAAAGCAGTGCTAATGTTTTTGATGTGCCATTTGTTGAAATGAAAAATATAGTACATTTTATTATTGCATACATTACAAAATACATTTAAATAGATGGTGCACTGCAAATGTTAACAGGGAAGTTCTGAGGTCTACGTTGATTATGTAGATTTTAACCTATCCTATGAAAATGCCAAAGAAAAGTTAAAATGGAAAAAATATGTAATAGTCAACATCAGCATGATCAAAAGCTCTAAAGGGTGAAAAAAATCCCAAGTAATGCACACATGAAATAGCCATAATAAATTAAAAACGAAACCCCATTATAACACTTTTTATATTGGAGGGCGACCACTATTGTTTAGCATAATAGTAGGAGCTAATGTGCTTTTATTAAGGTCCATATGTAATTTGCCAATGAATCTCCTTTCTTGTCTCAAGAGACATCTTTACAAGGTACTCTATAAATGAGCAATACACCTCCTACCTACATGAAAACCCAGCTATCCTAGAGAGAGAAATTCAATAGCCATTTCACAAGTTTTATGTACAGCTAATCTTTGAGGGCATTTTACTCAAACTGTTATGGAACAAGCTATTACTATCATCTAAGTGTCCCCAGCCGCCCAGAGCTCTCGGCATGGCCACTTCTAGAAGTTATTTAGTATGGCTTTAGGCCAGTGCCAGTCGAGGTCCATTTGGAGCCCTAAGCCCCTTGTTGTGCATAGCAAGTAGTTGGTATTATTTAAGTTTGTCGACCTGTTTGATTCCCCCTCATTGTCCACTTTAGTAGCACAAATGGCGCCCCATGTTGTGTTTACCACTGACTTGGCCCCTGGTGTATGGCATCCAACAGGAAAGAGAGCCCAATCATTATCATCATAGTTTGATAAACTTGGTCCCCTGCAGTTTCCCCGCACATGCGCTGCAGTTGATAGCACCCTAGATGGATGCCTGTGTCGCCTAATGGACTGACCGGCTCTGCATTGTGTTGAAGTATGAATATTGGACCGTGTTACTGATGTCAGCAGATGCTTGGCATCGGTAGTTATACATTCTCAATTGAAAAAATAATTTATCACAGACTAAATACAAAAACAACCATTTTTAAAATGCAGTGGTGAAACTGATTCTTAAGCAGTCTTTATAATGTTGGAGACTAAAGAAGTCTCATAGGCAGGTCTAAGCCGAGAGATTCGGACCGGGTGGGTCAGAAAGAATGATTGTTTAGTGACAGCAAGGCTTTTTGACAAGGAGGGGATTGGCATCAAAACACCGCTTATAGGTCATGGAGACAGGGACTTAATGAAATGTAAACTTAACACTTTGTAATTTAATAGACTGACACGCCACCCTCAGTTGGTAGGAACTTTACCTTCTTTGCTGCCAGCATAACCACATGAAACATTAAACTTAAATGTTTCAAAATATATAACTAACAGCTCCACAAGAGAAAAGGCAATTGTAAACTCTTGGCTAGTATTAAAATTGTAAATGAAGAATCATTATAACTGGAAGATTTATTAACAAAAATAGCAAAAATCAATCAATCAATTAATTAATTAAAGTAAAGAGCAAAAAGAGGCCCAAAGGGGTTGCCTAAAAGACATTCCCAGATGAACAAACTCCCAAATTAGCAAAGAACAAAGAAACAGCGCTACTTCCAAAACTCCCCTCAAAAGTGTATTCAGATGAATCACAAGGAACTCGCTTTCCCAGCATGCATTTAAGGCTCAACTGGGGTGAGACCCCACCTCTTTTTTTGGTGTGGGGGTGGGGAATGGGGAACTGTCCACCAAGAAAGTACAAATAGCATAGGAGAATCAATGTAAGCACATAGAAACTGCATAATAAACAAAACTGACATACAACCCCAATTCCAATGAAGTTGGGACGTTGCGTAAAACGTAAATAAAAACAGAATACAATGATTTGCAAATCCTTTTCAACCTATATTCAATTGAATACACTACAAAGACAAGATATCGAGTGTTCAAACTGATAAACTTTATTGTTGTTTTGCAAATCTTCACTCATTTTGAATTTGATGCCTGCAAACACGTTCCAAAAGAGCTGGGACAGGGGCCTGTTTACCACTGTGTTATATCACCTTTCCTTTTAACAACACTCAATAAGCGTTTGTGAAATGAGAACACTAATTGTTGAAGCTGTGTAGGTGGAATTCTTTCCCATTCTTGCTTGATGTACAACTTCAGTTGCTCAACAGTCCGGGGTCTCCGTTGTCGTATTTTGCGCTTCATAATGCGCCACACATTTTCAATGGGAGACAGGTGTGGACTGCAGGCAGGCCAGTCTAGTACCCGCACACTTTTACTACGAAGCCAGGCTGTTGTAACACATGCAGAATGTGGCTTCGCATTGTCCTGCTGAAATAAGCAGGGATGTCCCTGAAAAAGACGTTGCTTGGATGGCAGCATATATTGCTCCAAAACCTGTATGCACCTTTCAGCATTAATGGTGCCTTCACAGATGTGCAAGTTACCCATGCCATGGACACTAACACACCCCCATACCATCACAGATGCTGGCTTTTGAACTCTGTACTGATAACAATCCGGATGGTCCTTTTCCTCTTTGGCCCGGAGGACACGACGTCCATGATTTCCAAAAACAATTTGAAATGTGGACTTGTCAGACCACAGCACACTTTTCCACTTTGCGTCAGTCCATCTCAGATGAGCTCCGGCCCAGAGAAGCCGGCGGCATTTCTGGGTGTTGTTGATATATGGCTTTCGCTTTGCATGGTACAGTTTTAACTTGCACTTGTAGATGTAGCGCCGAACTGTGTTAACTGACAATGGTTTTCTGAAGTATTCCTGAGCCCACATGGTAATATCCTTTACAGAATGATGTAGGTTTTTAATGCAGTGCTGCTTGAGGGATTGAAGGTCACGGGAATCCAGTGTTGGTATTCAGCCTTGCCGCTTACGTGCAGAGATTTCTCCAGATTCTCTGAATCTTTTGATGATATTATGGACAGTAGATGATGAAATCCCTAGATTCCTTGCAATTGTACGTTGAGAAACGTTGTTCTTAAACTGCTGGACTATTTGCCCACGCAGTTGTTCACAAAGTGGTGAACCTCACCCCATCCTTGCTTGTGAACGACTGAGCCTTCTGGGAATGCTCCTTTTATACCCAATCATGACAAACACCTGTTTCCAATTAACTTGTTCACCTGTGGAATGTTCAAAACAGGTGTGTTTTGAACATTCCTCAACTTTCCCAGTATTTTGCTGCCCCTGTCCCAGCTTTTTTGGAACGTGTTGCAGGCATCAAATTCAAAATGAGTGAAGATTTGCAAAACAACAATAAAGTTTATCAGTTTGAACATTCGATATCTTGTCTTTGTAGTGTATTCAATTGAATATAGGTTGAAAAGGACTTGCAAATCATTGTATTCTGTTTTTATTTACGTTTTACACAACGTCCCAACTTCATTGGAATTGGGGTTGTAAAATACATAATACGAGAAATAATCAAAATGCAAAATATTTACATAGATAATCAAAGAATCAAAAGTGAACAAATGGACATTAAAAAAGAAATTTGTGTAAGCCAGATGGGCAATTCTGACATACCTATAACACCCTCAGCTGGATGGATGGGTGATAAATTAGTGGGTATCATCATTTATTGCTGGACATGGAGTCAGAATGGAGAAGTAAAATCAACGCTCGTATTGTCGTAGGCTAAAGCATAATGGCAGTAAGCAATCTGAACCAACTCAGAGTGAGAAGACAAGTGAATTAACCTAAAGTGTTTGGGCATGTGAGATGAAGATGTGGGATTACACCGTGGATGTTGAAGTCTGGATTTTGAAGCCATTTAAGATGGAGATTTAGTGCACCTGTATTTTCTTTTTTTTTTTTTAATTTTTCACGTTAGTTTATCATTAGTCTGATGATGCCATTTTATGTTTTGTGTATTGGATGGCCAGTACCAGTAAATAGTCATAACCATATCCAGAGTCACATGACACATAATACAGATGCAGTGCATCATCTTGACTGGCATATACTGTAAAAGATGGCAGCACGTATCCATGTGTTAAATCTCATTCTCACGTCCTGGAATCTTTTCTTATTATTGTTAATAGATACAGTAAATAGATATTGTTAATAGATGGCTAAAGGGTGCTTCGGAGAAGACATTGCTGTTAGAACCTTTTGTTAATCATTTTTGAGTACAGTTCTAGTTTTGTGTCATGGGCTTTGACAAATGATTTCTCTGACTGTTTTTTGCATTCTGACCTTCACCTGTTTAGCGACTATGGCTCTGTATGTTCCTTTTGTCTCTTCAATTTCTGGTTGCTACCTTCTGTTAGTTCTATCAAAATGATAACAGTAGAGATATTTCCTTGGTGATAGAATGAAGTTTTAACTGCAGTGAAGATGTTTGATTTAAAGTTCATGCTGACAAGGATAATTAGAGTAGTCAGCAGGAGTCAGATATCAACTGAAAAGAGTTCATATTCAAGAGATTTGAGCACCTAGAAAAATGTTCACGTCAGATGGTTCACCACTGCCACATACAAATCCAGTAGCTTTCCACTGAAAAATCTCCGCATATTAGTTAGGATCTTCTTTGAAACTGGATATCCTTAAAACTAAATCAGAGTGGGAAGTTAGTTTAGACAAACACATTGGCTGTTGCCTTTGTGAGGCAAAGGCATTGACATGTCACTTCTTGTGCCAGATTAAACATTGGAATTGTTAATATTTAAGTTAAAATACTTCAAAGCTGGGTAGAAGGTGTGTCCTGGAGCACTGTAGGATGTAACAAAGGCGAGGTCTGGAAAACCAGGCAGAGGTCAAGAAGATAATGAAAGTCCTAATTAACCAAACCACTTTACTGTTATGCTAACCTGGACGTACTTTGGGGTCACGAGGACAGAAGCCCGCAGTACTTCCGGGACACTTGAGGAAGGATGATGTGGCATTTGACCCGGAAGAAGAGGAGTAACATTTCCGGGTCATGGAATATATAAAGGACTGTTAGAGACCCAGCAGATCGAGCCAGAGTTGGGTGGGAGTGTGACGGAGCTGCTGGATGTGGAGGATTGATTTGTATTATTGATTATTGTTTATTATATTATTGGAGAATTGTGGAGTATACAGTGCTTTGTGCACTTATTGAAGAAAAATTATTAAAGATTCTTCTTGGTGCTTTTAACGTGTGTCCTGGACGTCTGTCTGGTGGGTTTAACGGGGCAACAGCGCCTCTAGCGTCCACACTATCTGTCTATTATATAGTGCCTTTCATATCTATCTATCTATCTATGAGTCACATCAAGTCTGACCCAACAAAGACCCGTACAACTCTGATTGACCATCTTGGTAACTACGTATTTCCTGAAATGTGTTTCCGCTTGTTTTCCGCTATTCTGAATTAACATGTACCAGAAGTTACAAAATATACACATTTATATGATACCTCATCACAACACTACCAAGGTAATCAGATGGCAGCCAATTTGTGGTGTGAAATGTTACCTAACATCGGTTTGGAAGTCCACGCCAACAGAATTGATCCTGATGGGCAAAAACTGCCTGCACTTTAATGGATATTGACTTTTCTTGCGTGCCTTTTGCCTGCTTTAAACGGCATAGCCTATGGCATAGGCTTAGCACAAAAGTATAAATCGGGCTTTACGCTATGCAGTTCAACATCCTTGTCCCTACTTTGAGCATTGCGTTCATGAGTTCCATTGGTTTCGAACTGTGACACTCAGTGAGTCACCTACTTGTCCCCTACCGAGTTTTAAGCAAAAGTCACTCATGGTGGTCTACAGACCTATAGATATATTACATCTGGCTCAGTGAGCTAACCCTCCAAATAAACAGAGTGAACATGAACAATGACCATTAACCTGGTGATAATGCTGCTGGAATGCTGGATGCATTTGAAATGCCAAACAAACTACCAAAACCACATTTTGTGTACAATTTTTTGCTGCTAGGTTATGACAAATGTATTTTGAGATCTTTCAGGTAAGAAGAAGAGAAGTTTCATGGTGATTTAGTATATTGGCTGCCAGAGAATGGAGTTGTGTTGCAGGTTGATTAGCATTCACAAATAATAATGTCATTGCACATGTGACAATATGACCCTACAATCCTTTAAACATTGTGTTCATGGACAAAGGGCCAGTCCCATTTTTGAGTGCGTGATTGGGGCATCCAGTTGATGCTGTGGTTTTAGTGTGGGGCTCATGTTAAGCCCCTTCTCCTCTCAGCCACCTTCCAACTCTCATGACTGCTGCATTGGCCTGCACACTGCGGTTTCTCTGTGTGCAGCGTTGTTTGTGTGCATGTGTCACTTTGTGTAAATCTCTTATTGCACTAGCAGAGCTCCTTTCATTAGTGATATCTCGGAGCCATGTCTGTAAAGCATTGACAAGGTACAGTATGTCTTTTCTGTGTCCTCCAAGGAGGCCCAAACTGAGCAACAGCATTCAGATGATATTAGAAGCACAAAAGGAGTGAATTAGTCGGCTCATAATTTGCATTGCCTTTGATGCTTGCCTCATAGGGAGGCTTGAAAAGGTCACATAACACAAACGGCATTGAGTTGATCTCATGAATAATATGAGGCAGAAGGTCCTGCTGCCTCTGTCATGTCCATCCTGATACATTGACAGGTTCCTGTGTGATCCTGAGAACAGCAGGCTAAAGTAGACAGATACACAGTGGATTCAGGCCCTTTCACTTTTTTAACATTTTGTTACGTTGCAACCAGAATTCTGCTAAAATCATTTAAATTAATTTTTCCCCTCAGCAAGCAATACTCAATACTTCAGAATGACAACGCGAAACCAGGATTTTAGATCATCTTTTCAAATTTGTTAAAAATAAATAACTGAAATATCCTACTGACATACACTACGTAAGTGTAGCAGCATTTGTTGGGGTTTCCAGAATTACTCCAAGCACATCCACTTAAAAGGTTCAATCACTAGTATGACACATATCTAAAAACACGGTCCAAGTGTCTTCATTTTAGAAGTTGTAGTGAAATTAATAAAAATAATAATAATTCATTACATTTATATAGCGCTTTTCGCAGTACTCAAAGCGCTATCCACACAGGGAGGAACCGGGAAGCGAACCCACAATCTTCCACAGTCTCCTTACTGCAAAGCAGCAGCACTACCACTGCGCCACCTGTGAGGATTCAAAGTCAACAGTTCACACCAAAAATAAAGGAAAAAACTGATAATGCAGAAAAAAAGAAAATCACTTCCTGTCTGTGATGTTTCTGTTTAAGGCCTTAAGTATCTTCGTCACATTTCTTGAAGTTTCCGTATGTTACCACATACACTGTGGTGTACGGTCAGTAAGCTATAGCCTCTTTAACTTTTCAGTCTACACTGTCTAGCGGTTTATGTTTATTATATTCTATATAAATTTGTTTACAGGGGATAAACCAGAATCTTCCATTATCTATCGTATGTAGCTTTTTACTTCCATTGTATTCTAATTAGGCAAACGCTTATGTGAACTTAACCTTAAAATTAACTTTTCAAGATTAGCTCTTACAACAAATATTCAGACCCTCTGCTATGACCCTTGAAATTTGGCTGATGTGCATCCCATTCCATTGATCATTGTGCTGCTACAGCAGCCCGTGTTAATATTGTTATTAAACTGTTTGGTACATTCCTACCTCCACCCCCATTTAATTAATACATTTGGTATGTCCCTAGCTCCCTTTTGCTATTGGCGCTGCTTTTGTTTTTACTTTAATTCCCACCATATTGTATTTAGGTTAAGGAAATTATCGTCCTTTTACCTTCAAGTTATCAATAGTTTTACGTCCTAATACTTGTATTACTTCTGGCATTAAAGTATACGAATTCTCAGCCTTGACTTCTTGGTGAGTAAACTAATCTGTCCACGTTCACTACAACCAGTGGGGCGACGCACACTCCGTACAGACTGGGTCTTGGGAGAGAAGCCTCGCTAATACGGCATTCGGGGACAGAATAATCATTGTTGAGATGTTCCTAGACCTTGTTTGGAGTTCACATGTGGTTAATTCAATTGATTAGACTGATTAGGAAAGGAATACTCCTGCTTACAGAAGGTCCCACAATTGAGCCAAAACCAAGCCATGAGGTCGAAAGAATTGCCTGCAGAGTTTAGAGACAGGAATGTGTTAGCACAGATCTATAATTCTTAAATGGAAGAAGTTTGGAACAACCACAATTCTTCCTAGAGCTGGCAATCTGGCCACACTGATCAATCAGGGGAGAAGGGCTTTAGTAAGGAAGGTGACCAAGATCCCAATGATAACTCTGGCTGAGCACTAGAGAAACCTTTGTGGAAATGGAAGAAACTTCCAGAGGGACAACCACCACTGCAAGACTTCACTAATCTGGACTTTATGATAGAGTGGCCAGACAGAAGCCACTTCTCGTTAAAAGGGCCATGGATTGGCTGAGGTCAACCTTTCAACGGGACAATGCCCTTAATCACAAAACAAAGACAATACATAAGTGACTTTGGGACAACTCTGGAAATGTCCTTGAGTGGCCCAGCCAGAGTTCAGACTTGAACCCAGCTAAACATCTCTGGAGAGACCTGAAAACAGCTGTCCACTGATGGTCTCCAATGGAACTGCAGAGAAGAATGGCAGAAAATCACCAAGTGTGCTAAGCTTGTCATGCCAGACCCAAGAAGACTGCAGGCTGGAATGACGTACTGAATAAAGGGTCTGTAATTTTTTTAGTTTTAATAATTTTTCAAAAACCTGTAAAATCCTGTTTTACTTTGCCATTCTGGGGTACTGAGTGTTCTCTGATGAAGGAAAAAAATGAAATGATTTTAGCACATGGTGACATCATAAAATGTGAAGGGTTGGAAGACCACCTGAATCCACTACATCATGATGAAGCATGGTCAGGGTGCACTAATGGAAAAGCAGATAACCAAATGGGTAGGAGAGGAAATGCAGGATCAGGAGGTGAAGCTGGAGGCATGCTGCATGTGGCCAAAGGCTTTGCATTGCTCATCAGTGATGATGAATTCTTGGGCTGATTGTTGTCTCAACTCGGGCTTTCCTTTTTAGAAATCAAATTCTCATCAAACACCAAATCATCCGTCCCATCATACATCACCATTCTACCTTTAAATGAACCAATGGTCTGTTCTGTTATTATTAGTAGTATTTAATTATCAGACACCTTGATACAAGGTGACTTACAAAGAAAGTTATAAAATATATATTGTAACGTATAACATAAATATATATCGGCTTTATCACTGATCAAGAGCAGGAGTGCTTCATTCATCATAGCTCCTCTTTTGTGGTTTCCCCACTATCACCTGATATAAAGATCATACAACTTATTTGTAATGTACTAAACCTAATTATAATCCTGCCGATTAGACTTCCTTACCAAGGAGACCAAGATCACACACAGCGAGACCCTGAAGTCTCCTTCCCACACTGCTATTTGATAACATCAATGAATCAGGGTTTGAGGCAGTTCACTCTGCAACAACATTCATGAGACACATTTGAGTAGTTATATATTAATTGAGTGACAGTGCTGTGATGGTGCCTTAATCACAACATGTGTGCAGTCAATTGCACCGATTACATTAGGAAAATCAGCAGTCCCTCCAAGTTGCCTATTGATCTGGATATGCACACTCTGGTGGTAAGGATATTGCATGTATCTTATGGGTAGCATCTTAATTATACCACCCCATACAGATGGCGTGACACGGCTCAGAGATTACTATGAGATTCCAGACTGGTCAGGCAATTCATGATGAATAGCACCTGTCGCCAAATACCCTACGGTTATTAAATCCTGCAACGAAGCAGGAATTGCATGATTTTTGCGTGATGGTCTCTGTAATGCAGGCTCTAATTCAACACATAACTCCATTTAAATCAGCTTATAAATCGGTAAGCATCATAAGCCAAAAAATAATTTTAATCCCTGATAGCCTATTGTTGGTGATATCCTCCAAAAGAGCTAACGCTGCCACTACCAGTCCTGCAACACACAGCACACCCTTGTGATAGACAAAATAGATAAGCTACACACTCAAGCAATTTACATTAAGTGTATGAACAAGGCCCTTAACCTGCAATTGCTCCGTCCTGGGTATGACGTTAATCTGCATCCAGCCCTGCAAGCAGGCCCTCCAACTTACAGGGAGGACTTAGGGGTTGGTGGCAGGATTGGCACTCCAGCCACCGTGAAAAAAACCTCACCCTGTTCAGTGTGGTGCTGAGGTGTCAGCTGCTGCACTTGGATCTCAATCTGGGTGGTTTGCCGTGTGGTGGATGTGGCAACGTGCTGTAATCAACCTCCTCCTCGGCCGCCTATGTGTTAGGTGGTATTACTTGCATTGAAGACAGCAGTATTGAGAGAACATGTCAGTATACTATGATATAATTAGTTTAAGTGACGCATCATTGAAATACGCAGTGAGAAAAGAATATCTTTTCACTTCATTATCCTGACACTTGGACTCACTAAAATGGCAACACCAAAAAAATCTGTGCAGGACTTAAGGATGGTTGAAACTTGCCATAATAATAAGCCAATTTCCACACCAATTTTTTGTTTTATAAATCCCAACTTTTGCTTATGAAATGGCTTACGCACATTTTCCAAGCTTAAAAAAGTTTTATACATGCGATCCCAGGAGATGATAAAGAAAATAGGATGTGGTTGGAGATGTAACCATAAAATCAAAATAAATAAACCAAGCAAATATTACCAAGGGCAAGGAGAAAATCAAATGTCGTAGATGTTAGCAAGAGTCAGGGAAACCAAAAATCAGCCTAACACAGGACCTACTTGAGTTATAAGCTGACTACACTAAGTGAGAACAGCCATTGTTTAACCCAGAATGTATTGAAAGCTATCATATATTTATAGCGCCATCTCCACAACATTACAAGTGCAATGAATGAAGTTGTCCGATGCTTCCATATATTGTTACAAAAGTAATAAAACTAGAAGTGATTAAAACTCAATCCTTGTAGAACTGAAAACAAAATAAAAAAAAAATGGCAACATGTTCTACATGTCCAAAACCAACAATACATATCAACTTAATAGAAGCCAAGCCGAAATGGTCAGAGTTTTGAGCGAAGCAGGCAGATCAGAGCTCATGACCGTAATGAATATGTGCTGATTAATGACCATGCCACCTTTTCTAGTTTCACTTCCTTCTGCCATTTAAACAGTCTGCCAGTCTCACCTGATTCCACATCAACTAAGCCATTGGCCATAAGGTTGTTTTAAAACCCCTTCTGCTAAAGCACTTGAGTCTGTTCTTGTCCAGGTGACCCTCTGTTTCTGCTTCTCCCCCTAGTCGCTCCGGATAGCACTGCACCCCAGAACCTTTAGTTACTCCATGCTCTCCTCTCTGACAAGGCACTCATGGCCTCGTTCCTTCTGCTGCCACCAAGTAGGCTGGAGGGATATACCCATGCCCTTGGATCACATGCTTCTATACTGTGTATGCTCCATCTTTAGAGGAGAAGTTACTGAATTGCTAGTTCAATAGCATTCTTAGGAATTATTCCCCAACTTTTCTCTAGTCACATTTGTATCACTCGTTCTCAGAGCGTTGCAGAAGGCTTACTTTGCCCTGTGTCACCCTTTTCTCCCTGGCAAGCCCTCGTCTGCTGAGCAAGCCATCGTTCATAATTTATGTAGATCGCTTTGAGAGTAAGCTCCAAGCACACATTTTTATGGCTGCTCAAACTCGCTTATAGTTGCATTAAGGCGTTTCGAAACTGCAGCCAGCTGGACAGGCTCATCGCAGTTTTACTACAGAGACAGAAGAAGAAGTCCTTTAAAGCTCCGGTAGCTCAACTGTGGGAGGTATTTTCTGCAAAACAGGAAATGAAAATAAACTTCTAAAATGAAAATGCAAACTTGCTTTTGCAATTTCATTTTCAAAATCTGCACGCGAGAATGCTGCAAATGTTGCAATCACGTGAATTAAACACAATTGAAATGAGAGGTATTCGGTTGCTCGAAATGGCTACAGCTACAAAGGACAAGGAATTGTGGGAAATCAAGGTGCAAAGCCCTGCCCATTGACCCACTCTGTTTACATATTGAGAACATGAAAATGAAAATTCAATGGGCAGCAGGTGGCGCCGGTGCTTATTTGTATTTTACTTTTCATTTTTGCAGCTTAATTGCTGTTCAGGCTAAAATTACCTCCCACAGCTCAACAGATCCTCCCATCCACTGGCCCTGTCTCTTAAGGACTAGTGTCAGCTTCTCCACTTGATTAACATCAAAGGCTAAGTCAGTAGGATCGAGACCCTCGGGTTGTACCCCTGTGGATATCTCAATGGACTTTGGAGTCAGAGGTCATCCATATGGCCATGCTGCTCCTTTCCTGGTTGCAGTAAGGCTGGTGTCTACTTGGTTTGCCAGTCACTCCAAGTTTGATCTTACTACTGTAGACTAATCTGTCCATCTATGTAAACATTTTCTAAACCCATTTTAGGTTCTCCTTTGTATATTCAGGCACTTCTCACAGCCCCACATACCCTCATACCCTTCATCCAGCAATCCATTTACTTTCCCAATTCATCACATCCTAGGTTGTCAGTCATTCAGACACAAGGCAAGAGCCAAGCTTTGCTGGGTGCCCGTGCATTGCAGTGTATACTCATTTCCAACCTGTTTAGATCCATCAGGTAATTAAATAGTAATAATAGTCATAATAATTCATTTTATTTATGGAACACTTTACCATAAACTCAAGGTAACTTCATAAGATTAATTAATACTAGGTGTACTACCCATCCAAGACAGTCTGAAATTGAAGTAATCAATGTACAGGTGCTGGTTATAAAATTAGAATATCATGACAAAGTTGATTTATTTCAGTAATTCCATTCCAAAAGTGAAACTTGTATATTAGATTCATTCATTACACACAGACTGATGTATTTCAAATGTTTATTTCTTTTAATGTTGAGGATTATAACTGACAACTAATGAAAGTCCCAAATTCAGTATCTCAGAAAATTAGAATATCAATTAAGACCAATGCAAAAAAAAGGATTTTTAGAAATGTTGGCCAACTGAAAGGTATGAACATGAAAAGTATGAGCATGTACAGCACTCAATATTTAGCTGGGGCTCCTTTGGCCTGGATTACTGCAGCAATGCGGCGTGGCATGGAGTCGATCAGTCTGTGGCACTGCTCAGGTGTTAGGAGAGCCCATGTTGCTCTGATAGTGGCCTTCAGCTCTTCTGAATTGTTGGGTCTGGCGTATTGCATCTTCCTCTTCACAATACCCCATAGATTTTCTATGGGGTTAAGGTCAGGCGAGTTTGCTGGCCAATCAAGAACAGGGATACCATGGTCCTTAAACCAGGTACTGGTAGCTTTGGCACTTTGTGCAGGTGCCAGGTCCTGTTGGAAAATGAAATCTGCATCTCCATAAAGTTCGTCAGCAGCAGGAAGCATGAAGTGCTCTAAAACTTCCTGGTAGACGCTGCGTTGACCTTGGACCTCAGAAAACACAATGGACCAACACCAGCAGATGACATGGCACCCCAAACCATCACTGACTGTGGAAACTTTACATTGGACCTCAAGCAACGTGGATTCTGTGCCTCTCCTCTCTTCCTCCAGACTCTGGGACCTTGATTTCCAAAGGAAATGCAAAATTTCCTTTCATCAGAGAACATAACTTTGGACCACTCAGCAGCAGTCCAAAGGCGAGACGCTTCTGACGCTGTCTCTTGTTCAAGAGTGGCTTGACACAAGGAATGCGACAGCTGAAACCCATGTCTTGCATACGTCTGTGTGTGGTGGTTCTTGAAGCACTGACTCCAGCTGCAGTCCACTCTTTGTGAATCTCCCCCACATTTTTGTTTCCCAATCCTCTCCAGGGTGCGGTTGTCCCTATTGCTTGTACACTTTTTTCTACCACATCTTGTCCTTCCCTTCGCCTCTCTATTAATGTGCTTGGACACAGAGCTCTGTGAACAGCCAGCCTCTTTAGCAATGACCTTTTGTGTCTTGCCCTCCTTGTACAAGGTGTCAGTGGTCGTCTTTTGGACAACTGTCAAGTCAGCCGTCTTCCCCATGATTGTGTAGCCTACAGAACTCGACGGAGAGACCATTTAAAGGCTTTTGAGTTAATTAGCTGATTAGAGTGTGGCACCAGGTGTCTTCAATATTGAACCTTTTCACAATATTCTAATTTTCCGAGATGCTGAATTTGGGACTTTCATTAGTTGTCAGTTATAATCATCAACATTAAAAGAAATAAACATTTGAAATACATCAGTCTGTGTGTAATGAATGAATCTAATATACAAGTTTCACTTCTTGAATCGAATTATTGAAATAAATCAACTTTGTCATGATATTCTAATTTTATGACCTGCACCTGTAAACCTCAGTATTAGCGTTTGCAGTGCACCGTCTATTAGAATGTATTTTTTAATGCACGTAGTTGCATGTGTCATTCCAACAGAGGATGCATCACAAATATTTGTAGTAACAAAGTGCATTGCTACCAGCCAGTGAAAGGCTGCCGCATCGTCATTGCATATGTATAAGGTGCATTAGCATAGTCCATATATGGTTGTTTCAGGGTGGCAACCAGGCAATGTATGCACTTTTACAAAATGATTGTAATTTAGAATGGGCAGATTGTTTAGAAATATGTGCATGACAAGTTTTATAAATCTGATTTTTTTTTTTTTGGATACGCATTTTCCTGTTTTTGGCATAAGCATATTTTTCATGCTTGAGTGCACACACAAGTTTTCTTGCGAACTGAGATTAAAGATTATTGTTACAGAGAGGCCAGTTCCATGGCTGAACTGATCGCCCTCTTTGCTGGTGTCATAGACGGCAGTAGCAGCTGCCATTTGTCTTTGCTAAATGACCTTAATTAGCATGTAAACTGCCACGTGCTGAAGGCACAATGGCCATCAGGTTTAATTAGGGTCTCGGCTGTCTAGGGTCGCTGAATTGCCATTTTAAAAAGAAAGACTATGAAAGAATAGTCAGATCTGAGCTGTCTGGGTGCCCTTTCAGCTAGCTGCTTAGCCGGTTAGAATGCCCTCAAATTTTTTGATTTGGTGTAAGGCGGAAGGTAATTATATCAGCAAAACATTTGACCCTGAAAAAACTCATCCTACGTGTTCATTTGTTAGCCTTAAAAATATGCAGTGAACTGGTGTTGCTTGTCAAGGTTTATAACGTTAGGCTATGTTGTACTCTGATTGAACTGAAGTGCAGAGAACACGATATTAAGGGGAAGGATCTTATGTTGCTAAGCTTTATTTGAATCTGTCACACGTCTTGTACAGCACAGCCCATGTTTTAATTACATAGATCTTTAAAAGAAATTGCTAATATACAATGCATCCGGAAAGTATTCACAGCACATCACTTTTTCCACCTTTTGTTATGTTACAGCCTTATTCCAAAATTGATTAAATTCATTTTTTTCCTCAGAATTCTACACACAACACCCCATAATGACAACATGAAAAAAGTTTACTTGAGGTTTTTGCAAATTTATTAAAAATAAAAAAACTGAGAAATCCCATGTCCATAAGTATTCACAGCCTTTGCTCAATACTTTGTCGATGCACCTTTGGCAGCAATTCCAGCCTCAAGTCTTGTTGAATATGATGCCACAAGCTTGGCACACCTATCCTTGGCCAGTTTCGCCCATTCCTCTTTGCAGCACCTCTCAAGCTCCATCAGGTTGGATGGGAAGCGTCGGTGCACAGCCATTTTAAGATCTCTCCAGAGATGTTCAATCGGATTGAAGTCTGGGCTCTGGCTGGGCCACTCAAGGACATTCACAGAGTTGTCCTGAAGCCACTCCTTTGATATCTTGGCTGTGTGCTTAGGGTCGTTGTCCTGCTGACAGATGAACCGTCGCCCCAGTCTGAGGTCAAGAGCGCTCTGGAGCAGGTTTTCATCCAGGATGTCTCTGTACATTGCTGCAGTCATCTTTCCCTTTATCCTGACTAGTCTCCCAGTCCCTGCCGCTGAAAAACATCCCCACAGCATGATGCTGCCACCACCATGCTTCACTGTAGGGATGGTATTGGCCTGGTGGTGAGCGGTGCCTGGTTTTCTCCAAACGTGACGCCTGGCATTCACACCAAAGAGTTCAATCTTTGTCTCATCAGACCAGAGAATTTTCTTTCTCGTGGTCTGAGAGTCCTTCAGGTGCCTTTTGGCAAACTCCAGGCGGGCTGTCATGAGCCTTTTACTAAGGAGTGGCTTCCGTCTGGCCACTCTACCATACAGGCCTGATTGGTGGATTGCTGCAGAGAGGGTTGTCCTTCTGGAAGGTTCTCCTCTCTCCACAGAGGACCTCTGGAGCTCTGACAGAGTGACCATCGGGTTCTTGGTCACCTCCCTGACTAAGGCCCTTCTCCCCCGATCGCTCAGTTTAGATGGCCGGCCAGCTCTAGGAAGAGTCCTGGTGGTTTTGAACTTCTTCCACTTACGGATGATGGAGGCCACTGTGCTCATTGGGACCTTCAAAGCAGCAGAAATTTTTCTGTAACCTTCCCCAGATTTGTGCCTTGAGACAGTCCTGTCTCGGAGGTCTACAGACAATTCCTTTGACTTCATGCTTGGTTTGTGCTCTGACGTGAACTGTCAACTGTGGGACCTTATATAGACAGGTGTGTGCCTTTCCAAATCATGTCCAATCAACTGAATTTACCACAGGTGGACTGGATTCAGGGCGCGGCACAGCTGTGAAACTGCTCTGCTACGGGTAACCAATGATTTGCTTATGGCAGCAGACTCTGGACAAACCAGCATATTAATTCTGTTAGACCTCAGTGCAGCATTTGACACAGTCAGACATGACATCCTACTGTCCAGAATGGAGAACATGCTAGGTATCTCTGGCACTGCCCTCCAGTGGTTCAAGTCCTATCTGAGTGATAGGCAAGAGTTTGTTAGTCTTGGCAACAGCAGATCCAACTCCGTGCCTGTCACACAAGGAATCCCTCAGGGCTCTATCCTTGGTCCTCTGCTTTTCTGTATTTATATGCTTCCCCTTGGCCATATTATCCGTAGTTATGGATTGGGTTATCATTTTTATGCAGATGATACTCAGCTCTACTTCAATGTTAAAAGTGGAACTTCATCAGAGCTTTCTCAGCTCACAACCTGCCTCAGTGAAATTAAAACCTGGATGGAGCAGAACTCTTTAAAATTAAATTGCAATAAAACTGAACTCCTGCAAATTGGGACTAAAATGCAACTTAATAAAATGAGCTCCTTCCCAGTCCATCTTGGCAGTGATCTCATCAGACCTGCCTCTACTGTAAAAAATCTTGGTGTCATTTTTGATTCCTCCCTCACTTATTCCACCCACATAAATCACATTAAGAAACTTTCTTACTTTCACCTCCGTAACATATCCCGTGTTCGCTCTTTCCTCTCCTTCTCTAATGCTGAGAAACTTGTCCATGCTTTTATCACATCCCGCATCGATTATTGTAATTCCCTACTGGCAGGTGCCCCTTCTAATCTTATATCACAGCTCCAGCTTATTCAAAACTCAGCTGCAAGAGTCCTTACTCGAACCAGCAGCAGCGAGCACATCACACCCATCCTGCTCCGTCTTCACTGGCTCCCTGTGTCCTACAGAATCGAATATAAAATCCTACTAATAACCTACAAAGCTTTAAATAACCTCACACCAAACTACATCAGTGACCTCCTCCATCACTATGTGCCTGCCCGCCCACTAAGGTCCTCTGATTCTGGTAATCTTGTTGTGCCCCTCACTAATCTACACTCCATGGGTGACAGGGCCTTCAGCTGTATAGCGCCCAGACTCTGGAATGACCTACCAAAATTAATCAGGTCAGCTGACTCCATGAATTCCTTTAAAAAACAACTCAAAACTCATCTGTTCAGGAAGGCTTTTAGCTCTACTTGACTTTATTACCTTTCTCTCAGTTTACATCTCTGTCAAGATGCCAATGTAACCTGTATGTGTGTGCGAGACCATCAATTATGGTGTCTGTTTTTATTCAGAATTTACTGTCTTAATCTTCTTTGTTTATTTATCTGGTTTGTACAATGCTATATACTGTATATTCTGCCGTTCTTTATTATATTCTGTAAGTGCCTTGAGCATGGGAAAGGCGCTATATAAATAAAATGTATTATTATTATTATTATTAATTAAGCTGCAGAAACATCTCAAGGATGATCAGGGGAAACAGGAGGCACCTGAGCTCAATTTTGAGCTTCATAGCAAAGGCTGTGAATACTTATGTACATGTGCTTTCTCAGTTTTTGTATTTTTAATAAATTTGCAAAAACCTCGAGTAAACTTTTTTCATGTTGTCTTTATGGGGTGTTGTGTGTAGAATTCTGAGGAAAAAAATTAATTTAATCCATTTTGGAATAAGGCTGTAACATAACAAAATGTGGAAAAAGTGATGCGCTGTGAATACTTTCCGGATGCACTGTATTTGAATTTGAAGACCTGACTGTTTGTAGCATCATTTGACTAAATTGTCACAAGCATCTGTTCAACTCATTGATGAAAAACTATGGATATTTGTTTGATCCATGACCAGAAGCTTGGGAGAAGCTACTCGTATCTTTCTCATTTTTCCTAACTTTTGATTTTCCCTGTTTAATACGATTAGCACAGGTGACCATGCAGATTGAACATTAGGGGTATTCTAGCAGCACACCCAGGGGCCTGTGACATCAAGGGACTTTATCACTAATATATCCCCTGCTCGCTAAATTGATGGAGTACATATGCACTGAAATGACTTAAGGGGGTGATGAACGATCTGAAATCAAAAGTTAGAAATACTGTGCTCCGTTAAACCCATGTTGCCTGCGTGCTGGATTGTTAACACTAAGATCAACTCTCCGTTAAGGATCTCATTACCCCAAGGGGCTTGAGGGGGTCTTAATCGGCATCTGGCAGGTGAGCATCGCCTCAGTGCCCATACCTAAATGCACATCTCTGACTGAGCATGATTGGCTTGAGTACTTCATGATTGCATTTGAATAAATAGGGCCACTTGTTCTAAAGTAAGCTGTCAAGCTATCAATGTTTTGTATAACAAAGGACTCTACTGATGCCCATTTCTGTTTTGTTGCCATGCTGTTCTATGCAGATTTGGGTTTCTGGCTTATTCCTTAATTTCTTTATTTGTCTTGTCAGTTGCTTCTCATACTGTCATTATTCTTCCATTGCTACCAGGAGCTAATTTTTGTAGGTAGACATCTCTTTTCAGATACCTTATGACTTGTTGGTTAGGTGAGGCAAGGACTTGCAAGCAGTACTACTGAGTACAGAGTAGAGTCCCGTGTGTTGCTAGAAATTAATCAGGATTTGCTAAGGTGCAGCACAACTGCTTTCCCTCCGTTCCTAGTGTTAATGGATTTCCTTGCTCACCTCATAATAATTTAGCCAACCCTTGTTATGGCGTGATCTTTGTGAGGCATCAGAGCATGACAATAGTGATGTATTAGGGGAGGACAGTGAGCAGGGTGCGTTCTAAGATGCAATGTTTTGAGTAATTTTGTAGCCAGGTATCCTATCGTTGTTGTCAGATTTTATTAGATTAGTAATAAAAGTCATTTCTCAGAGTGGAGGGTTGCAGACATTTTTTTTGCTGGCAGGAAGCCAGTTTGTCTAAGAAAAGCTCTGAACAGCTCATACGGTAAATGGCTGTCCTGTAAGCTTACTTTGCTGTTCTTGTTGCTAATGGTGGTGTTGGCCTGGGGTGTGACTGTCATGTTTGTGGACTGCATTTTTCATACAAATCTGTCATTTTCCTAGTCAGACAGGTGTCAATTCATTACATCGTTCATTCTGTAATAGACAGATTGAAGGTAATTTTTCATTTACTCTTATATCAAGTTAAATAAAAAAAACTATTGACAATAATATTTTATAAACACATCTAATTGAATAACACTATTTGGCAGCATTTACGCTTCATTGAGTTGATTTGAACTTATATCCATTATTAACTTGAATACCTAACCATGTTATTAGATGCAATAGTTTTTTTCCAGTTTGCTGACCATTGTGGCAAAAATGTTACAGTTCCAGCTTTTATCCCGTTGTCGCAAATTGCGGCCCTTGCCGTCCTCTTGAACCCTCTGACTCAACTCCAGACACCAGGTAAAAATCCAAATATTACTTTTATTGGAACAATAATGTGCACAAAGCACCCTCCACTCCACAATACTCATAAATCAATAACAACAATACTCTAATCAATCCTCCACACTCCCAGACACTTTGCCACCCTTCCTTCCAGCTCAGCTCAGTGTCTGGGCTTTCCCATGAGTCCTTTATACACCCTGACCCGGAAGTGTTTCTCCCTTCTGTCCATGTGATCATGAACACTTCCGGGTCGGATAAAAAGCTCCTTTCTTCAACCCGGAAGCACGTCGTTTCCTCTTGTCACGTGATCATGACGCACCTCCGGGTTATAGGGCAAGTAAGAGTCTGGCAGTCTCCCCACAGCGACTCCTGGTGGTCCCCAAGGTATCCAGCAGGGCTGTGCATATAAACTACAAAGTCCATGAGGCCCTGCTGGAATTCGGGGAACGTCCACGCTGTTGGGAGAGCTCCATCTGGCGGCCTGGGGGTGAGGGCTGGAATATTTAGCCGGCCACACACCACACCGTGTAGCGCCACCTCTCAGTGACATGAGTGACATGCCTCACCTCTGTAGTACTTGTGGTGACGAACCTTTCTTATCTCATCCTGCTTTTCTTGCCCACTCCAAGATGTGTCTTACATTTCTTCTTCACCTCTGCCCTCTTGCCGTAATTGGAGACGGTGTCTTTGTTCAGAAAGCCTAACTAGCTTTCACCTTCCTGATGGTTTTATCTCCTGGCTGACAGCTGGCAATCCCCTGTAGTGTCCACATCAAGATGTCCAGCCCTGCACTTGGCCATTGTCACAATGTGGCCTCAGCTGGACCCAAAACATTTTCTGTTTATATGTTTTACAGTTAGAGCTCAGACAAGTAAAGTGAGCGACTCAAGGGCACACATTGAATCAGAGATGGGGAGTGCTTTGGCCACCATGTATCTTTTGGCTTTTTGAAAGGTCACCGTGTGATTGTGTGGGAAACTTAGTCAAGTTCATCCAAGTGTGAATTCATTGTTAAATGATATGTCTTCGCTATTTAGCATAGCATTTATTGGAGCCGCATGTGAAACAACACCATTGATGCATCACGGAATGCTTCTGCTTCTGTGAAACGAGAATCTAATAATCATTCTTCACCTCCCATCTCAGAACCTGTTAAGCAAACAATCTGAAAAGACTGATGGCTAAGACATGGTGTGACCAAGTGGACAGAACAGCATGAACTACTGTGAGTTGCAGGGGCACAAACTGGGTGTCCCCATTTAATTGGCACAGACATAAACAGAAAACAAGCTTGACGGCACCAACAACAGAAAATAACAGTGTATTAATCGGCTCAGAAGAAAAAGGTTCCAGTTTAGAGACTTGGAAATAGTGCAACAGCGGGCTCCAGCTCAGCTTTTGGCACCAAAAACAGACAATCTCTTCTGGGAACTGCTGGGTTTTATTGAACCCTAACTGGGGACTGCAGGTTGGTCAGTTGCCATCACTCAATAGCTTCTCGTAGCTGCTAATAGAAAGGGAGAAATAGTTAGCGTTACCACCCTCTCTCATCCCACTGCTTACCTCAACACAGCCAGGAAGGCGATGCTAGACACATATGCAGGACAACATATAAGAAAGAAGGAGAGAGGAGGGACTGACACAGACAAGCTTTTTAGGTGAAGAGACTGCTGCCGTACATTCAAATGTTAAAATAATAAAAATAAAAGGTGCAGAACAAAGGTGCAAAGATTTTCAGGGTCTTATGAAGGACAAGAGAATTGGGTGAGAATATTTATATCAGGGGTTGTTGCAAGTTCGCTGTTACATTAAATCTACAGTTAAGTCCATAAGTATTTGGACAGTGATACAATTTTTCATAATCTTACATCACCACAATGGATTTGAAATGAAGCAAACAAGATGTGATTGAAGTGTAGACTTGTAGTTTTCAGGTGTTGCTGAGCTCACCATTGTGTTCCTTCTTTTAATGAATGTACCAGATGGTTGATTTGACCACTCCTGGTTGTTCTGCTGTTTCTCTGATGGGGTTTGCTTTGTTTTCTGTGCCTAATGATGGCCTGTTTTTACTTGCATGGACAGCTCTTTTTTGCCCTCATATTGAGAGTTCACAGTGACAGCTTCCAAATGCAAATTCCACACTTGGAATTAATTTCAGACCTTCTACCTGCTTAATAGTTAATGAAATAATGAGGGACCTGCTCCCACCTAACAATGGAACAGCTTGACAGTCACATGTCCAAGTACTTTTGAGGGCGTGTAAATGGGGGGAACCATGTGTAAAAATGGACTTCATTCCTAAACGGCTCCTACGATATTTCTGTTAAACCCTTTGAATTAATGCTGAAAGCCTTCACTTCAATCGTCTAATTATTTTTTAGTTTCAAATCCATCGTGGTGGCATATAGTGCCAAAATTGTGAAAACTGTGTCATTTGTCCATATACTGTACTTGGGGACCTGACTGTAGATCTGTGGAGTTAAGCTGAACGTACCTTGGCGAGGAAGAATTCCTTCTCGTCACAGTATTTTAAAGTGACTCGATAAATGTCCATCAACTTGTCTTGTGAAGGATGTGTTTGTTAGACTGCTGAGAACTGTAAGAAAACCAGGAAAATAATGAAAGGTTCAGACAAGCACTAGACATGATATCAATCGTTAGAGTCGGACATCCATCCATCCATTTTCCAACCCGCTGAATCCGAACACAGGGTCACGGGGGTCTGCTGGAGCCAATCCCAGCCAACACAGGGCACAAGGCAGGGAACCAATCCCGGGCAGGGTGCCAACCCACCGCAGAGAGTCGGACATTTGAAACTGAAATTTGCCAAAATGTTCAGCAAGACTTATCCAGTCACTCATATGAAATATAAACAGTGCATGCCTTTTTTAGGAATAATTTAGCTTTTCTCTCATACTTTAACTTGGGTAATTGAATTGTTAAATGGAAACCATATGGAAGAATATTTTAAACTAAATTAAATACATAAATATGCAAATGTATAACAATACTATGAAATATGAAAATAAGTAAAGACAAAGGGAGTGAAATCTAAGCGTGAATAAATAAATATGTCATGTGTTGCTTAGTTATTTATTTAATTTTGGCCGTAACAATCGTCAAAACGCAACATGAACTACATCTCTGTCACTCGTCAAAGCTGATAAGGTGGGCTCTAGTGAGTTCTGTTTTTTGATTGGTGAATCACCCGCAGAGTGGTTGTCCATGTTTTTCCTGACTTGATGATCTTGTATCTAATACTCCTAACCCTAACGCACATGTTCAAAGTTGTGACATTGCATATCAACTACGAGTGCAAGAAAAAGCTGCCCAGAATTCCGGTGCAAAGTGACTACTTTAGTTCTACTGTATAAACTCCAAATTCAACATTAAGAGCCTGCATCTGAAGCGTCTGCTGTAAATGTGGCATTTGATGGACGAAGGTTTAAGTCCGGTGTACTAACATTTCACCAATTAAAACAAAGCACTTGCTAGAGCCTGGCCTCTCAGCTTTGACGAATGACTGAAATATATTTCTTGTTGCATTTGGTGGAATATTATGGCCAAAATTAAATAAACAAATAAGCAACAAAAAGCATTCTGTGACACATTTATTTATTTACACTCACATTTCCTGCTCTTTTACTTTATTTATTGTCACGTTTCACAGGGCTTTTATTTATTTGTTTATTTATCTATTTATTTATTTACTTTTATTTTGTCTGAAATATCTATATATATATAAAATCCCTGTGTGCGTCCAGGTGTCCGTGTGTGGGTGTCTTCTGATGAAGTGCGCATGCGCGGGGCACGGTGCGATGCGCGATATTACTGTCAGAGAAAGTTAGAGGCGTTTTACGGAAATACAAACCAGTATTACTGCGAGAGGAAATTAAAGGTACACAATACAGTGACGCATATTACAGCCACATACAAGCCAGTATTACTGTCAGAGGAGATTAAAGGCATATTACCGACGCGCACGCCTGTATTACCGCCAGAGAAAATTAAAGGTATATTACGGACGTACAAGACGGTATCCTTTGATAAGGGCGCGCACAAAAAGGCGAGCCTCAAAAGGGCGACCTCAATTGGGCGCAGCGAATAAAGGCGCGCGTAAATAAAGATCTGCACCTTTGTTGCTCTTCACATATTCCAGAGCCATTTGAACTAAATTATCTACGAACGCCTTTATTCACCGCGCTCAATTGAGGTCGCCACTTTTGAAGCTCGCCTTTTTGTGCGCGCCCTTATTGAATAGAGCCGTACAAGCCAGTATTACTGTCACAGAAAATTAAAGACACACAATACACGGTGGCAGCCCATGAAGAACGGTCAGCTCAGCAAGTAAACATCAACAAAAGAAAGGCTGAAAGAAAGAAAAATACGACCAACAAACAGAATGAGGTCAAAGTCCCTTGCCATTTAATATAGACTGTTCCTACTAATGTTTATACACTACTGTTCTAGCGCCCGTTATTGTAACGGGCTAAATGACTAGTTCCTCCATAAAACCAAAGTACGTTAAAGTATTTACGAACTCATTTTAAAGAAACACATTGGAGCTCATGTGAAAAACATTATAAAAAAATGATTTAAGACAAGGTAAATTGACTGTGTTGATTAATTAGTTTTTGAACAATAATTACATTTACATATCACTTTTCTCACTACACAAAGTGCTTTACGTAGTAAGAGGGGAGCCATTTCAACTACCACCAGCGTGCAGCATCCACACATATGATGCAATGGCAGCCATTGTGCACCAGTACACTCCCCACACAGTGGCTTTTAGGTGGTGAAGGGTGAGAGAGATACTTAGCCTGTAAGGTACATGGAATGGTTAGGGGTCTATGGTGGGCAATTTAGCCTAGACATTGGGGTGTACCTTACTTTTTTTGAATGCTTCTCAGCTTATGACCACAGAGAGTCAGGACCCCAAGTTTACGTGTCATCTGAAGGATGGCACCATTTTTGTAGCACTGAGTCCCCATCACTGCACACACAGACCACCAACATGTCTTCCAACAGAAATCCAAGCATTTCCTCACTGGTCTCCCATCTAAGTGCTGGCTAGGACCAAACATGCTTAGCTTCAGGTGAATGACCTGTTCTGAACTGCAGGAGGTATAGCAGTTGACTGCTTCATTCCTTAACGGGCGCCATGTTTGAGGTGATTAAGTTAAGTGACCTCTCATTCTATCCTTTCACCCTGCAAATGTCCTTCTCTCAGCTTTACTAAAGCTTACCCTAAGCATGTCCACTGGCTGTAATGGACCACAGGAAACTGTTTCTGTTTTGAATGATAAGAAGTGTTTTAGGTTCAAGCCTCAGGTGCTCCCTGTATAGAGTTTGCATGTTCTCCCCATCCCTCCATGGGTTTCCACAGCTCGCTAGTTGGATTGGCAGTGCTAAATTGGCCCCTGGTGTGTGTATGTTTGCCCTGTGACAGATTGGTGCCATGTTCCAGTTTTCGTGCCCGTATCTTGCTGGTAGAGGCTCCAGCTGCTCCACATCTCTGCTCTGGATAAGCAGTTTTGGAAAATGGGTAGTTGAAGTATTGACCTAACAATAAGTTTGTTTCTAAGTTTTTCTCTTTTGGTAATATTTCTGTGAAAAATACTCTGGAATTGAAGCAAAACATTTGCTTTTGTATTATATTTGTCTCTTTATGACTCTTCTTTGTTATGGTAATAATCCTCTTTTTGGGTCCCTGGACAGTATGGGTTTTCTTATTTAGGTCCTCAGACTAAAAAGATTTAAGAACCCCTGCCTGTGTTTATGTAGGATTCATCATGAAGTGGCAGAGGTAGCATTTTCTCCTTTGCCTCTTGTCCTTTCGTGTCTAGCAGAGTTTGTGCTTCCCTGCATTATGCGAGCTCAGTTGGCTTGTCTAAATAGGCTTGCATCGGGAAGCCCGATCTCATGTTCCTAGGATAGTTTGTAACTTCCTGCTGGTTCGATGAAGGAGTGGACGGATGACCGTGATCACCTAATGCACCTGCAGCTCAGCTCTGCTTGGAGCCCCCAAGGACTCACAACATGCAGCTCTGCAGTTTCAGCACATATTGCAGCTCACCAGCTGAATGGTGCACACTGGTGCTGAGCTGCCGGCTGACGACTTGCAGTGAACGTGCACACAGCTGCAGAATCCCGCATTTGAGGAGCGGTTACCTAGGAAACAGGATGAAAGCACGGAGTTTCTCTTGCTATTCTTAGTTCAGAGCAGCGTAATCGTCTGCGGAGCAGCAGCTCTGGAAAGGCGACTTTTAGTGCAATGTTGGAGGCCTGGCAAGTAAATCTCTGTCTGCTTCCCTTCTCCTTACTTCCTGCTTGTTTTCTGTAGAGCCATTGTGCGGTTTTGAAGGAGATCGTTCCAGATTAGCATTGAATGCAAGTGATGTTCACTGGCACGTGAAGATATTGCTGAAGTGCTCATCAGCTTTCCTGCTCTACTTATCTGCTGAATTTGCCAAAAGTGACGTGGAGGCTGGTCCTTGTGTCAAGGTAGAGGAGGGACCTGCGCAAAAGCGCAGCAGCTGGAGTTCCCCAGGGGGCTTGATGACGAGAGAGCTCTGTGAAGACCCTGGCTCGCAGGGCTTCAGCAGTTATCCTGATTCCTGCTTTTTCTCCAGCGCCCAGGACTCTCACATTTCCAAGCCAGTTAGTAGAACATTTTTCCAAGATTTACATATCTGGGGATTAAGTTCTATTGTACCATTTTTATAGCTTACTCGTGTTACATAAACTAGACAGGGATCATAAAAAGATGCCCAAATACAAACTTACTTCATAAGAAATGTGAATTTCCCCTTGGGATTAATAAAGTATCTATCTATCTATCTATCTATCTATCTATCTATCTATCTATCTATCTATCTATCTATCTATCTATCTATCTATCTATCTATCTATCTATCTATCTATCTATCTATCTATCTATCTATCTATCTATCTATCTATCTATCTGAAAAGCTGTAGACAACACCCTCACATCGGGGCTACCATTTCTTTACTTTACCTGGTCTTGGCCACTTTGGAGACTATGTACTGACTCCTAACGATGGGTTCCTATTGATCCACCTAAATATCATATCAATAGTCTCTCAGCAAGGCATCTTAGCTCATCCATTCCATGGACCCACTTAATGTAATTCAAGGCAATGGGAACCAAAGTTTATAATGGCAGCTTAATCCTTATCTGTTACTGAATGAGCCTCATTGTACCCCACTGTTTCTCTGTCAAAGTGCAACCATTTACTCCTGCGTGAATGACTAGCAAATGGTCTTGTGGCCACCGTTGGAGCCACCACAGCCTTTTCTTCCTTTTCTTCCATCCTCCTCCTTTCATGTAGCACCTTTCCTACTATAGCACATTTTCCATTTAAAGCTTAGAGAATTGTATACTGTGGACAAGGGAAGACACGGGACGAGTCCAAATAATTGTTGGTCCACCAGTCAGGTTGCCCCATTTAATCCTGTGCTGTTATTCACAAAGAAAAAAGGCGCACAGTGGTGCAAAAACAACACAAACAAACAGGATGTAGTTGCCTTAGGTTGTGTTGTCAGTACTCATTCAGGATTCCTCTACCAGCTGGGGTTCAAACTCTGTTTCGTGGCTCTTCTTGTTCCTTTTTGTGGCAATTAATTGTGTTAAGGTTGCTTTTGTGCATTGTCCTTTGATTTGAATTGTGTCTTTAAGCTGCCTTTGTTATGTTCCATGTGTTTTGTGGGTGATCCCTTCATTCACCACCAGGAACTGCCCCTTGCCCCAGTAAAGGGTCTCCCACGGTTGCTGGCAGTTTTATTATTTGTTTAGACAACAAATCGGATGCTGTGGCACGCATTATTTGATCTGTTTGCTCCTCTGCTCTCTTCTGGACTTTCGATTTTGATTTTTGATTCTTCATGTTAAGTGTGTCTCTTTCAGTTTTAGGACATTAGCTTTAAAGAATACAATTTTGTGTTTTGGCCTGCTCTTGATGGCCTTGAGGTTTACATTTTAGGCATAACTTCCTCTTCATTTTTTTCTTTCCTTTTGCTCAAGATATTTTTTTTCATCACCTTTTGTGATATATATACACTCACACACTAGGGGGCTGTGTCACCTACTTGCTTCGCTCGCCAACCCCACAACCCCCACCCCCGGGGGCGCGCTTCATGCTAGCCACTTCACGTCTCTGCCACTCCGGTTATGGGTTGGGGGGGGGGGGGCTGAACACACGGTAAAGATGGCTTGCTGCTAGCTGCTACCGAACTGCGTGATCTGCATGTCGCACTGCGCGTCGATCATTTAAAAGCCTCTACAGCAGTTGTCCTTTTGTCCCACTTCCTTGTCTCATGGGACGTTAAAGTGTCTCAGAGAAATTGTTTCTAAGTAGGGCGTGACCTGCAAGAAGTCTCGCGGGACTTAAAAGTGTCTCTCCGAGATGATCACGTCTCGATGCAAAATTTTTTTATATAATATATATATTGTGGCAAGCAGTTGGGGGGGGGCACCCAACTGGGATGCCCAGAAGGACCGGAGGAGGGATTTAGCCTCCTACAGACCACGAGGGTGCGACCGCCCTGGTGGCTTTGGGGACCATGTGAACAGAGGTTAGAAGCTCAACCCTATAGGGGCCCATGGTCACCGCCATGGGGCGGCCCAATGCCTGAGGAGCCGTGGCCCTCAGCACGTCCTCCACACCCGGAAGTGCTGGGGGGAAGAAGACCAGGGACACCCTGAGTGCTTCCAGGTGTGCAGCCTTTACTTCCACCACACTTGGGAGTGCCGGTGGAAGCTAATCGGGAGGCACCTGGAGCACATCCGGGTGTGTATAAAAGGGGCCGCCTCCCTCCATCCGATGGCTTGAGTCGGGAGGAAGAGAGACGGAGCTCGGGAGGAGAGGAGTGGAGGCGGCCTGAAGAGGCAAAGGCATTGTTGAGGCCTGGACTTTGGGGGAGTTTTGGGGTTGTGTGTGACACTTGTAACTATGGACTGTGTAAATAACCATGTGTTGGGTGAACCATCGGTGTCCGCCTGTCTGTGTTTCTGTGTCGGGCCACTTTCCACAATATATATATATATATGTATATATATATATATATATATATATATATATATATAGTGACAATAGAGGGTGCTGTTGGCCCTCTAACTCGACAGACAAACGTCCAGAACACCAGGTTAAAGCACAAAAAGTTTTTTTAATTCTTTCCTTTTCTGTAATAGTGCCTCTAAACACCCCAACCACCATACACAGGCAAGTAATACTAATAATTACAATAAATAGTTCAATAACCACACTGGTTTTGCCGTGTTCCCCCATGTTGCGACGCTGTCTTGTCGGGTTGTGTCCACAAAATAATGCAGGTTTCTGCTAAACAGACGGCCAGAAAAATCCTGCCAACTACGCCACTGTGACACTCAAAGGCACTGTCGCTCCTCTTACCCGGACACCAGGTAAAAGTAAAAAAGGGTGTTTTAATTCTTTTCCTTCTTGGAACCGTGCTGTCAAGCACCACAGCCACAGTAAGCAGGCAATTATAAACACACAATAAATATAATTACAATACCAAACACAATTCTCTCCTCCACACCTCCCAGTAAGCTCTGTCATCCATCTCCCAACTCCGGCTCACTTGCTGGGTTCCCAACAGTTCTTTATATAGTCCTTGACCCGGAAGTGCTTCCGTTCTTCCTCCCACATGACTTGCCAGCACTTCTGGGTCAGATGGAGGGCTTGAGTTTTCTTCAGCCCAGAAGTACTTCAGGGCTTCCATCCCCGTGACTTGGGAGTACTTCCAGGCTATACGGAAAGTAAAACACCCCCGGTCTCCCTGCAGCATCTCCTGGTGGTACCCAACATGGCTATGAAGCCGAACTCCAGATCCCATGGTGCCTTGTGGGTATCCGGGGCACTGCTAACCTGCAGGGAAACCCCCATCTAGAATCCTGTTATTGTGAATTTAAGGTAGCCTTCAGGTCCGCAGTGTTCACCCAATGACAACTCTCAAGTTCACAGCTCATCTGAGAGGCAGTTCAGAAAACCTGAAACTCAGGTCAGCGATGACAGCAGCATATGCTCAATTTAAAAATTCATTAAAAAAATATATCTACTCAATTCCCTTGCCTTTCATAAATTTGAATCTAGCACTGTCATTCCTTCACCTCACAAGCTCATCTATCATCCCCTGCTCTCTCCCCCTTTCTTACACATCTTTGCTGTTAGTCTTCTCAGTTTGATTCTTTAATAGGTTGTGTGATGCCACAGAATTGAAAGCTCTCCATGATACGTCAACGGCTTTATTTCACACACTGCTGAAATCAATAATATGTGGAATTGTGGGTAGCATATTGCTCAATGCAGAATACGTGCTTGAACAAACTCAGCTCATTTTACTGCACAACCACATGCTAACCCACCATAAATATGTCCACAATCTGAATTCTTTTAAGGCCCATAGTTTAAAAAAAAAACACTGCCATAGACACATGGAAATAATAAAGGATTATGCTACACAGCAAGACTTGAAGAACTTTCAAAACTCTGTGTACTTTTGGAGAATCCAGGAGAATAGGATTGGCAAGTTTGTTGGATAAGTGGCCTGTTTTTGTTAAAATTGTCCTAATATTCTAATGGTGTGGGTCCTCTGATAATTTATTTTCCATTATTTTCTGTCGTTGGGGTGTTTGTTTTACTTGGTGGTTTTGTTTACAGCAGAACCCAATTCTAAAGTTTAAAATGACTTGAAGAAATCATTTCACGTTTTATGATAATGCCCTTTTTGTTTCTCTTGGGTGCTGCCATTTTGCGGAGTTTTTCTTTGCAGCTGCTACACTTGGACAGGCGGAGGTGCACAGCACAGGACATCAATAACTCTGCGGGGTAGAAATAAGTGCTGTGCACATCCTGGTTACCCATAATTGTAATTCTCCTAAAAGAGTTTGCATGTGAGTTGTGTGTAAAGTAACTTTACATTAACGATCATTTGTCAACTTTAACTTTGCTCTTTTGCTGGCAGAACAGAAAGAAAGAATGCATGATCTTTACGGGCATACTGTATACAGTTCTTCAAGTAATAAATGTGGAAGTGCGCCGTATAAAATAAATGTACAAATACATAGCATTTTTCGATGTAGAGTTGAATATCAGTTGAAATGGGAGGGATTCGTGCAACACTATCCCCCATGTTAACTCAGTAGTAAACACAATTATCATGTTGGTATTTTCCTTGGTTGTGACTTTAGTCAGATGTTAAGTTTCAACTCACCCAGTTCCACTACAGCCTCATGTCTCCTAACCAGTAATGGAATAGGAGAGAAGACCATTTATCTGAAACAAAATTAACGATTTTGGTCTAAAAGACTGATTTAATCTTTATGATATAAATTAGTTTTAGTTTACTATAATAATTGAGATAGCTTGACTTACGATTTGCAAAGATTTGTTTTATATACCCCTAGAAAGCAATACGAAATACTCAGAGGTGAAGTGCCATTTAACTATAGTAGTTTGTGCTTTATAATAAAATCCCAGAGCCAAGAAGCTTTCTTAACCTCAGTTACTTGAATAATATTTGATATGTAACCTCAGAGGCCAAGCGTAATACCTTAGCTTGTGTTTCAGAGTAAAACCTCAGAGGCTAGGCAGCTTAAACGTGTGTTACATGTAATTCAAAATCTAACTTTTAAAGCATATTCGACAAATAGGAATATTCAGAATGCAAACCTCAGAGGTGCCCTTCAAGTGTGTGTGGACAGTAAAATTGGCTCTAACGTTTAAGCTTTAATTGCAATGATAGCTGGCAGATAATCAGTACAATAATTGACCATTTATTAATAGCAAACTCAAAAGCATATAGAGTAACAAAGTAAAACAAAATTATAACTATGGTGAAATGATGAATACTAAAAATGCACAATGTACATTCCAGACGTCAGCGATGCTAATCTTCCCTTTGGCATTTGTAAACTTGTCCTTCTATAACCTGAAAAGCTAAAGTTAGTCAGAGATCAAAGCACATCCACTGGGACAATGTGCAGCCACAAAATCTTCAAATGAGTTAACAGCAGTTCCATACAAACAAATGGAGGAAGTGGCTGACACTTTGAATTTCATAAAACACACAGCGTCACCCCGGAAGAGCATGCCAGGGATCTGCTTTATTAATATGCATAATCATAGAAAAGATTTTACAGAGACATAACAGTAGAAACATTCCATTCTCAAAATGGCCCAGAAAGATTCACCATAACATTAGCTTACATTTACAACTCCTTTTCCAAAAAAGTTGGCACACTGTTTTAAGACTTAAAAACAGAATGTGCTGATTTGCATGTCACATAAACCCCTAATTGAAAATAGCAGAAGGACAACATATCTGATATTGAAATTTAGAAATGTTATCGTTTTTTGAAAGATATCTGCTCATTTTGCATTTGATGCCATCAACACATTTCAAAAAACGCTGGGACAGGGCCTTGTTTACCACCGTGTTCTTTTAACAACACATTTGGGAACTGAGGAGGCCAATTGCTGTGGTTTTGAAAGTGAAATGTTGTCCTGTTCTTGTCTGATAGAGGATTTCAGTGGCTCAGCAGTTCGGAGTCTCCTCTGTCATATTTTTCATTTCACAATGCACTGCATGTTTTCAATGGGTGACAGGTCTGGACTTTAGGCAGGCCAGTTCTCTTTTACTAAGGTGCCATTCTGTTGGAATATGCACAGAAACAAGCAAGACTCTCCCAGAAAAAAATACAGTGGAACCTCGGGTCACGACCGCAATTCGTTCCAAAACTCTGGTCGCAACCCGATTTGGTCGTGACCTGAACTAATTTCCCCCGTAGGATTGTATGTAAATACAATGAATCCATTCCAGACCGTACAAACTGTATGTAAATATATTTTTTTTAGGGGAAAAAATGAAAATTTGAAAAATCCTTAATTTATGTAAAAACTAACCATAAACAACCAAGAAAACTAACCTTGCATGAGTCGAGTTCTGGCATGAAGGAAGTGAGGAGGAAGAACTAGCCACTCATAGAAGGATAGTTTTACAGCAAATCGCCATGAATCTTCCTGGCTTTCTCGCCTGTCATCGCCTCGCTTATGCTATCCCCTGCAAGCTGCTTCTGGTTCAACTACACTAGCAACAGTTTTTCCACCTCTTCCAGCACTTGAGGCCTCTGCTTGGTTAACACTGTAACACCTTTTGCAACATCAGCTGCTTTAGAATACAATTTCGACTTCTTGCACTCGGCGGCAAGATCAGTAACACGAACGCCACGCTCATACTTTTCAGTAATTTCTTTCTTTAATTCGATTTCAATTTTCTTCGAACCTTTCTTCTCACCAACACTACCACGCTTCACTTGGTTAGAGGCCATGGTTAATTGCAAAATTAATGCAAAAGCACATGAAATAGAGCGCAAAGAGTTCACAGCGAATGCACACACGTCTGACCGAGAGCAGTGTACAGTGAGAGATTGAACATGTGCGGAAATCATCGGCGCGTACGAACCAGAAGGGAAACTGGCTTGTTCGTCACCCGAGTGTGTGGTCGTGAACAGATGCAAAAGTTTGGCAAACTTTTTGTTGTAGCCCAATCTGTACGTGCTCTGAGACGTTCATGACCCGAGGTTTCACTGTAAGTTGTGTGGATGGCAACATATGTTGCTCCAAAACCTGTACATATCGTTCAGCATTAATAACACCTTCCCAAATGTGAAAGCTACCCACGCCATTTGCACTAATATACCCCCATACTATCACGGATGCTAGCTTTTGAACTGGGCGTTGATAACAAGCCAGATGGTTCCTCTCTGCTCTATGTTATTTAATAAACCAAGAGGTCAACACCAGGAAACAAAAGCTGAAATCCTGAGCTTTCGACTCATATTCATCTTCTGGTCTCACACCAAAATGTCTTCAGTATGTATATACTGTAGCAAAAACAAATGATTTGGACTTGCCATTCCAATACTTTTGTTATTCTGTTAGTGCGTAAGCTTTAGAACCTGACCAGAAGAAGCATGTAAGGAAACGAAACAAATAAAAGGTTGATAGAAAAATGAAACTGAACACCAAAACGAGAACCAAGAATCGAAGTCGAAAGAATGAAAAGGGTCAAAACCGAAAGCAACATGCGAGACGAGTAAACAAGGTAGATATTTCTTTTTTCTAGATAGTGTTTTGGCATCCACAGATCAGATAAGAAAATGAGCTCAAAGCTGTCCTTTATCCCGTTGTATCACTAATCATGGATCACAATCTCAGAGGCTACGCTCCTAGAAACACAGGAAGCAGACGTAAGAACAGGAATCAAAATGATGATGTATGAGGACCCAAAATGGAGTAGAAGGTGTTGCAGAACAAAGCAAGTAGCATGGAATTGAAACATGTAAGTCAGAATGGTGGCTTTGTGAAGGGGAAAAGCCTAAAGTAAACTGGGCTTTCACCACCTCTGTGGATCAGAAGAAAATGTACCAGGTTACCAAGAAATACGCTGTACATTGTAAACTCTGTCACACGTACAAAGTTGGGAACTTCCTGTGTTGGTGTGTGAAGGGTGTCAGGCACCTTACTGAGGGGGGGGATTTGAAAAGAGACCCTGATGGTGTCCATTGATCTAAGCAACCTCCCCACCAATGAAAGAAGACACATAATGGCTCTGCAGTGCAAAATCATGGTTTGTGACTTGTATTTTCAGTGTATCTGTAGCAGTGCTTGATTAGATGAGGCCCTTTTTGTAGAGTTCTCCCTTGTGGAAGGTAGTGAGACTATTGCCTGCTGGTGTCAGTGGTTCAGGCTGTTGTGATTGGGTGATACTTCTAGTCAATGTGATGAAAAGAATTTGGTATCAAGGGATTAAATCTTGACCTAGCCAATTTGTAGTAACATACGCTTGGCATACCAGTTGAGTGTACATATTCAGATTTTGAGGTTTCTTTCAACAGCCACTCCTTTGTTGGTCATCATATCCCTGTGGTATAAAAGAGTGGGAATTTTATGCCATACCTGTTGGTACATCCCCAGGTGTTGGCTCACACTCATTTAAAGTAAGTTTCTTCTGGGCAAAATCACCTTCATCACTGATGATGTAAGCCACTACTAGGAGGGGATACACTCATCACACTGGACCATCTAGATTATGCAACTGTCACGTGAAAATGAGCTGCAGTAATAAAGCTTTTTGTCATTTTTAGGCTTGGAGGAACCATAGCTGCCTACAAAATTGTTCCAGATGAAATAGATGAAATTAAGGTAAGAGTTTTTTGTGCTAGACCTGCACGTTACCCACTTGTTTTCTGATGGCTTGATTATCCCCCACATTCCCTTTCTTCAACAATCCACTGATATAATGTCTGTTGGTCAGTCGCTACGACCAAGTATACCAGTATTATGCTGCTTGCGTCAATGTGGGTCCCAAAGATTGGGGCATAAGAAACAGCGTGTGTTTCAGAGTAAAACCTCAGAGGCTAGGCAGCTTAAACGTGTGTTTAATGTAATTCAAAATCTAACTTTTAAAGTTACATTACATACAGGTGGTCCTTAAAGGGAGAATGTCCAACTGGGTCTGTAGTTGGAAAGTCATCCATATCAGAGATTCACATTACCTGTTACAGTGAGTTTATTAAGCAGGTACTTCTACCAAATTATGTTGCAGGTGTCCTGTTAGGTAATTTTATATAGTGGTGACACCAGAAGGGGCAAGGGTCGGACTTATGGCATGGAGGCAGAAGTGATGTTAGCCTTCCTCATCTGGTCCTCTTCCATTCTAAGGATGAAAACAGATCTAAAGTTAGAGACTATGCATCACCCAAAATCTTTCCCCATTGTTTCTCAATATTAGACCACTTTAAGACCATGAGCACGTCACTTCACCTGCCTTTGCTCCAACTGGAAAAAAACAAGAGGAAGCCTAACTATTTGTATGTCAGATGTTATAAGTCACCTTACAGTGTCAGCCACAAGTAATGTAAATGTGAAACACTGATTCTGCTTGCGTGACTAACAGTATATATGTATGTGTGTGTATATGTATGTATATATATATATATATATATATATATATATATATATATATATATATATGATGCAGTACCTGCCAAATAATACAAAGAGTCCACAACACATGTTTCACCCTAATTGGGGTTCGTCAGGTGTACGCACGTTTGCTGGACTTGGCGGATGTTTGCCAACTGGTTGACCAACTACATGTGTTACCTGGTACTTAACCATCTATCCTTATAATCAGATTGCGATTCAGACCTAAGAGAATATAATAATAATAATAATAATAATTCATTACTATATTCATGATGTGTACAAGCCTATTGTAGGAACTTTCAGTGGTGGTGGACAGGGGTCAGCGTTGGCACTCCAACCAACCTGCAGCAAGCTGTGATGCACACAGTGTTCTGACACCTTTGTCACGTGGCCGGCATTAAGTTTTTCAGTGTTGTATTTTTTTAGTAGATTCACAGGCTACCCTTCGTTCCCCACATGCATTAGTGAGCCTTGGACGCCTATGGCTTTCTTTCCATTTCACCAGTTTTCCTTCCTTGGACTGCTTTTGGTAGGTACTGACCACTGCGTACTGGGAATACCCCATAAGACCTGCCATTTGAGAGATTCTCGGACCCAGTTATCTAGCCATCACAATCTGGCCCTTGTCACAGTCGCTCTGATCCTTACACTTGCCCAACACATTGCCTTCAAGAACTGACTGTTCACTTGCTGACTAATATATGCCAGCCCTGTGGCTGATCAATATATTTGTATTTAATATACAGTACATATATATTTAGTTGCCTTTAGGAAGCAGTCCCATGTTCAAGAGGTTTATTTATTTAACAATACACATTTTTACACATTTTCTTTCTTTACATCTGCACCAACACAAATAAAATTCTTTCTCCTTCTTTCTCCTGTTACTTCTCCACTCTTCCCAGGTGGACTTTGCCCTACATCTGCGTAAGATAAAGGGCTCCTTTTTCACCTGGACCCAGTAGTGCTTTGGACATATCAGCATTGTAACTTTCACCAATGCTACCTCACTGTAAGGAGACGAGGCTTCGTGTCCTAGTCCTCCCTGCACGTTCTCCCCGTATTTGAGTGGGTATCCTCCCGGTGCTCTTATTTCCTCCCACACACCAAAGACATGCAGATTAGGTGCACCAGTTATCCTAAAGTGGCCCTAGTATGTGGTTGTGTGTGTATGTGTGTTCACCCTGCAATGGACTGGCGCCCTCTCCATGGTTTGTTCCTGCCTTGCACCCTATGCTGGCTGGAATAGGCACCAGCAGACCCCCGTGACCCTGTTTAGGACGGTGAAGTTAGTAAATGACTGGCTGACTGACTTGAGGTCCTGAGCCCAGAAGCTCCATCTAATGACACCTAAACACCCCCATCAAGAGTGTCCACCAGAATTACAAATCCTAGGCTGTCCTGCAGTGTCCAAACAAGAGACATGCCATATAGATGCTTCCACCCAGAAGGTAGTCTCCCCCTGTTCTTCCATTATAGTGGCATCCAGGCTGGGATACCCACCCATCCACATCCTACTTTACAGTTATATATTATATATTTTAAATTTGGACACTATGCTAGGGATCTCTTATGCCTTTATGCTTAAATTAAGCCAAGGAGGCCTAGTTATACAAAAAAGAGAGGGAGAATACAAAGTAGCAAACAAACAGCGGGGCCTTGCCAAAGTCCTTAGCCGTTAGTTCTTAGTGGGCTTTCCACCAGTTTCACATTGATTGAAGATCAAGTTTATTCTTTCTCCATTTGTTTTTTTTTCTTCATTATTGTTGTACAGTCCTAAAAATATGTGTGACTGATTACTCAGTGTCACCCTGGAGGAATCACTCAGGGCTTTGCTCCTCTTCATTTCTTGTCTTTGTATGGCAAGCTACCCATGAATCAAGGGCTTCTGAGCCAGATCATAAGAACTTTGACAAATGAGAGGAGGTCATTTAGCACGTCATCATCATCAGGAGGTCATCAACTGAGTTTGTTTAGCCAATAGCTAAGCTTGCCCAAAATCTAATTCCGATACCTCTTAAAGATTGTCAAGGTTTCTGCTTCAACTACAGGATGAAACGAGAGCTTCTCCAGTTGAGCCATATGAGAACTTCTTTGATATAGTGGTGAAGCATGGTGCTATGTAACCCAGATACTGAGTTCACTCCCCACTGTTGGAGTGTGATGGAAGATTGTACAGTTGAGATGTGAAGGGTCTAAGTGAAACACAAAGGACAACTGCAGCAGAGAACAAGAGTGTCCTCCACTACATGAGAGGTCCCACACATTTAGAGACCTGGAATTCTCCTACTGCTCAGCAGGATAAGTCGAGCTGTCCTTGGAGCACTCTTGTCTGCTGCCTGCCCTTGAACTAAGCTCCTTGACGCAGCGAGTGCCACGGGCATCACGGCTAACTGCAGCTGGCAGGTGAAGATTTAGGCATGAGAGGCTGCCTTTAACCGCTTGACAGAACAAATAATGCTTGTTCTACCCAATTTAGCACCACTGAACTCAAAATTGTTGTTCTGCTCCTCGACAAAAATAGAAGCACTTTTTTTTTCTTGTCCCCCCCCACCCCCCCTTTTGTGGTTATTGGAACATGTTGGCTTCCTCCTGATAACCTTGAAACAACAAACAGCCCAGCTGCGAATTGCACTTAAAAAGGTTCATCAATGCTGATAAGGAGGCACCTCATGTAACATAGAGATGGATGGAAGGTAGGACGGACGGACGGACGGACGGGCAGATAGATAGATAGATAGATAGATAGATAGATAGATAGATAGATAGATAGATAGATAGATAGATAGATAGATAGATAGATAGATGTGAAAGGCACTGTCCTGTGAATCTCGGGTTTATGCTGGAAGCAAGCCTAGATATGGCGCCAGATCATACAATTCACTTTAAGTTATATAAATGTTTTACTAAATATTAGTGCATAAACTATGGGAGGTTCCTATGACCCCCATAAGTTCATTGAATTGGTATATACAAACTATTTCTAGTTTCTCTGACTAAAGATTATTCTCCGTTAGTGATCAGCCTTGCCATGTGTAAGGCGCAGAGGGCACATGGTTTTAAACTGTGCCTTTCGTGCCTTGTGTGTGTTTTTGTGTGTCAAGTAACATGAAAGACAAAGCACTTAATTGTATGTGGTGCGCTGTACATTTCAAGCATACAGAAGAAGTAAATAATCTTTAAGTATAGAAACAACTAATGTTTTACAAGAAAAGCTAAGTTTAGAGAAGACACATTTTTTCAATTTTTTTGCCTTTTATTCTACATGTGTAACAACTTTTTTCTTGTGTGGATTGTTTGCTTTGAATTTTCACTAAATATTTTAAAATGAGCTTTTGGACTGAAAGATTTCTTTCGGCACGTGTTTTACCCGCGCTTGAACTCGCCTTACACTCCTGCAGCTACACTCTTTCTGTGATGCCCTGGCACATGCAGCCATGTTGGTATATCTGGTAGCTCTTAACCAAAGATGGACTAGGGTAGAAGTTTAAGGTTCCAAAAGTGCATATTTATTTAAAAACAAGTGTCACTGTGCAAATTAGGCAAGTCATGAATCAGTTATTCATGAACATAAAGTCATCAGCAGAGCAATACATATTAAAAAAAAAAAAGCAGTTAAAACGAGTTGGAAAAGCAAGCAACCAAGAAGCTGATTCTGGTCAAGATACAAGACTATACTTTTATTAACTTATTCATTTTTTCATCCTGCTTAATCTAATATCAGGAGGTAAGTGAGGCAAAAGCCATAACCCAGCTCTGCCATGCTGTTCATTTAATGCATTCACACATTTTTTAATCCTGTGTATTCCATTACCAAATTATCAGGATCCTTGAAACTATCCCTACAGCACTGAGTGCAAGCCCGTAAATGACTATTCAGTTTACAGTGCATTTGCTCATTTTTCAAACCTGCCAATTCTAATGCCAGCTCACCCACTCACCAGACCTAGCCTAGCGACATCAGGCTGGGACCAATTTGAGACGGGGTATCACAGGGCACATTTATAGACCAACACTTATTCACACTTGTCCATTTTAATTTGGCCAATTAATATGCATATCTGAACTTGAAAGAAAAGAGGTTTGCCAGAAGAAAAACACACGGACACGAAGAGAACTTGAAGATAGTCCTTGGCCAGGATTTGAACACAAGTTCTTTTCAGTTAATTCCATTTATAAATACACATTTGAAAATCGGCTTGTCTCAAAGTTACACGCCATTTTTTGACGCATACTGTAAATCTCCAACATAGTTTACTTCTCTGCAGAGCCAGTCTTGCTGAGCCAGACATATAATATGTAAAGTACGTCTTCTTGTGGTTCCATCCTGGTTTCCCCACTGCAGTCCTTGCCTTGCTTCATTGTTCTGCCTAATAAGAAGCTGTTCTTAGTCACTTAAATGATGGAATGATAAATGAAAAACCTTGGTGTGGATGAGCTGTCACCTTTCCAAGCTTTCTCATGTTTTAACAGACTGATAAAGATTGGATTACTTTGCTTTGTAATTGAAATCCTTTTCATCTCCATAGCGCAGTGGGAAGAATACACCATAAGGGGCAGGACTTTTTGAAGTGAGAGCGGCAAGGTCAGTAGGCCTACTGGGGTGTCTTCTCTGAGCTGCGGCAGAAAGAGACAAGGCAATTAGCGACAGTGCCGCCTTTTGTCCCGGGGTGGGACAGCATACTTGATCAGAGCCGGCAAGGTTATCCTCAGATGTGCATACATTACACATGATTAGCAGTCAAATTAACATGAATAGAGCAGAGACAGACACCTAGTGGTTCATGGCATCCTTTGTGAAAAATAGTCCGTCAATCATTCTTTCACTCAACCCTCTTAATTTAGTTTGTGCAATGCTGGCTGCAAGACAAGAATCAACACCAAATGAGACCTTAGTCTGTCATAGGAGATTTACTCACCTTGGACTAAATTAGAGGGGTGAAGCTTTCTCTGGCTGCTCTGCTCTGCTTCCTCACAAATCCCAAGGATCTGCACAGAAGATGGATGGGTTTGTTAGGATGAGGGTGTGCCGTGAAATACCAGAGTTTAAGCAATAACCTAAGATCATGTGACTAGTGGGACCCCAACCCAGTGGTGTTTCTGCTCTTAATCTACAATATAGATGTGCTGCTTAGGGGCCCCAAAATGAATAGAAACAGGTCTGACTGGTATCACCTGCTGGACTGGTTCCCAAATTTTGCCCAACAGAGTAGGTTGCAGCTCCTTGAGACTGGACTTAAAAAAATGAATGAATGAAAATCCTAAATCAGTATTTCTGAGGACTGCAAGTTCTTTCCAATTAGTGGAGGAGAGCAGGGCAGAGATCTTCAATGCTTCTGTAGAGCTTGCATTGGGCTTGTATTCACAATGCCTCCTTCAAAGTTCAGCAAACGGTCACCGGCACTTGAAATAAATTCAAATCCTATTTTTTGTGACTTTAACACTATGTCAGAGCATTTAAATTCTGTAATTCAGCACATTGCCCTCCATAATTCTGTCATTCTTGGGTTTTCTAATGACATTGGTATGTATGTATATGTATTTTATGGCTGCACACAGAGAATGTAGTGTTGCTGGGTATTAGTGGGTTGTCCATGTTAGTGACTAAAGCCTTGGTAATTGTTTTTAGAATAATTTCCTTGCCCTCATCTGCCGAGCTTTACTTCAGATGAGAAAATTATGCCTGCTTTTGCGCTTAATGAGATATTGATCTCGCAACTGTAACTTGATTTGAACTGCAGGATTAAATCTGCGAGGTAAGCCATGTTAGAGTGGAAACCTAAATAAAGGCGCCTTTCATCGAGTGCAACGAGGGCAGCTCCCACAGGACACTTATATCTTTTTTTTTTTTTTTAACAATTTCAGGTGTGGTAGAATAGAATCCTGGTGCGCTCTCCTCTTTGTTCCCTGACCTTATTTGCTGTGACACTACCTTCACTGACAGTTGCCAACTAAGCCTTATGCTTTGTAAGCACTCCAATGCATGAGCATTACAGTCTGGTCCTGAGAATTGGAAGCCAATAAGGATACCATTTCCACTAAACCTGATATCCTTGTGTCAAAAACTCCAATGGAGCATTAACCAAAGAGCTCACATAGCAGGAATACAGATAAAATGTTATCTGCACCACTAATTGTACAGCTCTGTTACTTAGATGTTGTAAACAGGATAATGTTGCTCCATGTTATTGTTTAGAAGAGTACCAGTCATACTTGAAGACACTTGTTTTGGTTAGATGTCCATCCATCCATCCATTATCCAACCCGCTATATCCTAACACAGGGTCACGGGGTCTACTGGAGCCAATCCCAGCCAACACAGGGCGCAAGGTAGGAAGCAAACCCTGGGAAGGGCGCCAGCCCACCGCAGGGCACACACACACACACACACACACACCCACACTAGGGACAATTTCGGATTGCCAATGCACCTAACCTGCATGTCTTTGGACTGTGGGAGGAAACCCATGCAGACACGGGAGAACATGCAAATTCCACGCAGGGAGGACCCGGGAAGTGAACCTGGGTCTTTGGTTAGATGTTCATAGTTTAGGAGAAAAAAAGTAGAAACTCACACAAACTGTAATGTTGGCTTTACTGTACATAGAGAGCTTTCAGTAGTGAGAAAAGCGCTATATAAATGTACATTTTTATTATTAGTAGTAGTAGTGTAGCCAGAAATGTGTTGGTACGTGGGAATATATGACAGTAGGTGGGTGAATAAACTCTCATCCAGATAGGACAGTTTATTGAACTTGAATATCAGCAGCTGAACAAAGGGATCGTCTAATAAAACCCTGCTCAGTAATGGACACAACATTGGAAGATGCATGAACACAAATTCAAAGATTCAACTGTTAAAAATAAAAATCAATCCTTCTTGGCTATATAAGAAGGTGGCGTACAGGTAGTGCAGAGGTAGTGCTGCTGCTTTGCAGTAAGGAGACTGTGGAAGATTGTGGGTTCACTTCCCGGTTCCTCCCTGTATGGATAGCGCTTTGAGTACTGAGAAAAGCGCTATATAAATGTAATGAATTATTATTATTATTAAGAAGAATAATGAAAGTATGGCCTTACGATGATGCAAAAGAGAAAACAAAATAAACAAACAAACAAACTAAAAAAAAAAAATTATTGACATGATAGCACCCAAACTATAGACATCAGTAATAGGCTACAGTGAACAACACTGTCAAGAGAATGTTTTTCTCTCTGCCTTGACCTCTCGTTCAGTTCAACCTTCTTAACCTGCATGACTTTAACAAATAGTAGACCTATTACTAAAGCACACTAAGGGAATAAAACACACAATTTTTAAAAAGAAAAGACAGAATCTTTGCATGTTTTATAATTATACAGGACGGTGTTTAGTACTACAGTACACTATGAATTATGTAAACATATACAGTTACTACATCATAAGATCAGCTATAAATATAATAATGTCAGTATCAGAGGATTTCATAAATTCCATTTATTGTCAAAATTATAACAAACAAAAAACACAATATTTTGGACATGTCTATAGCATTACTCAAGGCCATTGTCATCATTATTTTTCCTTCTTACCATTTAACCAGTTGCTAAGGCACACAAGTTTGTTCACATTTTCAGATGTCAGAGTAGATCTTTTTTGTGCACAATATAAAAAAGAAAAGAAGATAGCTGCACAATGCAGCATTGAACAAGGTCATCAAAGACTGATTTTGAAATACTTGTGAGAATAACAAACCTCCTGAATTACAATATCCCCAGTCTATTTTCAGGTTGTATGCAGGGTTTGTATTTATTAATATTTATTTTCTATTTTATGAAATAGTGTTGGCTGGGATTGGCTCCAGCAGACCCCCGTGACCCTGTGTTCGGATTCAGCGGGTTGGAAAATCGATGGATGGATAACATTACTTAGAACAGCATTGAATTGGTTCTGTGATTACTTGTCATGGATATTTTGAATGCTTATGTTGCAGGAGGTGTAGAATGCTTAATAAAAGGAGGCCCTTTGTTATCGAGGAAACTGTTGTTACATTACAGGATTTAGTCACCACGGTCAACCTTTTTAATGCATGTTTTGGAGAAATGATCACTTACATAAAATAACATTAAAAACTCAGGAATTTAAAAATTTTAGGAACTGATCTCCTTACAAATAATAGACACAAAGGCCTGCCATTTTTATATTCATAGTTAGCTTACCATTTATCATAACAAGAGCTGGGAAAAGTCTTGTGTGTAAGCTCGTCCTTGATTACTTGCCTTCTGTTGAGTTAAGTCAGGTCAGTCCTGTCCAAGGTCCTTTATCTTCTTTTTTTTTTTCTTCAATTGAACGATTTATGAAGGGGTGTTTCATTAAAGAAATAACTAATTTTTTTTTTTTGTTTTCTGAAATCCCGCCTTAAGTAACTATCTTCTTAAAGATGTGCTTGCTCATTCGTAGTTACGTAACATTAAAGGTGGGAATGAACTGTGAACCATTGATTCTAACATGACATAGTGTATCAACGATTGTCCAATCACATTAGATTAAAAAAAACGTAAAACAATACTAATTCACTGCCAATTGTGTGATTTTGGGCTATACAAAATAAAGTGTATCATATTGTATTGTAATGTGTACCACAAGGGCTGCCTCAAGTCACATGCTGGCCAGCATCCTTTGCCCAGTGAATATAGGTTTTCACACAGAAATTAAACAATTCAAGTTGACACCAGTTTTTAAAGGATGTTGACATGCACTGACATCAGGCATGTTGTGCAAATAAATATTCACATTACCTAATTATTTAAGTAAAGTTTTCTGAATTTTTGGGGTTATTCCAGCACCCCACATAACAAACCACCACTGCAGCTTAAATTATCTACCAACTCCAGGTTGGCTGGCATGAGTGAAGAAGGTTGTGATCAGCTCCAGGATTACAAATACCTGCAGTTTTGGGAAATAAAGGCACAAATGATGTATTTTTAGTCTAGTACTGATGCACCCCATCACTCTGAAGGAGACTGAGTTAGTGTTATATCAAATGGATGGGTGGATAATTTTATATATCATTGGATCATTTACAGCTATCAAATTCTACACATTAGCCTCTTCATCCAGCCAGATGACATTTGACATGTTTTCAGTAAAGAGGAAAGCCCTGAATGATGTTTATTATTCAGTAGGAGTAGAGAATATGGTCCCTTAGGGGCTAAGGTATTGAATTTTAAAGTGCAAAGCTTCCAATTCAGTACCAACTTCAACTGCCTGTGCTCCAATTGTAAAACATAAACATGTAAACATTTATATTAAATTTCACTACCCACAAAGCACCTTGGGAATGTGCTTACTATAGCAAACTGGCTTTATAAAATAAAGGTTGATTACATGAGAATCCCTCTTTCACTGTGGCTCTGTTATATGTGCCTCCAGGCCCAGATGAGCCGGAGGGGTGGTAGTAGACTAAGTGGGCAGCCGTTACTGGATAGATACGACCAGAGTCAGTGTCAAGTAAGACATACTACCATGTACAGTCAGCCAGTAATCTCTAATCAGCCCCCAACTCCACTTCAGCCCTCTTCCAGCAAGGCACCCCAGCTAGGAGACAGGAGCTATAATCCCACAGTTCTTTTAGTCCTGCAGCTAGGCCCACTGGGATATGAGCAACTCTTTGAATACTCTGCCACTTGCTGCCATTGCCTTGTTTACACTTGTGGAACAAGCATGTATCAAGACATGGGGTGGGTCCCACCATAATGCAGGGCCAGAAAATGTCAGCTTTGAGCATCTTGTCCAGTTGTCCACTGCTACTGTCCGAAAGACAAAATGCTGTTTCTTGCATCAAGAGGAATTTAATTCTGCAGTTTCTTTCTCAATTTGTGAAAACTTCCTATGTCACTTTAGCCACGAGACCCTTCCATCCCTAATGACTGCCTTTCTTTTTTTTACAGGAAACATTGGTGGACTGGTGTGACGAGAAGGAGTTGAACCTCATCCTGACCACGGGAGGAACAGGTTTCGCACCACGAGATGTCACACCAGAGGTAAGATAATCAGGAGAGCACATTTGTTTTATTGTATTTTTCCATTAATCAGTCAGACAAACTTTATAAAACTTTTCATAAAGCACACCATCAAAGGGCACATTAATACTTTTTGAATCAGTCTGTCAATCATTATTTTATATACAGTTGTGCTTGAATGTTTGTGAACCCTTTAGAATTTTCTATATTTCTGCATAAACATGACCTAAAACATCATCAGATTTTCACTCAAGTCCTAAAAGTAGATGAAGAGAAACCAGTTAAACAAATGAGACAAAAATATTATAGTTGGTCATTTATTTATTGTGGAAAATGATCGAATATTACATATTTGTGAGTGGCAAAAGTAACCTTTGCTTTCAGTATCTGGTGTGACCCCCCTTTGCAGCAATAACTGCAACTAAACGTTTCCAGTAACTGTTGATCAGTCCCGCACACCGGCTTGGAGGAATTTTAGCCCATTCCTCCATACAGAACAGCTTCAACTCTGGGATGTTGGTGGGTTTCCTCACATTAACTGCTCGCTTCAGGTCCTTCCACAACATTTCGATTGGATTAAGGTCAGGACTTTGACTTGGCCATTCCAAAACATTAAGTTTATTCTTCTTTAACCATTCTTTGGTAGAACGACTTGTGTGCTTAGGGTCGTTGTCTTGCTGCATGACCCACCTTCTCTTGAGATTCAGTTCATGGACAGATGTCCTGACATTTTCCTTTAGAATTCTATGATATAATTCAGAATTCATTGTTCCATCGATGAAGGCAAGCCGTCCTGGCCCAGATGCAGCAAAACAGGCCCAAACCGTGATACTACCACGACCATGTTTCACAGATGGGATAAGGTTGTTATGCTGGAATGCAGTGTTTCCTTTCTCCAAACATAACGCTTTTCATTTAAACCAAAAAGTTCTATTTTGGTCTCATCTGTCCACAAAACATTCTTCCAATAGCCTACTGGTTTGTCCACGTGATCTTTAGCAAACTGCAGACGAGCAGCAATATGCACACCATTGTTGTTCAGTGTTCTCCTGATGGTTCGTGAACATGAACATTAGCCAATGTGAGAGAGGCCTTCAGTTGCTTAGAAGTTACCCTGGGGTCCTTTGTGACCTCGCCGAAAATTACACGCCTTGTTCTTGGAGTGATCTTTGTTGGTCAACCACTCCTGGGGAGGGTAACAATGGTCTTGAATTTCCTCCATTTGTACACAATCTGTCTGACTGTGGATTGGTGGAGTCCAAACTCTTTAGAGATGGCTTTGTAACCTTGTCCAGCCTGAAGAGCATCAACAACTCCTTTTCTGAGGTCCTCAGAAATCTCCTTTGTTCATGCCATGATACACTTCCACAAACGTGTGTTGTGAAGAGCAGACTTTGATAGATCCTGTTCTTTAAATAACGCAGGGTGCCCACTCACACCTGACTGTCATCCCATTGATTGAAAACACCAGACTCGAATTTCACCTTCAAACTAACTGCTAATCCTAGAGGTTCACATACTTTTGCCACTCACAAATATGTAATATTCGATCATTTTCCTCAATAAGTAAATGACCAAGTATAATATTTTTGTCTCATTTGTTTAACTGGTTTCTCTTTATCTACTTTTAGGACTTGAGTGAAAATCTGGTGATGTTTTAGGTCATATTTATGCAGAAATATAGAAAATTCTAAAGGGTTCACAAACTTTCAAGCACAACAGTAGTTCTCTTAACAAAGAATACTGCCTTGAACAAAAGTCCACACCACTAAGATAAACTAGAAGAACATTGAATGTTTTATAAATTGCAGGCAAATAAAAATGAAAGAGTAAAGATGACCTGACAGCAGATTTATGAAATGACTACCCGGCAAAATCAGTAACAGTAAGGGTTGGCTAAACCATTTTAGTTAAGAATTTAGCCACAGGTTTGGATGATTAAAATACAAGATCTGAATATGACCACTTGCTGGCGCAGACCTGTCCACTAAGTCTGACAGTGCAAGAGTCACTGATTGAAGTGAGTGAGGCAGCACAGAGGTGGTGTTTAGCACTGCTGTCACGTAGGTCAAATCCAACAACAACATCATTTATTTCTATAGCACATTTTCATACAAACAATGTAGCTTAAAGTGCTTTACATGATGAAGAAAGAAAAAAAGACAAAATAAATAAGAATTAAAATTAGGGAACACTAATTAACATAGAATAAAAGTAAGGTCCGATGGCCAGGGAGGACCGAAAAAACAAAAAAAAAAACTCCAGACGGCTGGAGAAAAAAAAAAATCTGCGGGGGTTATGAGGCCACAAGACCACCCAGCCCCCTCGAGGCATTCTACGTAACATAAATGATCAGTCCTCATTGTATTCAGGGTTCTCATGGAAGAATTTGATGATGACGGTCATGTGGACTTCTGGCCTTTAATCCATCAATGTAAGGACATCACGGTGCTTTGATTAGGTGGTGGTAGAGCAGTTCACCACCACAGAAAACCAGAAAAAGAACAGAAGAGAAAGTGGGGGTTAGTACGGATGTTGAAGCTACCAGGAATGATAATGATAATTAATTGAATACAGTATACAGAGCTTCAGGATTAAATTAAGATGAAGCTATGAGAAAGCCATGTTAAAGTAATGTGTTTTCAGCAGTGTTTTAAAGTGCTCCACTGTATTAGCCTGGCAAATTCTTATTGGCAAGCTATTCCAGATTTTAGGTGCATAACATCAGAAGGCCGCCTCACCACTTTGTTTAAGTTTAGCTCTTGGAATTCTAAGGAGACACTCATTTGAAGATCTAAGCTTATGATTTGGAGTGTAAGGTGTGAGACATTCTGAAATATAATATGGAGCGAGATTATTTAAGGCTTTGTAAACCATAAGCAGTATTTTAAGTTCAATTCTAAATGGCACAGGTAACCAGTGTAGTGACATCAAAACTGGGGTGATGTGCTTAGATTTTCTTTTCCGAGTTAAGATTCTAGCAGCTGCATTCTGCACTCGTTGCAATCGATTGATGTCTTTTTTGGTAGTCCTGAGAGGAGTGCGTTACAGTAATCTAGCTGACTGAAAACAAAAGCATAAACATTGGACATCAACCGGGCGTTCAATGCCCGGTTGATGTCCATGTGTGATGCCCTCTCCTTCTTTCCATCTCTGGTTTGATTTTCCTTTGCACACACTAACTCCCACATACAGTATCCCAATACATGCAGGTTAGATTAGTGGTTATGTCCATGGATAAACTGGTGCCGTGAGCCATGAACTTTGGTATCTTGTGCCCAGTGTTGTCTAGCTGGGCTTCATCCATCTGTGTTTGTGAATAGGATTAAGAACATTTGTGTTGTGTTCTTGTGTATTATGAGTTTAAATATGGACAAGATAAAGATTTGGGGGCAATGATGGTAACCTCATTTAAAACCATGAAAAAGTCCAAAATGCTTTCTAAGGCAGTCTTGGCAGTCACAATTGTTGCTTCTCACCCCGGATGTTTGCCAGATGTCACTTCCTGTGACTTTTTTTTGTTCCCAGAATTCACTGGTGGAAAGTAACATTTTTCACATATCTGTACTTTACTTAAGTGGATTTAGCTGTGGATACTTTTGACTTCAATTCCTTTTCATTTTACAGCAAATATCTCAACTTTCTACTCCATTACATTTCCACATGGCAATGTGTTACATTTTATAGTCACATGAACAATTTGTTCTTTTTTGAATGACTCTTTTAAGTCAATCACAGGGATTGGTTTGCGAACACAAATGAATCGATGCATTAGAGCTGCACAGGAGGGCCAAAGTTTATGCAGGAGGCCATCAGCCTCTTTCATTTAGTGTTTCTTAAACATGTCTGTGATGGGCTGCCACATAATTGTATGGTAAAATTAACCAGGTTTTTCCAAGTGCACATTCTATATCCAGTGGTACAGTGCCCACTATTTAGCATACTGTTTGCAGCAGTGCAGAATTTGAAACAATGCCGTTGATGCATCATGGCGAGCTTTCATTACTGTGGCACTTAAATATAAAACCTATTCCCACCTTCCATCTCACAGCCAGTGAAACAGTCAGACCCAGAAGACTGGCAGTAAAGACACATATAAGAAGGGGGAGAGAGGAGGAAATGACAGGCAGACAAGCTTGTGAGGTGAAGAGACTGCAGCACTAGTTTGAAATGTCAACTTGAAAATAACAGGTGCAGCTGAAGGATGTGAAGACCTTGGTGGTTTTGTGAGGAGTGAGTCAATAGTGTAAGGGTGAGTGACAGCATTTTATACTAAATGAAGTTTCAGAGGTCATGCACAACTGGTTGGTTGGTTGGTCCCTCAGTACATGTTTGTCTTTATGGCATACACTGAATCTAAATCTATAACTGCAATATGTGAAGAAGACTTTATATCAAGTTTAACATTTCTTGGTGCGGAAGAATTCCTTCTGGTCACTCTATTTTAAAGTAGTGCAATGAATATCAATGTATTGCAGAGTTAAAGATGCTAAGATTTGCATTGGGTGTGACGAGGATGGACAGGATTAGAAATGAGTGCATTAAGGGGTCCGCTCAGGTTGGACAGTTGGGAGACAAAGTCAGAGAGGTGAGATTGCGTTGGTTTGGACATGTGCAGAGGAGAGGTGCTGGGTATATTGGGAGAAGGATGCTAAGGATAGAGCTGCCAGGGAAGAGGAAAAGAGGAAGGCCTAAGCGAAGGTTTATGGATGTGGTGAGAGAGGACATGCAGGTGATGGGTGTAACAGAGCAAGATGCAGAGGACAGAAAGATATGGAAGAAGATGATCCACTGTGGCAACACCTAACAGGAGCAGCCAAAAGAAGAAGAAGAAGTATTGTGAAAGACATGTTTGTTCGATGCTGAAAACTGCAAGAACAGCAGAAAATATCAAAAGGGTGAGACAAGTAGTAGTAGTAGTAATAATAACACATTATATTTATATTATGCATTTCTCATGCTCGAGATGCTTCACAAAATGTCTCAGAAAGAAGCACAGTGTACATACTGTATTTAAATACAAAGTGTTAAATAGAATAAAAGAAAATGAACCAGAGTAAAATACTAAATTCAATACTAGAAGATATAACAGACACACAAATCATCCTGAGCATCTGGACAGAGAGGGTAAAACCGAAAGAAGGGGCAGAATGTCAGGGTAAGTTAAAAGCCTTCCTGAACAGTCAAGTTTTCAGTTGTTTTTTAAAAGAATGAATGGAGTCACCTGATCTCATTAATTTCGGGAGGTTATTCCAAATTCTTGGCGCTTTACAGCTGAAAGTCCTGTCACCCATAGAGTGCAGGTCAGTGTGAGGCACAACAAGACTGCCAGAATCTGAGGATAGCATAGTGATGGAGATGGTCACTGATGTAGTCCGGTGCAAGGCCATTTAAAGTTTTGTAGGTTATTCAGAGAATTTTATATTCAATCCTGTAGGACAAAGGGAGCCAGTGGAGGTGAAGCAGGATGGCTGTGATGTGCTCGCTGTTGCTGGTCCGTGTTAGGACTCTTGCAGCTGAGTTTTGAATCAACTGGATTTGTGATATAAGATTTGAAGTGGCACCTGCCAGTAGGGAGTTATAATTTTCAATGCGGTATGTTATAAAAGCAGGGACAAGTCTCTCAGCATTAGAAAAGGAGAGGAAGGAGCGAACACAGGATATGTTACGGAGGTGAAACTAGGAAAGTTTGTTAATGTGGTTTATGTGGGCAGAGTAAGAAAGAGAGGAATCAAAAATGACACCAAGAGTCCTTGCATTAGAAGAAGGTCCGATGAGATCACCATCAAGAGTGTCAGAGAATGAGCTCATTTTCTTAAGTTGCACTTTAATGCCAGTATGCAGGAGTTCATTTTTGTTGCAGTTTAATTTTAACTGTGCTCCATCCTGGTTTTAATTTCACTGAGGCAAGTTGTGAGCTGAGAAAGCTCTGATGAAGTTTCACTTTTAACATTGAATTTAGTATCATCTGCATAAAAATGATAACCCAGTCCAATGCTATGATTGATATGGCCAAAGGGAAGAAACAGAAGAGTAGAGGGCCGAGGACAGAGCCCTGAGGATCCCCTTGTGTGACTGGTGCTGAGCTGGACCTGCTGTTGCCAAGGCTAACAAACTCTAGGACTTAAACCAGTGGAGGGCAGTGCCAGAGATACCCAGCATGTTCTCCATTCTGGACAGTGCAATGTCAGGTTTGACATGAGGTCTAACAGAATTAACAGTAATTAATTTATTAACAGAGTCTGCTGCCGTAATCAAATCATTAGTAACCCGAAGAAGAGCAGTTTCACTGCTGTGCTGCACCCTGAAAACAGACTAAAAGGGTTCCATCAAGTTATAAATTAAGTAATTAGTGAGTTGGGAGGCTACAACACCCTCATGAATGTTTGACAGAAAAGGTCATTAGAAATAGGCTGAAAATTGCAAAGACTGTCAACATCAAGAACGGACTTTTTAAACAATGCCGTTACTGAAGCGGTTTTAAAAGTGTCTGGCACAAAGCTGGTGTCAAGAGATGTATTTATTATTATTGTAACAGTCAACAGTAGAAATTCAGCACAATGTCAGTCGAGTTAAACATTTTAGACAGAACTGTTCACTGAATTATTCAGAAAGATTTATCCTATCACTTAGATAGATAGATAGATAGATAGATAGATAGATAGATAGATAGATAGATAGATAGATAGATAGATAGATAGATAGATAGATAGATAGATACTTTATTAATCCCAATGGGATATTCACTTGTACAAAGAACACAAGTTGTATATATTTTTGAGGAATAATTTTGCTTTTTTTCTGGATAATTGAACTGTTAAATGGAAACTGGAGAATTATAAACTATTCACAAAAACTTTTAGATAAATATATTGTTAATGGCGGAGCTCATTTGAAAGTTGTTTAAATCCGGGTAAATAAGCTGGGTTGATTAATTTTTACCTACTTTGTTCCTTAACTGCTGCCATGAGTCAAATGACAATGTTAACTGACCCCTCATACTATGCTTTTAAAAACATTGTGCTGCACCCTTAGAAATTCTTTCTCTCAGCTTAACTAAGCTAAAACTAAGCATTTGCACTGGCAGTGATACACCTCATAAATCTGTTCCTGTTTCAAATGGTAAGAGCCCCTGGTTGTTCAAGCTCCTGGTGCTGTCTGTGTGGAGTTTGCAAGTTCTCCCCGTGTCTTCATGGGTTTCCTCCCACAGTCCAAAGACAGTGTGGTGCTGAACTGGCCTGAGTTGTGTGTGCACCTGGTGATGGACTGACGTGCTATCCAGGGATCATTCCTGCCTTGGACCCTATGGTTGATGTGATAGCTGCCCCCTCACCCAGTTTTGAATATTATCTTAGCATATATGAGTATTGTTTTAACAGTTAAGTTAATCTCCCACTTTTCATTTTTCATACTATTCATGTGAGAGGATATGCTTGAAGGAAAAGAAAAACTTTTACTTTTTTTAATTATATGTCAATTGTGATTTGTATCTTCATGACTCCGTTGTCACTATGATGATAATCCTTTTCTTGTGTCCCAGTATGGTACCAATTTTTTTGATTTAGGTCCTCACATTAAAAAGTTTAAGACCCCCTAGTTTAGAATTTTAAAGCACCACCCTGGGGCCGTGCTTACAAAGCGGTCTTTGCATGTGCCAGAAAAAAATGCCAAATAACAGGAAAAGTCCAAGTTTGTATGGACAATGTAGACAACTCACAGCAACGTGCTGTCCGGCACCCACAACGGCCCCACTTTAATCTTCATAATTATAGACCTGTACAATTAGACCTGAATAAAAAAACAAAAAACTTTCAAACAGAAAAAAAATCATGGTGAGTTTGATCAGAGCAGGTGCCTAATAGGTCACTTTTACAATATCGATGTGTTAACGGGCCGCAAAAGAAAAAATGAGAGATTCTGAGGATATGACTTCAGCTGAAGTTCAGTGCATGGACTCTCAGGGTCAGTTCTTCATAAGGTAAGTTCAGTGGTTTACCATCTGCCTTTACAGTAAGAGATATCACACGTTAGCCTGGTGCAGTTTGACTTTAGGCAGCTACAGATTAGTATAGTGCCATGCAGTAGTAGACTGAACTGTTTTATTCCATTTTTCTTTTTCGTTTTATTTTATGGTCTCCTTTGGCATTGTGCTGTATATTGAATGCTGCGTGTTGGTTTGATCAACACAACCTGCTGTTGTCTTATTATCATGTGAACTGTAATCATTATATTCTGTATGACAAGAGTCTTTATTGCTTATGCACTCTCAGGTTTATTACCTGTGAATCAAAAATACTGTGGGCTTTATTAGTACTGTAACAGTGCATCGGCCCCCATGAAAATCCAGTGCCCCACCTGCTAAATTGATTTGGGTGCTGACCCTATAATGATCAAAAAATGAAGATCAAATTGACTTGATATAAAGTTCTGGAATTTTGTTTTGCTGTTTCAGTGCCTTTACCTGATTTATCATTGACGTATGTGGCCCCATGGAGGTCTTAATCCAGCTTTGCCAGTAGCACAGTTTGTATCATTCTTAATTAAAATGGCCCAACCTGGACTATTCGAAAGTCGGGACTTGACTTTATCGTGTAATTTCTGGTATTTTATAATATCAGTTGTATAAGTCGAATGTGGAAAAGTCACGCTATTGGTCCAAGAGATTATGATATGTGTGAGGGATGGCCGGCCATATATTCCAGCCCACACCTCCAAACTGCCAGGTGGAGCGCTCCCAGCAGTATGGAGGCTCCCCGAATTCCAGCAGGGCCTCATGGACCATGTAGTTTTTATAAACAGCCCTGCTGGATACCATGGGGACCACCAGGAGCCGCTGTAGGGAGGCTTACGGAATGCTACGTGCCCTATAACCCAGAAGTACGTCCTGATCACATGACCAGAAGGAATGACGTGCTTCCAGGATGAAGAAAAGGACTTTTAACCTGACCCGGAAGTGATAACGAATCATGGACTGCAGGGTTGGAACCACTTCCGGGTCAGGGGATATAAAAGGACTTTGGGAAAGCCCAGACGCTGAGCTGAGCTGGGAGGGTGCTTGGTGCACATTATTATAATTAAAGTAAAGAGTCTTGGACTTTTACCTGGTGTTTGGCGTGGTACCTGAGGGTTCAAGGGAGCAATAGCGCCCCCTACTGTTGCATATGCTAACGCCCACCTGAGAGAGTAACCTCGGAGCACATTGCCTTTTTTTTTCTATGTATTGTGCCTACTTGACCACACGCTAATACCCAAACTATTTCAAAGCAACGTTTGCACTGATTTGTGTTTTTTGTATCGCTCACCTTCATACACCTTTTCCGTAAGAGCATCCCTTATCTACGATGGAGCAAAATATGAAGCTGGTTTTAAATTAAACATCGTTGAAGTAGCGAAAGAAATTAGTAACTGCTCTGCTGCAACAAAATTCAATGCGTCTAAGAAACTGATGCGAGATTGGAGGAGGCAAGAAGATGAAAAAAAAAAAAAAGTTTAATTTTTGAATGGGCATATAAGTTGGGGTCTGATTTTATGATCGATTTTTCGAGTTTCAAGACCCGACTTATATGTGAGTAGATACGGTACTCAGTGTTGGTGTGTCACAGACAGGATGTGCAGCATTGTCCATGAAGTGACTCAGTTTCGTTTTCATTCTCTCCTCCTCTGCTACCTGCAAGGAGTCCAGAGTATGCCCCACAACTGAACCTCTCCTTTTAATTAACTTGTTAATTCAGTAGGCCTCTTTTGAAGTGATGTTACTGGCCCAGCACACCACACTGGCCATCACAGAGTTGTAGAAGATATACAGGATGTCACTTCCTCCATTAAAGGAATGCAGTCTCCTAAGAACAGAGAGCATGCTCTGGCCTTTATTTTTTAATTCCTCTATTGTTTAAGACCAGTCTAACCTTTTATTCATGTGGACACCCAAGTAGTTGTAGGAGTGGACCACCTCTATATCCACTCCATGAATAGTGACTGGACATAGAGACTGTTTGGTGCAATGAAAGTCAAAAAATGGTTCCTTGGTTTTGCTGATGTTAAGATGCAGACAATTCTCTTTGCACCAAGAAACAAACATTTCCCCCGACTCCTTTTCTTTGTCTCATCTCCTTTTATCCCATTTTAAATGCAGAATCATCTGAGAATTTCTGCAAGTGACCTGGCCTGGTGTTATATTTATAGTCAGAGATGCACAAGGTGAAGGGAAAAGCAGACAGGCCTGTTCCTTGTGGTGCTCCTGTGTTATTCACACAGTCCTTGAGTCTCCCAAACTGTGGTCTGCCCGGCAGATAGTCCATTATCCAGGATTTCATAGGCTCATCCACCTGTGTATCTCTGAGCTTACCCCTTAACAGGGATAGCTGGATGGTATTGAAGGCACTGGAGAAATAAAAAAACATAAACCTCACTGTGCTGCCAATGATGGTCCAAATGAGTATGGACTTTCATCTCTGACTAGGAGCTTAGTAAGTGCAGAAGGCAACAAGCAGTTGAGACGCACCAGGAAGTGGTTGAGAAGATGAACTTGAAAGGTTATTCATCAGAGGGTACAATTAAAGCTTAATGTATTCAAGGTTCCTTTTCTATATCGTTAGTCTTGTTTTATAAGACAGTTCTGCAATGTTTCAGTAGACTTCTGTCTATTTCTGCAAAGTAGAATGGTTCTTCTTGGCTTATAACAATTCAGCAGCACCACCCCCACCACCCTCCTATTCACACGTGCATGCACTTGAAATTAATCTTTCTCTCCTTTCTCTCATGGGCTTTTCTCTTTTCATTAAAGGCCACAAAGGAAGTAATTGAAAGAGAGGCTCCTGGGATGGCTCTAGCAATGCTGATGGGATCTCTCAACGTCACTCCTCTGGGCATGTTATCCCGGTAAGCATCTTCTAGAGTGGACGCATCAGTATTCACGTCAATTATTAAATCCTGTTCTAATGATATCATTTGATTCCTGTGAATAGCTGTAAAAAGTGGACTTTGTAATATCTTCCCTTGTGTTTTACCACTCTTCTACAGGCCTGTTTGCGGGATTCGAGGGAAGACACTCATTATAAATCTGCCTGGTAGCAGGAAAGGTTCACAGGTAAGATGATCTGATGGGAAACAACATGAAAGTTGAGCATTCTGGCTCTTTGTCTGTCTTTGTCATGTTCTGGGATCTTCTGTTGGTGAAAGATGTACTCACAATGAGAACAGTGTTGATCTTTACCTATGAAATAAATATTCTCTATAGCCTCTCAGACCGCACCTACCATCAGCAGGTGGATTACAATGGCCACAATACAGCCGAGAAGTAACAAGGTAGGTGGTATGTCCACACTTAAGGTAAAATGAGTATCAGGAAAATACCAGAGCATTAAGAGGCTTTGAGTAACATTGGGTACAATAGATAGATAGACCCAGAAAGTCATACCTAGCTGGACTTCATGGGTTAAAGATAGAGAGAAAGACGGGAAGTGAGACAGGAGTGAAGGATCGATGGATAGATACGTAGACAGACAGATAGACTGACCGACTAAAAAGGAAGAAAGGTAAACAGAAAAAAAAAATTCTGACTTGGCAGATAAAGTCACAGTGAGGCACTATACAAGCATATTGCCATTTGTATAAAGGAGCCCCTGTTGTGTTTTTTGACATACTTCTGCTCAATAATTAATTTTCTGAAAGTCCTCAGTGTTAGTTTGTCACAGAGAGGATGTGTAGCATTGTTCATATTGGCACTCAGTTTGTTTTCATTCTCTCCTCTAAAGAAAAAGAGCCTGTTCCACCCTTCTTTATTTAGCTTCTCTGTGTTACGAGACCACTCCAAACTGTCATTAATGTGGACCACCTCAAAATCCACTCCCTGAATAGTGATCAAACATAGAAGCTCTTTGGTGTCGCGACAGTCAATAACCAGTTCCTTGGCTTCACTGATATTAAGTTGCAGACAACTCTCTTTTCACCAAGAAACAAACATCTCTGCCTGACTCCTGACCATCTGTCTCACCCTCCTTCATCAATACACCCCACAAGTGCAGAATCATCTGAGAATTTCTGCAAGTTATATGATCTGCTGTTATATTTATTGCCAGAGTTGTACAGTGTGAGGAGAAAAGAACACAGGAATTTACCTTGTGGTTCTTGATTCACACAAACTGCAGTCTGCCCGACAGATAGTCCATTATCCAGGACACCACTTGGCTCATCCACCTGCATACCACTGTGAGCCCTTAACAGAGACGGCTTGATGGTTTTGAAGGCGCTGGAGAAATCAAAAAACATAATCGTCACAGTGCAGCTAGCTTTGTCTGGGTGAGAATAAGACTCATGGACCTGATAGATCAGTGCATCCTCCACTCTAATCTTTGTACGACAGACAAAATGCAGTGGGTCCAGGTGGTCTACGATAAGAGGACCAGCCTCTCAAAGGTCTTCATGATGTTAGACATAAGTGCCCCTGGTGTGTAGCCATTAGGTGAAAAGGTGCCTACCTGCTTTGGAACAGGAAAGCACTTTCTGGAGACTTAGGGACAGACTGAACAAGTGACAGAGGATACCAGAAAGTTGGTCAGCACAGGCCTTAAGAACTCAAGGACTGACTCCATCTGGTTTCACAGCGTTTTCTCTGTGTAGCTTCCTCAGTTGTTTCCTTACTTGGTCTTCAGTTATGGACACCCCATACTCATGGTAAGAGGTGGATTCATCACTGGCCATTCCAGTTGATGTGGTAGAAGTTGTTGATATAGTAGTGATGGTATGGGGGTGCTGGTCTTTGGAACAAGGTGGCAGTGGGAGGAAAATATCTGTGAAATTATTAAATGTATTAAATTATTTTTATTAATAATTATTATTTATCAGATTAATCTGTTATTGTTGTCCACGTGTGTGTGTGTGTATATATATATATATATCTATATACATATACAGTATATATATATATATATATATATATATATATATGTGTTTGTGTGTATGTGTGTGTGTATATATATATATATATATATATATATATATATATATATATGGGTGTGACAGAGCAAGATGTAGAGGACAGGACGATATGAAAGAAGATGATACGCTGTGGCAACCCCTAATGGGAGCTGCCAAAAGATGAATCTGTTATATTTGTGGTAATGAATGTAAGAGCTGACAGACAGTACACAGAGAGCAGAATGATCCCTTTATTTCCTAGAACACTCGGCATCATCCATCCATTATCCAACCTGCCATATCCTAACTACAGGGTCACGGGGGTCTGCTGGAGCCAATCCCAGCCAACACAGGGCGCAAGGCAGGAACAAACCCTGGGCAGGGTGCCAGCCCACCGCAGGGCACACCCCCACACACACACACACCAGGGACAATTTAGAATTGCCAGTGCACCTAACCTGCATGTCTTTGGACTGTGGGAGGAAACCGGAGCGCCTGGAAAAAACCCACGCAGACACGGGGAGAACATGCAAACTCCACACAGGGAGAACCCGGGAAGCAAACCCGGATCTCCTAACTGCGAGGCAGCAGCACTACCCACTGCACCACAGTACCGCCCCACTCGGCATCAATGTGCAGAAATTCAGTTATACAAGGTAAAAGATAACAGAGGGGCTTTGGCATCTGCTTCAACATTTGTGTTGATGTGCTCTTATGGCCAGACTTGTGGAAAATAGAAATTATGGGTGCTACAGACCTAAATGAGCCCTGGCAGAGAGTTGAGTCATGTGGTTTTGGGACAGCGTAAAGCGATCTCTTGCACACTTGTGTTTGGTAGACAGCAAATCCGAGACTCTGCGTCCGTATAATTGACCACTTAACATGTGTTAGATACATGGACACAGTGTTTGAACTGGTGATGAAAAGATCTACTTGAGATTTGTCAGATTTAGGTGACAGCATTTTAACCTATTTCTAAATGGGTTGTACCAAAGAGATCAACATATTAATTTTACTTTTGAATAAAGATGTAATTAGAAAATGTTGACTTGTTAATCAAATTTTATGTGAAAATCTAAGTACACCCAATGAAATGTGTTTTCTTTTTTAACCTATGTGGACATATCGAGATTTGATCTTCTTTTAAACAGTATCTATAGATAATGGCAATTTTTTTGTGTCACATTGTTCACCAACATCAGCATTCTGCAACATTGTCACCTAGGCCTACTTCTGTACAGTCTATTCACCTTTGACTGTGTAGCAAAGCATGAGGACAACAGCATCATCAGCTTCGTTGACCACATTGCTGTGATTGGCCTCATTAGAAACAAAGATGAGGCTGCTAAAAGATCTGACTGTATGGTGCCATAAAGACAATCTCTCCCTGAATGTCGACAAAACAAAGGAGATCATTGTTGACTTCAGGCAATACAAAAACAATCATGTTTCACTCCACATCAACGGCTCCCCTGTCCAGGGCTGTAGAGTAGCTACATAACTCCTAGTCCTCAATTTCTGGTACCACCAAATCCAACACTGTTTGTAATTAGATTAATATATTTACCATGCTGACTGAAAGCACACAACGTGCAAGATGCAAGGTGCTTCATCACTGCCAGCGTGAACCATCAGGCTTCTTTTCAGCACTCTAACCTGTTAATATTTGGGTTTAAAGGCTGCAGTGATGCCATTGAATTTTTTTTATTATTTATTAAAGAAGTTACAAACATTGAGTGACATTAAACTAAAGATCATCATTGTAGATTTTTATTGCACCAGAAAGTACTTGAGGATAATGTGAGATCATCTGTTAGAAGCCTGAAACTAAATCGCAATGGACCGAGGAATGGCTGTAAAAAAAGAAGTAAAGGGTTCTGGATTAGCTAAGCCAAGACCTGGTTCTGAAATACCATCAAGATGCTGTGGGGGGATTTAAAACAGGCTGTGCAAGCAGGACACAGCTGAAAGAATCCTCCGTGGAGGAGTGGGAAGAATTTTGTGTCAGTCGATGTGAGAAACTGCTAGACAGTTAGAGGAAATGGCAGCTTAAGGGGGTGACATCAGCTATTAGAGCCAAGGGTGCACTTATTTTTTCCACTGGCATATGTGTTCATTTTTCTGTGTAGAAATTACTGCAATGTCAAAATGTCATCATTTTTTCAATTGTATTAAAGATACAGTTAAAATGCAAATCAAATTTTGATATGTAAAGGTGTCATTTTGCTTGACTTTTCACTACATTTAAAAAAGGAAAAATATTTAATGAAGTGTACTTCCTTTCACATGACTGTATATGTGTTTTTTATCCAAGTCACTTTAATAAAATTAAGTGTGTTTATCAATTTGTCTTTTTTTGCTGAACCATTATAGGATGGAGAGAATCCCACCGCTGCCCTCCTAGCTTTGCAAAGAGGCTGTCATACATGATTATTGTTCAGATTGCCAGTAAAATTCGGGCTATGTGTTGTACAGTGACATCTTGTGGCCAACTGTGTCATTTTATAAAACAATATATAGAGGGACAATGAGAGAAAGATACAGTGGGAGTTAGTATCTGATATAAAGTAAACTGTACGCAAAGTATCCCACTTGCATTTACTGCTTTGAATATGATATATGAAGGATTTTGTTTGCAAGTAAGAACCATTTCAATGTAATAAATTACAATATTTAGAAGTATTTTGTTGAGAACAGGCCATTCAGCCCAACAAGCTCACCAGTTCTCTCAACCTAGATTCTTCTAAGTAACATCAAGTTAAGAATCGATGGTCCCTAAAGTTCTGCTCTCCACCACCCCACTTGGTAATTAACTCCATATGTCTATGGTTCTCTGTGTGAGAATGTTTAAATATACCAGTTAACACTGCAGTATTAATAAGGATTATGTGGTAAAGAACGGTAGTTGTTCAGACCTATCATAGCTCACAAAACAGGTTTACAGTCTCAGGGGAAAGGTAAAATCTCAAGAAAATGTTACATTGCAGGATAGGAAAGAGCAACTTCAGTGTCTGTTCCTTTTGAGAAGGAAAGTACGGTACTAGGTGGCACTGTTTCTTACTTGAATGTGGCGCTAAATTCCTAGCATAAGAGCTGTGACCTTACAGTCCCTCTGAGTGTGTACAACTGGTAGGAGGCCCCTTTCGCCTTTCCACGTCAGTGTTATTGTTTGCCAGCTGACTCTTTCAGTTGCACTTTGCATCGGAAATGCTTGGTGGAACTTAAGCCAGTGAATGTCCATGTTGTCTGATGGGCAGTGGCCTTTAATAGATAGATAGATAGATAGATAGATAGATAGATAGATAGATAGATAGATAGATAGATAGATAGATAGATAGATAGATAGATAGATAGATAGATAGATAGATAGATAGATAGATCTATTAATCCCAAGGGGAAATTCACAATTTATTAGTCTCCCTTATTGAGTTCAGACTTAGCAGACAACAGATCACAGGCCCACAGCGAATGTTAAAGTATCCGGGGATCTCACCTCTTGTATTATATTATCTTTGACTCTTTGCATATACAGAGGTGATCGTTTTATTATGAAAATGTGTTCACTAAAGGTATTTTGATCTCTAAGGGTCTTTTTATATTGGTGGACAAATGAATCTTGGGAATGCCTGATCTGTTAACTGTGATTCGCACATATGTCCTGAATTACTTACCCATTCCATCATTCCCTCAGCACAGATTAGCTCAAATACAAAGCAACATTGGCCGAAGCTGGCTATCTCAACTTCGATACCTCACCAGGGGCTAGAAGCCTCTCCACTCACAAGGGGTTTCTGTGTCAATCCGTCTTCAGATTGCGTTCCCTGATAAGACTACACTTCAGAATATCTTAGCTAAAACCGGAGTCTCTACTTCGGTTGACTTTGTGAATCCCAATGGCTGTCTCTGAATGGGCTGCACAATCTAAGAGATGTTAAGGGCTAATCGCTACCCCGACAGTACATAACTGTGTGTCAATGGACACAGTTGAGTTCATTAGCAATCATTGGTCATTGGTAGCTGTCAGTAAACAACAAGACAACTTCAGGACAGGAATATTCAAACTCTATTTCAGTCATTACTTGTACTTATTCAAAGGAGAAATCAGGTGTAAATGTCAGATATGGAAACAGACAACCTGAATAATTCAAATCATTGTCACACAGCAAGATTCATATCAGGTGACTGTATCTTTGGTTGTTTCAGTCTTTGTTTTTCTAAAACCAGTGTGATGCTTATGATCAGACTGGTGGTGTGTAGGTGAAAAAATCTGAACATGTTGTCTTCTCTTTGCTAGATGCTTCTTTCTCTAAAAATGCTTTTTAAAGCCCATTGAATGTATAGTGTCTTGCAGGCTGCTTTATATAAGAGTTTGTATCAGTCAAGAAATATCGAACGACTGATAAGTTCCCATGGTCCTCCTTATTGTTAGTTAAGATACTTTTAGCTGGACATGAATCTTGTTAATGCTAAAGTCCCAAGCCTCCATTTCAGAAATTCATACAAGCATATACACACTGGTTAGTTTATCTTATGCTTATACATACCCATTCATTTAAACAATGATATCTTACAAATTATATCTATCTTCCCAGAATTCTTGTCTATGTCTGTTTTGCATGTAGCAGTCTATAAAAGACCCAGCTAAGATTCACACCGCCTGTTGAGGGTGATTTATTTATTTTTTTGGTGGGGATCCCTGGAATGCACCCAGCCTTGGCCCGAATCACGCACACTCTCTCACAGAGTCAAAGAAGCAAAAGATAATAAAACAGAAATTGATGAATGTATTAAACAATAATAAATTAAATCTAACTACGCAAACTTAAATGATCCCACCCCAGTTCCCTTTCTGGGAAATACACAATAAACATGAACTCAGAAACAACAAACAACTAACAGAAACTACAGACAATGAAGTCCATAACAAAATCTATAGGAAACAGCAACCACTGTAGTGAAATGATGGAGACTGAACAATCCAGAGATCAGCTCGCTGTAAGTAAATGTAAAGAACAGTCCTACCGGTATATCCTAATGATGAAGAGTGATGGGATCGGGAGCACTCCTTCTTCGACGGTCAATGAACAATCCAGTTCAGTCCTCATGCAGCAGGCAGACACCAGACAGTCCATACACACGAACCGGAGATAATCCAGAACAAGAACAATAATCCAAAGTCAAGGAACAAGAAGACAAAACACCAGACTCCAACACAGCTCCCTCTCCCTATATAACCGTCTTCTTTTTAAAACTCGCGCTTGCCTTCTTATCCCCAGCAGCCCCTACACCCTTGGCAGGTGTCCAATCAGAGCCACTGCAGGGACTGCTGGGAGATGAAGTTTTTACTCTCTGGTAGAACTGCTACAGCATACACCCTAGAATTTGGTCTAGTCTCAAATCCAGCACTCTTGGAAAACTCATTTATGAATATGAATGGTCTAATGAACTCATTTGTACCTCCCTGCTGTTTCAGACACAGAACATTTTGATTGTACAATGTCAGCTTTTGAGGTGGCACAGTGGTAGTGCTGCTACCTGTCCTACCTGTGTAGAGTTTGCATGTTCTCCCTGTATGTGTGTAGGTTTCCTCATGCTGTCCAGACAGCTGCAGATTAGTTGAACTGACGACGTTAAATTGTCCAGTGTGAGTGTGTGTTTGGTGTTTGTGTCTGTGTGTGTGTGTGTTCACCCTGTGATGGGCTGCCGACTGTCCAGGGTTTGTTCCTGCCTTGCACCCTATACTATCTGGGACAGACTCCAGCATGCCCCTGCTCTTGATTAAGCGGGTTAGAAAATGACATGACTTGACAAAGTCAGCTTTCCCATAGGAGCTTTAGATTCACAGGTGGCTTGTTTTGAGTCATATTTTGCATACTATTTTTATCACAGCATTACAGATGTATAGACCAATTTCTTTTACGTATGTAGATTTTTTTTTTACATTTGGTGCACAGGCAAGTTAAGTGACTTGCTCAGTGTCAAACACAGTCTGAGGTAAACACTGAACCTGCATCCTTGGCTCCTAAATCCCAGTGCCTTATCCAGTGAAATGAGGGTTTACTGAGCTTCCTGAAGGAGATTTGAGTGCATGAACCCCACATTTACTTTTGGCCAGGTCCTTAATCCTCAGGCTTGTTATGTGGGGAGCAGTTTCTGCTACAAACTGAATACTGAGCATGGAAATGGTACTATATATATAAAATGTATCATTATTATTTCTGAGGTTACTCCTGTATTTCACCTGTGAACCATCTTTGATATCTGTTTTAGAGTGTGGTGGTCAACGCATGATTGTTGTGTGTAGTGAAATCCAGTGCAAGTGCTCTTTGTGTTCTGTCATTACAGGAGTGCTTCCAGTTTATTCTGCCTGCCCTACCTCACGCCATTGACCTCTTACGGGATGCAATTGTCAAGGTCAAAGAAGTCCACGACGAACTGGAAGACTTGCCATCACCTCCACCCCCGCTGTCTCCCCCTCCTGCCACCAGCCCACACAAGCAGACGGAAGACAAGGGGGTCCAGTGTGAAGAAGAGGAGGAGGAGAAAAAAGACAGCGGCGTGGCCTCCACTGAAGATAGCTCCTCATCACACATCACCGCAGCAGCCATCGCAGCCAAGGTCTGCCTGCTATTTGTTGCTTGATGCACCCTACCATTGGGTCTGTGGTTTGCTATTCAACCCCAGCAGACTATCCTGAGAAACATTTAGCCCCAACAGTACTTACCATGTCATAATGTAATTATAATTGCAGTTTTAATATTACCAAATTCTGAAAAAGTTCCTGGGAGGAGGCCTGTCTGGATTTAGTATTCTGTAATAATCAGGATGGAATTAAAGAGGCAAAGATGATGGAGCCACTAGGATATGTGACCACAATATAACAGATTTCACAGTGTTTTGTTAGATCACAAATTCAAAAGAAGTGCCATTTAATTAAAGTAGGACACACCTGGAGAAGATATGGATAAGTCCCAGTAAAATAAATAGGGATAAGCTTTTAAGTGTGGAGACAGTTGAGGAGATTTGGAGAAGGGTTATAAGCACTTCTTGTGTAACACAGGATAAGTTCATCCCAAAATTTAAGAGCAAAACTCTGAAGTGGACTAATAAAGAGACAAAACATAAGATACAAAGGTAAAAACAGATAAATAAAGCATAGAGTTATGTTAAGAGCAGATTTCACACAAATGTTATAAATGTTTTTTTTGCTCAAAGAACCATAGACCCGTGGAGTAAATGGTGGAGAGTAAGCATTTAGGGACCTTCTGGTCTCGACTTGATGTTACTTTGGACAACTGAGATGAGCTGGATGGATGTGCTTGTTGGGCTGAATGGTCTGTTCTCATCACAGTTTATTTATGTTTATTTTGTTATTAATTGTATTTTATATGAGCCAAAGATTCATTTTAAACAAACACAAATCCTAACACACTACATCATTTAAGTGATAAGAGTTCTTCTAGGTTTTTGTTGGTACATTGATTTAGCAAATTGTTTCACAGATAAAACAGGAGTTAGCTTTAGCTGAAGTTTATTTGGCTGTTTTTTATATAAATGGAAAAGATAATCAGTTTTAAATGGCTTTCATTTTGTGCTTCCCTTTTCCATAAAAGGCTGCTTTTGAATTGCATAAGGTAGAACATAAGTGGATCATCAGTATTAATTATTGTCTCTTTTCTTTTGAGTATCGCATTTTCTCCATCTACAAAAATTCTTTCAGCTCTCTGTGAATTCACTTCTTTCAGGCCCATTCTCAGCACTGAAACAAGTGAAAGGTGCTGCTTCCTTTTCTTCGTGCTGGGTTGCCGTTTTCATGGGTTTGTAGGGTCAGTATTGTCACAGGTACATAGCAGGATTTGTGCCCACAGCAAAATAATGGCAGCTCAAGGTTTTGCATGAGCTATGCAAGAATCTTTTTAGGAGAACAAAAATACCTCAATTCATCAATTTTACAAAAACTAAAAGTAAAAAAAGTCTGAATAACCATAAGCCGTCCAAATTGGGGTGTTCACCAGAAATGTAAAGATTGACTTCATGAGGTAGAAGTTCAGTACATAATAAGCAAGAACAAGTACAGCAGATATTTAAAAAATTAATGTGTGCTTCAGTTTGAATATGTAAAGTCCTAATACAGTAATCCCTCGCTATATCGCGCTTCGACTTTCGCGGCTTCACTCTATCGCGGATTTTATATGTAAGCATATTTAAATATATATCGCAGATTTTTTGCTGGTTCGCGGATTTCTGCGAACACTGGGTCTTTTAATTTCTGGTACATGCTTCCTCAGTTGGTTTGCCCAGTTGATTTCATACAAGGGACGCTATTGGCAGATGGCTGAGAAGCTACCCAACCAGAACACGTATTACGTATTAAATAAAACTCCTCAAATATATTGTGAGAACGGGGGCTGTTTGCACCCCTAGAGGATACGGCCGCTCCTCAAAAAACGCTGAAAGATTACCTTCACATTGCTCTCTTCCTTGCTGGGCTTACATGTGGCTGCTTTGTCAAGCAATATGCTTCCTGCACTGTGCTTCGCATACTTAAAAGCTCGAATGGCACGTATTGATTTTTGATTGTTTGCCTTTCTCTCTCTCTCTCTTGCTGTGACATTCTCTGCTCCTGACGGAGGGGGTGTGAGCAGGGGGGCTGTTCGCACACCTAGACGATACGGACGCTCGTCTGAAAATGCTGAAAGATTATCTTCACATTGCTCCCTTCTGTGCAGCTGCTTTGTCAAGCGACATGCTTCCCGCACGGTGCTTCGCATACTTAAAAGCTCAAACGGCACGTATTGATTTTTGATTGTTTTTCTCGGTCTCCCTCACTCTCTCTGACATTCTGTGCTCCTGACGGAGGGGGTGTGAGCAGAGGGGCTGTTCGCACACTGGCCTAGAGGATACGGACACTCCTCTAAAAAATGCTGAAAGACTACCTTTACATTGTACATCCTTGCAGCTGCTTTGTCCAGCGGTGCTTCGCATACTTAAAAGCCAAACAGCCCTATTGATTTTTGTTTGCTCTTTTCTCTATCTCTGTGACAGTCACTGCTCCTGACACGCACTCCTTTGAAGAGGAAGATATGTTTGCATTCTTTTAATTGTGAGACGGAACTGTCATCTCTGTCTTGTCATGGAGCACAGTTTAAACTTTTGAAAAAGAGACAAATGTTTGTTTGCAGTGTTTGAATAAAGTTCTTGTCTCTCTACAGCCTCCTGTGTTTCTGTGCAAATCTGTGACCCAAGCATGACAATATAAAAATAACCATATAAACATATGGTTTCTACTTCGCAGATTTTCACCTTTCTCCAGGGGGGTCTGGAACACAACCCCCGCGATAGAGGAGGGATTACTGTATTCCGTATTTTAATAAAAGTTTGTAATTTTTGTTCCTCTGATAGTAGTGCATAGAGAGCTAAAATATCAAAAAAGTATCATAAATGAAACATAATCTCATGTTCTTAATCACTGACCCTGAAATAGTCTTAAACGATGCCTCACCTACCATTGTTTGAAATTTATCATGTTCTGGTTGTGGCTTGTAGACAGCTTGGACCGCCAGTAAAGAATTAAACATCAAAAATATGATCATATTCATGATTAGCAACCTCACAGTAGCTTAAAACAACCTTTCACATGCCAGTATTACTGATCCCCATGTTTTCAAAATTTTGTGGAAAAGAGTAACTTTGACCCTGCTTATTTCATTAGGGTTTGGCTGATGTAGGATGCACAGCTTCATTTCCTTCTTGTCATTTTTGCTAAAGACAACTAGTGGTTTACTCTTGTCATAAGGGTGTAATTTCCTGCATAGTTTATTGTCTAAAAATGGCATAATTAAATGGCATTTTTCACATCTAGCGAGTCAAAAATAGGAGGGGACCCCAAAAATCTCAACATCTTACATAACTAGACATAAAGACGAGCCATACGGCATATCATATGTGGGGATTTTCTTATACTGGTGAGTCAGGAGGTGCTGAACTAATGAAATAAAAACACGTCATTTCAAAGAATTTAGAAGTTATTCTTATGATCAAAATAAAATAATAAGTAAAATATCAAATATGTAATATAATATATGTAGTAAAGTGAGAAAGACAAGATATAGTGATTGGGGACCACTCTGATACCCCATTTAATAACCAAGGCAAAAATAAAGTAAAAGTCCAAAAGATAAGCAAACAAAGGAGGGACACTATATGTCAGGTAAACAGGCCTTCTTTCAAAGGGTGCCTGCCAAGGGAGCTCGGTCAGCAAGAATGACCATTGACGTCTGTTCTGAGTCAGGGTGGAAGGAGTGGGACTACTGGTTTACTCCCAAAGTGACGTCAGATGTTGTCTCATCACGTCTCCTCAGGTCTTTACAGGGTACTCCCTATGCAGTTATGTGCAACAGTATTATAATATAATATACCTCATGTTGTCTGTGAGATGCTTGCACATTTTCCACATGATTGTGTGGGTTTTCCTACCACTTGTTTACCAAACTGACCTATAAATCTGTAATTCCTGGGCCCTATTGATGTTCAGATTATGTGAATTGATGGATTCTAAATTGGCCCCCTGTTGGTGTGGGCTTTGTGATGGTCTGCATTTGTATCCAGGACTGTTCCCTACTTTTCACCCAGTATTTCGGGGGAGGCTGTAGCATTCCCCACCCAACAAAACCCCCCCCCCCCCCCCCCCCCCACCCCCCCCCCCCCCCCCTAGCGTGACCAAGAATAGCATTAAGTGGGTTTGAGAATGTTATGTTATTTTGATATTGTATAGTATAATGTTACATCTTTTTCAGTATAATAGATTATCTTCATCTTCATTCTCATATCAGCTTAATCCAATTAAGAAATGTACTGTAACATATTGTAATGTAATGTAATATCGGTAAAATATGAGAACGTTTGCGTCTGTCTGGCAGCTACAGTTAAATGAAGCTTGCCTCCTGGTGAACACTGTTTTTGCTACAGATATATGAAATTTAGCCAGTGCGTCTGCGTTTACCTCCAGACTAGAGGCATCAGACTGAGAGCACAGGCCACATCCGGCCTTTGTACCTTTATAAAGTGACCCACTTCATCAGAATTCAAAGCATGTATCCTGGCCTATGGCCCACGTTGACCATTACTTTTTTTTTTTTTACGTTTTTCAAAAGTCTGCATTTCATACTTAGATTGTATTCACACATAATTCAGCTGGAAGCTTCCCCTTCTCACTTTAGTGTTTCTAATCAGATAGATAGATAGATAGATAGATAGATAGATAGATAGATAGATAGATAGATAGATAGATAGATAGATAGATAGATAGATAGATAGATTCTTTCTCTCTCTCTCTCTCTCTCTCTCTCTCTCTTTCTTTCTTTCTTTCTTTCTTTCTTTCTTTCTTTCTTTCTTTCTTTGTCCTCAAGGGCAAATTATAATTTTAAAGGAGCTCATGAAAATTATAAATATTATAACAATCCACAACCCCTCCCCCCCCAAACACACACAAGGACCTCTGATTGGGTTCACTGGTTGAACTCATCAGTATTCTTTGGTTAGAATGATCCATCATTAGGGCTCGTTTATACTTCACGCTCAGAACGCGTACGTGCCCGCATCATGGCTGCCACGCGTTCTGACCGTTCATTTGATGCGTCCTCTGAGCAGGTCCTCAGAAATTAACGCGACGCGTGCGCGAGTTGCAGTACCAGCAAAAAGTCGAGGGGCGCAGTGTGCTGAAAGTTGGAATGTGACGTCAGAGTCTCTGGTTACTATCTACATGTGACAGAAAGCCGCTTTGCGGATCCTACGAGATCGGTATGCGCACTTCGATATTTGATAAATGGTTCGATGTGGTGAAGCAAAATGCCGACATACAGATGTATTCGTGGTGCTTTTATATTCAAGCGTTGCATATTCCCGATTGTAATGACATGATACATTTTAAATGTCTCATTTACCGTCTTCTGTGCCGTCTTTTTTTCTAGGGCTTCCTCTGCTCCTGACAGCAGTGGCAAACAGCAATAGATCGCCACACTGAGCACATTAAATGTATGATATTCCAACTCTCTGCACATTTAGAATCCTTAGATTTATACTTGATATCACTTTCATGATGAAAAGCATTAAAGTATGTATATTATATTTTACAGATAAATCGGTAATTTCGTTTAAATAATGAATACTGTTAATAATTACACACATGGGGGTGACATGGTGGCGGAGTGTTAGCGCTGCTGTCTTGCAGTGAGTCACGTTGCTGATATTCCCTGCCTGGAGTTTCCATGTTTTCCTGCTGGGTTTCCTCCGTGTGCTCCAGTTTCCTTCCAAAGATATGCAGATTTGGGGATTTAGTGCCGCTAAAATGACGCCAGTGTATGTGTGTGCTTGTATTCACCTTGCGATGAGCCGAGGCCTCGTCCAGGGATTGTTTCTCACTCGTGCCCAATGCTAGCTGAAATGGACACATCCCTGGATTTAATCATTAAACATCCTTTTCAGAGATATTGCAGTAAGGTGTCATCGGAATTTAATGGGTGTTCCAGGCAATTCACAACACAGCGAAGCCGAACATGTTCTCACCGTGATAATATCTCACACTGCCACCTGGTGTATTCCTCCAGATGTACGCAAAGTACGCATGCAAGTATAAACACTACAATGCTTGCGTAGCAGGAGCGTCCGTTGCAGCATGCTTCGCATCATGTGAAGTATAAACCTGGCCTTAGTGTGTTTGTAACAGAATGAATCATTTCTGCTGCTGACTTACTAAATATTAACAAAGATGATGAATCTTATCTCACTAGGCAGTGACGTGGATGAATTCAGTCAGCATGTCAATGTGTGGTTTACACATTTTTGTTATAATTGTAATGTTCACTTTTTCACAGTTGCTGCTTCATATAGATGTCCAGTCCCCTGTTGCTTTTTCCACTCCATCTGATCATATCAGACAAAACCTGTCCAGCATTAGAATTGCTGGGTCTCAGCAGCACCTAGAATACCCCGGTACCTGAACTCACTGTGACTCACAATAAGATGTAAGCGTTCATCCAGCTTATTTAAAAGCACTCAAACATTCCTCATTATATGGAAGCAGGCCACATCTGAATCCTTTTCACCCTACATCAGGTAGCCATCATATCCCTGTGACACTTCTCAACAGGCAGTTGAACGCAGCATATCTTCAATTTAACAATTTATTGTGACAAGCAGGATGACAGATCACATCTAATCTTAACATTAGTAGTTAATAATTGTTCACAAAATTTGGGAGAAATGCAAGGTAGCTGTTGATTTGTTACTTGGTTTATAAAAGAAAAAGCAATTAAAGATAAATTGCATTGTTTTTGTGAAATTAAAGGTCAAACTAAATGTATTATAGGTATATCATTTTGATCCAAAAGTTGGACCACAAAAATGCCTTTTGTTGTTTTATTTTATACACTTGACTAAGGTGAGAGGTCAGCATCAAAACTTGGACAAATCACGTGGCATTGTTTTCTTCAAGTTGCCCAACTTGGAGCTCCGACTTTGTACGGTGTTCATGTGAAATTTCTGACTCAAAAACACAAGATTTCTTAGCTGTCCAAAAGCCCATGAATGAAGCAAAAGTCTCCATTGTCTTTGCGTGTTTATCTGCACAGCACACTGCACCACAGCAACCCAACTGTAGTTAAGAATGGAAACTGGCTTTTCAAAATAATCCAACAAGAAACGCAAAAGGAGACGACATGCGACATTACCTTAAAGAACGTTCATGTTTAACATGATGGCAGCTAGACTTCACACTGGCAATTGCTTGTTACTCAGCTATACAGCAGGTCTTAGAGCTGGCCACCCTCCTGCAGCTTACCTGACTGCTGCCGCCACCACACAGCATCATTCCTTTGTCTTTTCTGCTGACTTGATTGTTGTATGTGGACAGAAAAGACATTTGTATTTGTGTTAAATTTGATTGTTATCCATTTCTGATCAACTCTGAATGTGTGATCCATCACGTGTGTTTACACATGCTGTTTTTTTAATGTGGTCAAGTGCCATCAGGGCGCATGTCAACACAGGTACAGTATAAATGGATGTACATGGCTGCAGATTCTCAGCAGTGTCTGGACTGCCGCTTTCACTTCATGCACTTATGTACAGTAATTTTTTCACTCAATGCTGATTTTGATCACATGTGCGCTGGTAGCTTTACTATTCTGCTATATTGTCCAAGAAAAGCTGATAAAATGGGAAGGCAGTTTGAAAAGAGACACAAGGCAGAATGTATGATTGTGATGAGCAGAGAGGTATCTGTGTGTAATGTCTGTATAGATAATGTGGTGGTAGTTGTTTGTTGATATATTCCAGCCTGTAAATAGCATTTTTTGCCTTTTGATAAAATTGAGTTCAACACCCCTGCTCTCGACCAGTAATCCACAATATAATCTAGTGTACAGGGTCTGTCGTGTAATTCATACTTAGTACGTGTAAACAGCCATAAAAATAAAATACAATTAATAATGACGTAGCGACCCATGTAAATAAGAACAGGAGGACTCACAGCTGTTGGGGCCACTTCAGGTTTATTGCTCAGTTCAGTTCCATATGCTATCATTAGCTCTGCTATTTTGATTTACAGAACACACTTCCAAAACCTTATCAAAGCCCTATAGCTTTCCTAAAACTTTACGTATCCATCCACTTCACTTGTCACCACCGTTTCTCACCTTTAGTATCCTCACTCCTAATGCACTTCACCCCCACACTTCTGTCTCCTCTTAAGCCTCACCACTGTTACTCACACCCTAGAAGGTGTGTTCACCCCTTACATCTCTCTCTTATTCTCACCTTGAATGGCAGCCTTTAGCTTAAAATTATTCTTGTCTTCTTCCTCCCACAGATTCCAGACTCCATCATTTCCCGTGGCGTCCAGGTGCTTCCCAGGGATACCGCCTCTCTTAGCACCACTCCATCAGAATCACCGAGAGCCCAGGCCACATCTCGTCTCTCCACTGCTTCATGCCCCACACCAAAAGTAAGTGTCAAATTCTGAGGTTTGTTTCAGAGGTACTGCACTTCGACAGAGCATGGTCGGGGACGGGTCAACAGCATGGTAAATGAGCAAAAGCTCATTGAGCTCCAGTCTCTGCTCGCTTACACCACTAATGTTTCTGGCCCCATAGGTCACTTTAAAATTCTTTCTAATACACTCATAATTCAGCTGATCATGTCCCTGTCAGTAAATGTCGGTGACCTTCTTCAGGAAGAAAGCATATCCCGCCACTGACATTAATATATTTACAAAACACTTGAGTGCAGTTACGATCAGTTCGGCTAACAGGGCTGTGAGTCACGTGTGAGGAACTGAAATCCGTACTGTGAGTTATACAGAATAGAACAGACAGGTTTAAAAAATGACAAGAATAACGTAATGATAAACACACTTAGAGAACTTAGCAATCATTGAAACAATTAAACATTACTCAGTGACAGAGACCAGCAAACAGACTGGGAGTAATTTTATCAGGATGCATTTGTAACCAATAGACACATAGACAAGCCCTGCGTTGTCTCATCTTGTGTCCTTTCACTAGTTGCTTTGCAAGGATTTGAACCTTACCACAGTGATGTTCAATTTAGAAGTGCTTTGCGAGAATACATTATACAGATTATGACATTAAACAATAAGAAAATAATTAAAAGTTCCATCGGTAAAAACCAATTAAAATAATGCTAATAGAAGATACCCTTCCACAAAGTAGTATAATCAACATGTCCACATGCACTTGCAGTCTGTAGTCAGGTCCTTCACCTTGCTGATTTTAGGAGGAGCATCAAGGCAGAATCAAGCAAGGGTCAGGGATCTTCCCAAGGTTGATGATATTGGAGCGTTAGAGCAAACCAGTAGATCCACAAGTTCTTCAGTCTCTTTTGTAAGCCTACTGTATCTCATCGTCCCTTGCACTTAGTCTAGAAGGGGTATTGTGAACTGGCACACACTTGATCCCATGAGAAAATGTAGAACTCAGACTATAGTATGACTCAGTAGTCAGTCATTATTTTCTCTCCTCGATGGAGGTTGTGTTTATTGTCGTACGAGCATGTTGAAGCTGCATTATGACTCTGACATGGTGGCATTTAGATTAGATAAACTCTATTGCTCCCTAGGAGAGATTTAGATGCAAACAGCAGAGGATCGAGATGTTTTGAAGCTGTTTCAGGAGCAGCCTCTCAAAGGTCTTCATGATGTGTATGGAGCAAGAGCAACTAGACTGAAGTCCTGCTCTTTCTTTGGCATTGGGACCACAAAGGATGTTTTCTATAGATGGGAAACTCATGGAAAGGGAGAACAACAGCTGTCGGACCCCACAGAGTTGGCAGACACAGGTTTTCGACACCCTAGAGCTGATTCCATCCAGCGCCACAGCCTTGTTCAGGCAGACTTTCCCAGCTCTCCCCTCACTTGATCAACAGTCAGTCCAGGAAGTGAAAAGTAGCTGGAGACCACAGGTGTGAGATCCTTTTAGGTTGTGCATTGTAGAGACAGCAATTGGGATTCTGGACACTCCCCTGCTTGCAAAGAGAGGCTAGAATTGCTGGGGCAAGGCTGAACTGTCAAGGATAAGTCAAACCCATTGAAGAATTGACTCAGTTCATTGGCTCAGTTCTTGCTCCATTTCTCTGCAGGTTTTACAGCCTTCTTGTAACCAGTGATAGCCCTAATCTCTTTCCACGCTTCTTCGTGTTCTGATGTAACTTGCCCTCCATTTTGTAAGTTAATTTTCAAGTACAGGGTATGAAAATTTATGTTGAGAGAGTTGAATTATTTTCTGGGTTTTTCTGGTTTGCTGCGGTCAGTTAATAACTGAAGAGATCATTTTAGACGACGAGTGGTGCTGTTTTCAGCACTGCCATGTTTTTCTTTTTTTTTTCTTTTTTCAGCAGACGGGGTTCACATCCCAGGTTTCTTTACTTACTTACTCTGTACCCCAATGATGTGGATTGTGTTGATAGACAACCAAAAATCTGTGAAAGACAGCAGGGGTATGTATGAGTGTTGCCTATGATGGATTAGTGTCCTACCTGCCCATAGTTCCTGCCTTGAGAGGCTGTGGCTCTCAATGTCCCTGTAAAGGAGCAACCCACTTGAGAAAATGCCTGAGTGGATGACTGGATATGAAATACTTTTGTATGTCCTCAGCACAGTAAATCGAGTGAAACCTCAAAAAAAAAGAAGTCTGTAAGTTCTTGTGGACTTTGATTATCCACAGAAAGCACCAGTATTTTAAATAATAAGCACTTTGTGACTTTTGATCATTATCAGCACCCTCAATGTGTCTCGACAAATCAGTCAAACTGAGCCAATTCCAATCTGAAAGAAGCAGGCAACGACTAAAATCATAAGCAGGAAGAAATGAGCGAAGCAACGATATGATTTTTTTCTGTGGCTAAGCAGATATTTAGTGAAAACCTTCCTGAAATCTTGCTCCATGCCTTGTACCATTGCCATGCCAATTTGTAACTTTTCTTGTGCATCTTTGATTACAAAATTGCTGTTAGGTTCTATCTTGTTAATCATGTTGTTCATAACACCGGGCACTGGCATAGCTGTCTTTAACCTTTAGGAAAGACTGTATTGTATATCAGTGGTGTAACTAGAATTCAATGAGCCCAAGTGCAGAAAAAAAGATAAATTAGGACCTCCTCATGTGAAGTTACAATTAAAAGATTACCCCAATCGGATACATCAAGCATGTGAAACTAAACAGAAGGCCAGCTGTCAAAACTAAGCTTTATGAAGCTGGGGGAATGATAACACCAATGACCTTTTTATTCCGGTGACAAGTAGACAAAGCATTGTGAAACCTCAAGCTTGCAGTAATTTTGAAACCCCCAATCCCAATGGCCCAGGGGCAACTGCCCCACCAGCACTGCCAACTAATTAAATTATGCCAGTCTGAGAAATGGAAACTTCGGGATTTGGTAATGTTAGATCTTTGTTTTGTGCTATTTTTGGTATTTTTGTACATTTAAAATCATAACATCACTTTCCCTCCACTATTCCTGGTGAGGTTATGCTGGCAGCACACCACACTGAACAGAACAGGCAGCTCTTCCCTCATTATTGTTTTTTCAGCTGATCTTAGTTAATTCTTGAATGTTCACCGATCTCTATAGAGCCTCTAAGGGTGTACTCACACTGGCAGCTTGTTCTGTGCCCGAGCACGTTTGTCCACATATAACCCCACAAAGTCTAGTTCGTTTGACTAGTGTGATCGCTCCGTGTCGGGCCAGCTGACCCCGGCCTGCTTGCAGGAGGTGTGCCCGAGAATGGTTCAGTAGCATTCGGGAACAGCGTGATCGCTAAATGTGCCCGAGCACTGAAAACAGACGTGATGTCAATGATACGACAAGTCAGACAAGCAATTCTCATTTTATTCAATACCATTTGAGTTAAAAAAAAAAAAAAACGGTTTTTATTCTCACCTTACACATGAACCTGAATTGTAGTTGGCAAAGAAAGCTGCAAATTCCTCCCTTAACATCACTTGTCACATAAGAATCTTCTCGTACGTGCAGTACAACATCTAAATGCACTCATTTAAAATATTTGACGTGTTTGTTTTCTTATTGTGCACTGGATACCGTAAATCACAGCAAATCCCGCCATTGCTGTGCCCTGCACTCCACATGTAAGTGTGCAAACAGTGCCATGGCTTCTATTTCTATTTTATTTATCAGAGACAAAACATCATTCTGTATAGTTTGGGAGACATTTTATCAGTGTGATAAGTAAAAATTGTTAGTGTAAGAGATGAAAGGAAATTATGACTTTGAGCTTGGTCTGACGACTTTGTTAAATACGAGGCCTTTTGCTTAAAGGCTCTGCCTGTTACAAGGACAATATCTTCATTTGTCCTTTCCATTATACTGTTTTTGAGTGTGAAATACAATTTCAGCTAACATCTATCAACTTTTCCTATGGCTGTTTTATTGTGAAAAAGTGTAAATGGCACATTAGCCTCCGTGGTTCTGTTTCTATTGGTGGACAAGTTAATACTGGCAGTGCCTAAATTGTTACCCTAGATTCACATTCAATCAGCAAAGATAACCTCTATGTTATAGATAACCTCTTTGGTATAGTGGGTCTGCAGCTGAACCGCCTGGCCTATTTTTAAATAAATACTTGAATGGCCGGCTCGATCTCTGTGGGTGTGCGTGTTCACACAGTTGCGGGAGGTTGGTGAGGTAATTGAGGTGAGACACCCCTGCATGTGAGGGTGCGGTTCCTTCATCGGCCTTCTGCAGTGCACAATTGAGGTGCTTCACCCATGGAGGCATGTATGGGAGAGCCAGCACGAGGAGGAAGATGTTAATAGGCGAAGGAGACTCGGAGGTTAAATGGAAGAGATACAGAGAGAAAGAGTGAGTGAGAGAGAGTACCCGTACTGCAGGAATTGAGAGGCAGGTGTCGGGAGGTGAGCTTCAGGACTGAGGAAGCCTGAAGGTGAAGAAAGGGCTCTCCTACTGAATGATTGCTGGGGAGCAGGAGCAGCCCAACATGCTGTGTCTCCCATAGACGCAGAGGGATGTGTGTGGCTCAGCATGGCGGCCCAGAATTGCCAAAGGCCAGGCAATGGGGAGCTGAGCCTGGATATGAAGGTTGACTACACCTGTCGGTGGGCATTGCCTCCTTCTGCAAAGTCTGAACAAGATGAAGGGAGAATGTGCCAGGTGTAAAAGGGCACTATTCAGGGTTTAAAGTTTTATGCATTGTTTCTGGCTTTTAACCTCTGATTTTAATGGAAATTTATTGGAACGTTTTTCTACCCTCCACTTTTGCACCATTTTAACGATTATGTATTTATTTATTGACTGATGGAGCACTGTACTGTTTTGGACACATTGTTTGGACTGATTTTAATTAAGCACAAATCCCTTTTGCACCTACCCCTTGCTTTGAGTGAGTGTTTTAATATGCTAGATTTCCTTTCTGTGTGCATTGTAATGAAATAAACAAAAAACTTGCAGTATTATGACTTGCAGTGTGCCAGAACCACACGGCTAATTATGCTGATCAGCCATGAACAGCCATACCCATTAATGAACTCAAAACAAGCCTTAAAGGAGCCCTCCCATTCCCTCTCCTCTCATCAGAAAAAATAGAACACACTGTGAAATAATAAAAACAAAAGATTTATAACTATTCTTGATGGAAGAAGAAATTTTGAAGCATCTGCACAGATAGATAGAGAGAGAGAGAGGTTGGGAGCATGCGCTGATATCATGTTGCCGTACCCACCACATGACGACGCACAGATATATGAGAAAAGAAAAATTGCGCCTGCTGACTTCAAACAGTGGAACAAGTCAGTCCCTTGCCATAGCTAATGTGTGTCCCGAGGTTGGCATTCTCTCAGCATAATGATCTTTATTTTATTTACTTATTGCTAGTTTGTGGCTGTTTGTTGTATTTTATTTGTGGTATTAGTTCCATCGGCGAATTCTGTTGTTTGAGTCTCAGTGGCACAGCGTTTAGCACTGCTGCCTGGTAGCTCAGATCACATATTTTGCAACCATAATTGGTCCAGTATAGTTGGTAAACTTTTCCCTAGCCTTCAGGGGCACATGAAAGACCACTGTACTATTATAATCCACTCAGACGCATTCAGTTCCTCCTTCCTCATTGACTTCAATGCAGTTCACAGAGTTTAGCGAAGTTCTGTGATTTCAAAAAACTCAAAATGAAGCAAATTCAATGGGGATTGGTCATCAGTAATAGCTACCTTTGAAAGGGTCTACATGATCTAACAGGTCATGCCCAAACTTTTATTCCAATCATTACTTCCATTTAATTGAGGAAAAAGAGGCGTAAATGTTAGATGTGAAGGCAGCAGCTTTAGCCTTTGTAGTGTTTGTCATGTTGAGATTCTTGTTAGTATTGGGACAGAGTTGCCTTCTCTCTTTCATATGATTTTTAATATCTTTTGAATGTATACTGTCTTGCTGGCTGCTTTATTTAAGACTAGCCGTTCCCCGCAGCTTTGCCCGTGTAGCAGTGAAACAGGACAAACTTTAAAAATCAATAAACAAAAAGGTATCGCCAGCTAAGTGGATGCAAGTTACAGTCCAAAACACAGAGGTAGACCGACTCCCCACTCCTGACATCACGCTTCCCACTCCCCTTGGCCCGCAACCTCTGTTTTGGATTAGTGCGAATATATCGCTCCTGCAAGCAAACTATGATTCTTAGCGTGATGAGAGAAGTTGCAAAATCAACCAGGATGTTCAAGCAGATTATAGAAAAAAACCTGAACTAAATCCGTTAAGTAGTTCTCTCGTTCGCTAGCTAAGCGCATGTAAGATATGCCCTGAGGCTGGCTTGTGAGTGAGGAGGGCCCCACTCCCCCTTCCCTCAGCCCGATGCATGTCTCTTGGATTTGCGCAAATAAATCAGTACCGCAAGCAAACTATGATACTTAGCATGATGAGAGAAGTCGCAAAATCAACTGGAATGTTCAAGCAGATTATAGAAAAAAAAACTATCTAAATCCGTTAAGTAGTTCTCTCATGAAAAGTGGACAAACATACAGACAGACAGACAGACATTGGATTTTATATACATACTAGACAAAGAGCCCGTTTCGACAACATAAGATGAAACGGGCCCGAGTTTGTGTCAGCAGTGTATGAAGAACAAATGATAAGTAACGAAGAAGTTGTTTTGTAATGATTGTAGCCCGCTTTACTCATTACTGTACAGGCTTGTACTGTTAGTTGATGAATTTTCCAGGCCTATAGTATAATATTAAATGATGAATGTTTCAGTACAATATGTTATAGTAATAAGTATAAGCACCACAAACCTGATATAGGTGTATTGAATGAATGTGTAATTGAATCAGAATGCGTAATTAGGCCTCGAGCTGTAGTCGAAATCGCCTTTCAGGCCTCTAGAGCTTTAATCGAAGTCGCCTTTCTCTTTGAATTTTTGTGGCTGTAAATCCGCCGCCTGCCGCGATGTTGGGGTTGGATGTCGGTCTCGTAATGTTTTTCGGGCAGCTGCGCAGAAGACGACTGCGCATTCGGCTTCGGACGGACGTGAGTGAGTGAGTGAGGAGGCAGGCGAATTATGTATTAAGATATATATATATATATATATATATATATATATATACAGTATATATATATATATATATATATATATATATATATATATATATACAATATATATATATATATGCATATATATAATATATATAGAGAGAGAGATGCTGTATCATTCTAAAAATTGAGATATCTGATATCTGACTGAATGACTGACATGATGACTGACTAAACAGTAAACATGTTAATGTTAAAGTCCCAAGCCTCCATTTCACATATTTTTACAGCACATACACACTGGTAAGTTTATCTAAGCTTAAATGTATGAATTCTAATAAACAACTACATTCTTGAACATTTTTGTATTTATTTTCCCAGAATTCTTCTTTCTGCTTGTTTTGCATACACCCCAGAATTTGATCTAGTCTGAATCCACCGCTCTTGTAAAACTCTTTTATAAATACGAATGGTCTAATGAGCTCATTTGTACTTCCTGTCACTGAATATTTTGATTGACCTGTACAATGTCAGCTTTCGTATACAACTTTTGAGTATAGAGGCTAAGTGCCATCCACTTTACTAAAAGGATAAGTGTCTGTGTATCCGTCATTGAATGTGCTTGTCGTGGTTGTGAGTTCTCCTATGTATTTTGCTTTTCAATTATTTTGTGAATTTCCAGATTTTTTGACTGCTGTGCTCTGTTTTTTGACTTTGTTTGCTAAATTTGTGATTAGGACTTGTTTGTTGGATTACATTTGTCTATTCAGACATTCTGTATTGTGACAATTGTGCTCTTTGGATCTTCACCGTTAAACAGAGTGTTTTTTGAAAATAAAATGTATTCATGAAGATTCTACGTACATTAGAACATTAGAACACTGTAGACGAGAACAGGCCATTCAGCCCAACAAAGCTCGCCAGTCCTATCCACTTATTTCTTCCAAAAAAACATCAAGTCGAGTTTTGAAAGTCCCGAATGTCTTACTGTCTACCACACTACTTGGTCACTCATTCCAAGTGTCTATCGTTCTTTGTGTAAAAAAACTTCCTAATGTTTGTGCGAAATTTACCCTTAACAAGTTTCCAACTGTGTCCCCGTGTTTTTGATGAACTCATTTTAAAATAACAGTCTCGATCCACTGTACTAATTGCCTTCATAATTTTAAACACTTCAATCATATCACCTCTTAATCTTCTTTTGCTTAAACTGTAAAGGCTCAGCTCTTTTAATCTTTACTCATAGTTCAACCTCTGTAGCTCTGGAATCAGCCTTGTCGCTCTTTTCTGGACCTTTTCTAGTGCTGCTATGTCCTTTTTGCAGCCTGGAGTAGGGAATCCATTCCTGGGCTCCCGGGATTCAAGGACATTTTTCATTTCCGCATTCCCAGGAATGAAACTGCTGTAATTCCCGGGAAAACGGGAACGGCCAAGCTCGCATATATAGCGTGTAAAAATCGATCAAGAAATAACAGAGTTATAGTTGAAAATAATTAAGGTGGCGCCATTGCTGCAGCTTGCACTTCATCAGACAACAGCTTTGAACAGCAACTTGAATTGCAATGCGTCAGTCTGTTGCATCCGCATTATCTGTGCCAAGAAACTTGCCATCACAGAATGATGACAAGAAACTGGATGCATCAGTAAAAGCTGAAATGGTGGTGTTTCAGAGCAATGGCAAACGCGGGCGTTGTTTAGAACAAGTGTATCGGTATCTGATGATTGTGCCGCCTACTTCAGTGGAGGCAGAGCATGCTTTCTCAGCGGCTGGCATACTTCTGCACGAAGGTGCGCTCTCACATGGACAACCGCACGCTGGACACATTAATAATAATAATAATAATCCTTTACATTTATATAGCGCTTTTCTCAGTACTCAAAGTGCTATCCACACAGGGAGGAACCGGGAAGTGAACCCACAATCTTCCACAGTCTCCTTGCTGCAAAGCAGCAACACTACCACTGCACCACCTGTGAGGACGTTGTGCTTTCTACGCTCTACGCAACTAAAGATGCATGTACTTCTATGACAGTATGAACTGCTTTTAGATAAGGTTAGTCTTTTATTTGTGTCAACATATTGCAGTAGTTTTATTTAAAATAAGTGTCGGTCGTTCTAAAACCGTTCACATGTGAGATGCCTGTGCACCGTGTCATCCCTGGGAGCCCGGGATTCCCGGGAATGAAATGTGGGATTCCCAAATTCCCGGGAATGGATTCCCTAGCCTGGAGACCAAAACTGCACACCGTACTCCAGATGAGGCCTCACCAGTGCATTATAAAGGTTGAGCAGAACCTCCTTGGACTTGTACTCCACACATCAAGGTGCTATATAACCTGACATTCTGTTAGCCTTCTTAGTGGCTTCTGAACACTGTCGGGAAGTCGACAGCTTAGAGTCCACTATGACTCCTAAATCCTTCTCATAAGGTGTACTCTCGATTTTCCGACCGCCCATTGTGTATTCAAACCTAACATTTTTACTTCCTATGTGTAATACTTTACATTTACTGACATTAAATTTCATCTCCACAAGTCTGCCCAAGCCTGTATGCTATCCAAGTCCTTCTGTGATGATATAACGGAGTCCAAATTATCTGCTAATCCACCTATCTTGGTATCATCTGCAAACTTAACCAGCTTGTTACTTATATTCCTATCTAAGTCATTTATATACAGTATATTAAAAATAGCAGCGGCCCTAGCACTGACCCCTGCTGGACTGGACACCACTCTTAACATCGGCCAGTTCTGATGAGGTTCCTCGCACCATCACCCTCTCCTTCCTGTGTCTGAGCCAATTCTGCACCCATCTAAAAACATCAGCCTGAACTCCCACTTTTTTAATTTGATGCCCAACCTTTCATGTGGCACCTTATCACATGCTTTCTGAAAGTCAAAATAAATAATATCATAAGCTCCACTTTGATCGTATCCTTTTGTTGCTTCCTCACAGAATTCCAGCATGTTAGTAAAACACGACCTCCCTCTTCTGAACCCATGCTGACTGTTCAGAAAAACTCCTGTCCTTGCCAGGTGTTGCTCAATCTTATCCTTAATAATTCCTTCCATTCATTTTCCTGTGATGCATGTTAAGCTTACTGGCCTGTAGTTGCTTGGATCTGCCCTGTCACCCTTTTTATATAATGGGATTATATTTGCCATTTTCCAGTCCTTCAGAATCTCTCCAGTGCGCAGTGACTTCCTAAAAATATGTGTCAAGGGTTTATATATGTACTCGCTAGCCTCCTTAAGAACTCGAGGGTAAATATTATCTGGTCCCTGGTGATTTGTTTGATTTCGGCTTATTTAAGATAGTTTTTAAGAGAGTACGTTGCCCTTTCTATGACTAGCCAGGTTTTTAACGGTAGTTCCCTCTATATTGGCCATTTTGAGTTTTCTTGGGACTTCAGTGCTTAGGGCCTGTGACGTGTCCCATCTCGAGAAATTAAAAGAATAACTATTTGTAATTTGTTTATCCTCAGTGTAAATTGTTTTGAATTAGAAGGCACTTACCTCTAGGGCAGAGGAGGTGGTACAGTGATGAGAGGAGGTGGCTCCAGTAGGCCAGCGGCTTAACAACAGTGCAGAAGTGTGCCTCTGGACAAGAGAGGTGTCACCAACCCATGAGGTGTGAGTGCTGTGACAAATGGAAGAGAAAGATCCCAGGAAAAGAACGAAGGAATCCTGGCGGCTGCAGGCGTGTGTGCATCCGCAAGTGGGAGCTCTTTTTAGAATAGAGTTCTGGGAGGAGGAGGCACAGCCCTCATTGGAAGAGGAGGAATGGCATTAAAGGGCACTGGCCATGTCGAATAAAGCGGGGGTGTCGAGAGTTGCTAGAGACTTTTCTGCCTTTGATGACCCAACAGCAGGAGCAGGTGAAGAGAAGGGGCTGTTCTGGTGAGCTGTGCACTCATTTTGTTTGGCGTAAATCCCTATTTCTTTTTGATTTTAAACTAGGAAGAAAGAGGAATGGGTGTATTTATTATGTAAATTCATGTTTCTTTTGTTCTTGTGTTTGCTATTTGTTGTTTTTGAATGTGTCATCAGAACTTTGGGGTTTCTTTCATTTTCTTTTTATGACAGGGTGCTGACTTTGATTTACTTTACATATTCTTTTTCTTCACTGCACTTTTTTGTCAGTGTCTCGTTCCTCTCCATAAATGGTCTTGGTTCACAAACTACTAGATGCCCGGGGTCAAGGACATACTGGTGTTATATGGGCGTCAGGCATCACAGGACCTCTCTTGGTCAAAACAGTTAAGGGTCAGCTCGTGACATGATAACATGGTGCAGCTATGAATTGGTGAACATATCATTCTCTAGGAAGTCTTCCTTACAATAATCAGTGTTATAATAATACTGCTAAGCCTATCTGTAGCATCTCAGATTCTTAGGATCCAGAGGTGCTGATCGGCATTTTGAAAGTAGTGTGAACCCAGGAAGCTTTCAGTAAGCCAGGGAACCAAATCTTTTGTGAAGGATTCCACCCCTAAGCTGTTAGATGCATTTGATGCTTAAGTCATTTTCCATAAATAGTTCTCTGAAACAGTAGATAGTTGATAGACATATCATCCCCTTAAATAAACAAACTCCCAACGTGGCCCTTGTCATAAAAAGTAAGGCTTTTAAACCTACTTTACAAGAGATGTGGTAAACTTCTGTCTTGATTTCCAGAAATTTCCTAACCCGTTAAGGTTTCACCTCACTTTTATATTGTCTTGGGTGCTCATCACAAGATTTGGCGGTCCTGTCATTATGGACCTTCAGGTTATGGCAGGCTCCTTGTCCCTTTATGGATACTTGCGGGTAAGTCCTTCCTCAAAGATGGCGTGTCCTCTCCTGAAAAGAGAGAAGACACTTTGAGGCATTCAAAGTTGCTTGTTCCTTCACACTGGGGTTTCCCTGTGCTCCAGACTCTGATCTCACAGGAAGGCAGAATGAAGCACGACAGTATGCAGTTGGTTCAATGTATTAACATTCACGTCTTTGACTTATTTTCTAGCAGCATTACCCCACGAAAGTTGAGGATTGTTGATATTTAGCAGTATTTTTGTAAATATTCTTGTGTTTGGGACATTGTGAGTGTGGAACTGGTTGACCACATGTGGATTATACAATGTGAGCAATGTCAGATTTTCTTTATGTTGAACATTGTTTGCTATTAAAAAAGTCCAAAAAAATAAATCTCCAAGGATCACAAAAGCAGAATATCCAAACAATTATCAGCAGTCTTACAAAAACAAAAAGTTAAGTTAAGGTTATGCAAGTAAGAATTTAACTATGTTCTGTATCTGGGACACAAAAGCAATGGGTCAGAAAAACAAAATCAAAAGACAAAAAACTGAAGAGCCAAATAACAAAAGGTGGAAAATAATGGCTTAGCAGATTATCTGGGACCTTTTTTGCCTTAGGCCTGCTGTGCCAAGAGGACCTGACTCCTGAGTTTTCATAATTGACACTTATTGTACAATTACATAATTACTGTATAAAGTAATTAAAAAAAACAAAAATAAACTTTCAAATAAAGGAAATTAACAAGAATATTCACATGAACAAATCTTAACATAATTACCAACAAGTTCACTAAGCCATTTAATCAGTAGTAGTAATGTACACGGGGACTTAATCAGCTGAAAGGCCCATTGATAATTGACACATCCGTGTTGCCCCGTGATGTAAATTTCGTTATCAATATGACATGGTATGGTGCATGGACCCTCACATTGGAGACCACGTGCCTCAAGAATTTTGCATTTGTGCAGCCCTGTTTAGGTTGATTGTGCATGCATTAGACAAGAACATATGTTTTCGTTGGAGGAACAATTGTGTGATGTGTCGCTACTTACACTTACGTAATCCAACATTTAAGGCACATAGTGATAGACAGATGTTCACAAATTCATGGCAAGAAATTGCCTAGACCATGGGTGGTGATGAAAGTTTGCAGGCAGAAATGGAAATATCTGTGTGGTCGATATGTAAAGGCAAATAAAAAACTTGGGGGGGGCGAAGCTCTGGGTTTCATCATACAGTACCATGCAGAATGCTTGAACTGTAAATAGACCATGGTGCACATCCACTGTGTTTAAATGGGGCTTATCGGGGAGCCTAAAGTGCTTTCTCTCAATGAGAAAATAAAAGAATTGCATCTTTTGAAAAGTGACATGTCACTTGCCGAAGTGGATCATAAGGCTGGTAAGAACAAAGCAAGCCTTCACAAAATAAAGCAGAAAGTGTCAGTGCTGCTAGTGCTACCATAAGGAATCTAGAGATGATTTAAAGTATAAGGGAAGATGTGCTCAGGTATAATACAAATACTACGTCAACTGAATCAGATTTATTCACGAGGGGTCTGATGTAATTATTTCAGAGATATTACATGGATGTCTGTCATTAGGGTATCATTGCTGCCCAATCTCATTATGCTTCCTTCAGCAATTTCACATTTCTCGTCAAATGAACTCTGTTTCCAAACACTGCTCTTCCCTCATGGCTGAAGAGCTTTAGTGGTAGAAACAGAACTAAGCTTATTCCAGAGTGTGCATTCTTCTGGTCACAGTCAGACTTGGCTAATTAAGCACGCTCCTGTAGATTCCGTTGTTGGAGATGGATATGTAAGGGGGAGCTCCAATCGAAGCTGTGTTATTTTACCCCTTTTTTAAAATATCATTCCGAGATTTCCCATATTTACTCATCCTGAAAGGATTTAATAATGCTACACCCAAGTACAAATAAGCTAGAGCAGCAAACAAAGGGTTCAGAAGGAAAAGGATAAGGCAGTAAAAGTCTCATCAAAGTCTAAACCGGCCTCAAGTTCACGGTATGGCTTCCCAGAGACGGACCTGGAACAGACAGGCAAAGGTACTGATCTGCCAGGACCTGACACGGCAGCCTCGGCACGAGAGGAGAGCATTAGTCAGAACAAAACTGCAAGTGCGAAGAGCAAGGAGTATTCGTCAATTCCAAGAGGACTATTGGAGCCAAGCATGGCCTTCGCATCCCCACTGTCAACTCCAGCTAATACCCTCCGCGACTCTGCTGCATCATCCCCTACTGGACTTAGAACTCCGCCTACTGAGATCAGGGAAGATCAAAACGCACTCTCCAAGCTGAAGGTAATGATTGCCTCGCTCGTCATAAATAATATAAAGACATATATTAAGAAGGACAAATAAAGAAAGAAATAAGGGTCCTAAATGAGCAAAATAATAAATGGCACCAGGATATAAAAGACCTGGAGATACGTTTAAGTACTAGTTCTCTACAACCTTTACAGAAATGCTACAAAAAATTGATGAAAAAATACAGGAAAATACGAGTAGGTTAGAGAATAAAATTAGAGTGCTTCCTGCTCAGCTTGAAGATGATAAGCAAACATTTACAACCCGTATTGAAATAGTTGAACAATCGGCTTCTGCTGCAGATGAAAAAGCAACTGCTGCAAAATCAGAATGCAAAGTGCTCACTGACAAACTGGCTCCACTGGAAGATAGATATAGAAGGACCAACATCAGAATTGAAGGTCTTCCTGAAAAACATGAAAGTCCAAACCCAGTGATATTCAAAGCTGAACTATTCTCTAAAATAAATGGAGTGGACTTTATATCAGATGTCGAGATCTTAGCAGCCAACTGTTTATGTGGATCAAATGCCTCCAAACCAAAAAACCTTTTCAAGAAACTACATACCAAACAAAATTCATGTCCCTTCTCAGACAGAGAGACAAGATTATATTTGAAAATAACCACATTTGTATTTTCCCAGATTCCTTCCCTGCAATAGCTGCTAAATGCGTTGCATTCTATAAAATTAAAAAAGCTGAAATCAGATACAGCCACTTGTACCCTGCCAATCTGAAAGTGGTTATTGAAGATCAGTTTTGCATTTTTAGTTCTCTGGACGAAGCAAATAAAGAGCTAAGAAGACTGATCCTGACACTCTTTTGAAACACATGACCATGAGTCACACCATATTCCAGCAAGGCAAAGATGATTCTACTTGAAGCTGGCATTCTAAAATGTTTGTAATGGGAGATTTGCTGTAACTGTATATTATATTTTATTTATTTTATATTATTTTATATTTCATATCCCTTTCAGCCATCCCTTACCCTGTTTTTTTTAAGCTGCAATTATTATATTGTGTGGAGACTGGCTCGGACACAGACAGGTAGACACACTCCTGTCACCCAACACACGTTTATTTACAATACTATTTACAATTTTCAAGTGCCACAAACCCCAATCTTCCCCAAAGTCCAGGCCAACCACTCTGCCTCTTCAGACCGCCTCCTTCTCTCTTTCTATCACCTTGTCCTGCTTCCACCCGACTCCAGCCTCGAATGAAGGGAGGCGGCCCCTTTTATCCATACCCGGATGTGTTCCAGGTGTGCACCGGCAATCCCGCGGACACACCCCAGTGTGGCGGAAATGGCGGCTGTCCTCCCGGAAGCACTCCGGGTGTTCCCTCTCTTCTTCCCCCCAGCACTTCCTGGTGTGGCGGAAGTACTGGGGTCAGGGTCCTTCAGGCAGGGGGATGCACCCTGGCGGTGACCACGGGCCCCTACAGGGTTGGGCTTCCAAGCCCTGAACCCGTGGCCCCCAATACAACCAGGGCAGACGTCCTATCGTGGTCTGGAGGAGGAATGAGCCCTCCTCCTGTCCTCCTGGGCATCCCGGCCGGGCATGAGCCCCGTCCGGCTGCCACAGTTGATATCCATCCATCCATTATCCAACCTGCTGAATCCGAACACAGGGTCACGGGGGTCTGCTGGAGCCAATCCCAGCCAATACAGGGCACAAGGCAGGAACCAATCCCGGGCAGGGTGCCAACCCACCGCAGGACACACACAAACACACCCACACACCAAGCACACACTACGGCCAATTTAGAATCGCCAATCCACCTAACCTGCATGTCTTTGGACTGTGGGAGGAAACCACGCAGATACGGGGAGAACATGTAAACTCCACGCAGGGAGGAACCGGGAAGCGAACCCAGGTCCCCAGGTCTCCCAACTGCGAGGCAGCAGCACTACCCACTGCACCACCGTGCCGCCCACAGTTGATATTTCTTTCATTAATCATATGCACATTTTGGCTATTTATGGCTACATCTTGGCTAATTGGTTACCAAATAGTAAACAGTTATTGACATTTTGTTTAAACTTCGGTTATCATACTGAAATTTTTTCCATGAATTATATGCATACTTTGTCTACCACAAAGTAAGCAGCTATTGACTTTTTTCTTAAACTTTAATTAAGTAACTGGCTTTTTACAGTGCTGCTGGAGGGTTCGCTTCATTGTAGACGTGCTCTGTCTCTTGGCATGTCACAGGACCAGAATTTCATGAAGCGTATTTTGCCTCACTTGCCGATACACAATGGGGGAGTAGAGAAAGAGAGCAATGTTATTTCTTTTTTATCCTTTATACCTCAATAACCTTTAGTGCCAACATAACAATATGCTCCATAGCTGAATCACTTGGCAATAATAAGAAATCTATGTCAAAGCTATCATATGTAATAATGTACTACCTTAACCTAAGATTACAAAATGTCAACAAAAGTTCAGAAACAATATTTTTATGACCAAATAGTGAACCTTGTGAGCTGGAATGTCAAGGGTCTCAATCATGAATTAAATAGAGAGAAAGTATTTTCACACTTAATAAGCCAAAATGCCAAGATAGTATTTTTACAGGAGACTTGCTTATTAAGCAAGGACCAGTTTTGGTTGCAAAGAGAGTGGTCTGGCCAAGTTTTTCACCCCACCTATACAAAGAAAACCAGAGGTGGGAGAATCTCAATACACACTGGGAAACTCTGAAGGTATTTTTAAGACAACAGATTATTTCATATCTTTCTAACAAAAATAAATTGGAAACCAAGAAGGCATCAGTGTCATTTAGTGAAATTACCAGAATATATCAAGAATACACCAGGGGCCTCATGCATAACGGCTTGCATAGAATTCACACTATAACATTGCGTACGGACAAAGGCGGAAATATTCATATGCACAAAAAAATCCAGATGCATAAATCTGTGCGAACGCCAACTTCCACATTCTTCTGCTATATAAATTCCGGTTGGCATGAAAAGTAACGCACTTGCATTCGCCTGTTGTCCTGCCCCAGCTCCTCCCAAAATTATGTCTCTTTGAATATGCAAATCAATATAAATAGCCCTTAAGCTCAGCCTTCTGTGAAAAGACAATGCCAAAAGCACGGGGGGAATAGAAGAATTTAGCGAATACCAAACTTACTATTTGTTGGATTAAACAGTGATATAATCAAAAAAAGGATGTTGATCAAGTGACAAAGAGTGTCAGAGAAACTCGAAAGCTCAAGTTCACAAAGTCGCACAGTGTACCTGAAATAAAAAAGAAGTTGTCAGATATCAAAGTCGCCGTGAAAAGGCGAGTCGTAGCCCAGTGTCTGAGTGTCATATGAAAGCTTATTAGGGTACAGAGAAAAGAAAAAAGATTGGGACACAGTGAGAAAAAAGCTCGACATGCCAACTTTAATCTCTAAATTTCCACTTTTATCACGTAGTTTATTTTGTCATTAAAGTAGAACATCATAAACGTCATCTTTAAATCGTTTAATTTACTAGTTTTTCAAATACCATCGTAACTAAAGTAGCACGTTAAATGCTTTGTTTTTGTATGTGTTCTTCTATGTGCTCTATGTGTGTGAATCACTACGTGCTTCTTAAACGGACTTTCTCTTCCTCCGACAGGACACAGAATCCATTACATTTGTTATATTACAGCTCTCTGAATAATTAAAATACTGAGATGTATACTTGATATTATTTTCATGATGATAGGAATTAAAGTATGTTATTAAACATGAGAACACGGTGGCACAGTGATTGTTCCTGCCTCCCGCAAGATGCTTGCTGCGCCGTACGCGACCTTTGATGAAATAATTTGTTGCAGCAGTACTGTCTCTTTCAAACATACTAACCCCAAATTCCTGTCCTTCCTTTTCTTTCTCCAAGTACCCAATTGCCGCACAATCAGCCCTGTAATAGATGTTAAGCCATCAAAACTTTTAAGGAACATTGAAATACCTTCGTAGTACATGTTTAATTATTCTATCCATCTATCTTTCCAGTGTCGCGTCAGCACCAGCAATAATACAGCGCGAGACCAGAATAATCGGGCCGCCAGTTCATTGCTACCGCTATGACACCGTGTCCTCACATGTTTAATTATTAACAATATACATTATTTAAATTATATTAATATTTTATCTTTATAATGTAATAAACATATTTTGCTGCATTTCATCTTAAAAATGATATTGTCATCTAATGTAAATACACGCGTTATAAAGTGGCTCAGGTTGTGCAATATTATAACTGTATCGCAAGTTTACAGTGAGGTAATTGAACTTATAAGTACAAATAGTTCTATAAGGAGCACTTGATGGACTGATTGAGTGCATTTATAGTTCTTGGGATGAAACTGTTTCTGAACCGCGAGGTCCGTACATGAAAGGCTTTGAAACGTTTGTCGGATGAGAGTAGTTCAAATAGGCAGCATGGCTGAGGCAGCGTGTGCTTGATGCTGTATCCTGATAATTCTCCTTCCGATCAGCTGCTCCAAGTGGTGCAGTGAAAGTAATATGGAAAAAGATGATCCGCTGTGGCAACCACTAACGGGGGCAGCTAAAAGTAGAAGAAGAAGGTGCAGTGAGAGTAACAATGCTAAAGCGGCTATGATATTTGAAATAGTTTGACCATTCCGTGGACCATTATATTGTTACGGGTTAATTACAATCAGATGCCTTAAACTAATAAACAATATGCGATTAATTTCAGTGTATTTGATAAAGCCACGTCAGGAATGTGGATCTAAAAAGAAAGGGAAACCACACTGGAGCAAAAGCACTGCTTTGACGCTGGGTGCTGCCAGTCTGCAAAACCAAACGGAGAACTTGCGTATGCCAGGGTTTGAGCTACCATGAAAATGTGCGTGGCTTTACGCCAAATTTAGGTTTTATACACTGCGATTTGAAAGTGGAAACGGGAGTATGCATCATTTATACATGAGGCCCCAGGTGTCCAAATGAGGCTTTTTATAGGGAAAGACAGGTTTTGCAATCACAATTTAACCTCTTGACCACTAAAGAAACAGAACCAGTCATCTTTAAATTGCAACGTCATTATTATTAGTAACACAGAGAGAAGGCCAATAAGGTCTTAGCCCAGCATATCCACAAGCAGGAAGTCCATAATGCAATAACAGCAATTAACAACACAGAGAGAGATAAAATTATTGACCATAAAAATATAACTTACACATTTAGAGATTACTATAAGTCCTTATACTCTACGCAGTTTAAAGAAGATAAGACACAGTCTAATGAGTTTCTTGATTCCTTACAGATACCACAGCTAGATACTCTTACTGCTGTGGAACTGGTTAAACCTCTGACACTCTCAGAATTACTAGATGCTATAAACTCACCTCAAAGTGGGAAAGCAGCCAGTGGAATTTTATAAAAAAACATTTCAAATAGGTTAGCTCCACTACTATTAGCAATATTTATAGTAACTAAAAACAACAAAATCCTATCTTAAACTTTTGGCCAAGCATTAATTATTGTCTTTCCTAACAAAAATAAGAACTTCCTACGATGTGCATCATATATACCAGTCTCTCTTCTGAATAACGACATTAAGAGATACTCTCCAATGTTCAGAGAAAGTGCTTCCTTCCATAATATTACAAGACCACTTTGGATTTATTAAAGACAGAAACTTCTAATCTTCATTGTTTGTTTAATATAATATATTCACCCATTAAATCTAACGCCCCTGAGATCTTATTATCTTTAGGTGTAGAAAAAAACATTTGATATGGTTGAATGGGACTACCTATTCATCACATTGCATAAATTAGGGTTTGGCCCAAACATATGTGCACGGATCCAACTACTTTATACTAGTCCAAAAGCCTCAGTTTTTATTAACAACATTACTTCAGATAACTCCAAACTAGAACGTAATACTGTCACCACTCTTATTTACAGTCACCATTGAATCATTGGCTGTTCACTTTTGAAATGCATCAGAGATAAAGGGGATTATCAGAGAAGAACTTTAACAGAAAATATCACTATATGCAGATGATCTGGTACTGTATATATATGACCCACAAAATTCTGTGCCAGCATTAGATATTCTACCATCCATCTTACATTTGCAGGGAGAATCAACATTATTAAGATGACAACCCTTCCCAAGCTTCTCTTCCTATTTCAAAGCATCACCATATGTATTAACAAATCATTTTTTTAAGAAATTACACTTTATCATAACGTCTTTTATTTGGAATTCGAAACATCTACACATCCAAAGGGCAACTCCACAACGACCTAAAGCAGAAGGGTGTATGGCACTGCCTAACTTTCAGTTTTATTACTGGGTGGCAAATATACAAGCTATAAAGACTGGACATCAGCACAAATCTATAAATATACACAAACCTGGTCTGCAATAGAAATAAAATCTTGCAGTACTTCTTTATATTCCCTCTTTTGTGCCCCAGTTAATACAAATTACCATCAATACACTAATAATCCAATTGCCCTTCCCTTTCTCAGAATATAGAACCAATGTCAGAAGCACTTTAAGACAGAGAACCTTTTACCTGTTGCACCTCTACATGACAACCACCTTTTTCCACCCTCTCAAACATATACAGTATTTAATGTCTGGAAAATGTCCGGGATTAAAACACTTAGAGACCTGTGCATAGATAATGTCTTTGAGCAATTACGCTTCAAATTCAACTTTTCATCAACACAGTTCTTCCAAGCTTTCAAGCTAGAAACTTTCCTAAACAGAACCTGACCAGTTTTCCTCACCTCCCACCTTGTTATATTCCAGAAAAATGTTTGATCGGTTTTGAAGAATAAGATAGAATCTCTACAATTTATAAAAATATTTTAAAGTACCTTCCTTTCAAAGACCCCAGAGTTCATTGGGGAAAGGATCTGTCACTTAATATTTTAGAGAAGGAATGGGAGGAAGCCACGCATAGAATACACTCGATTATTCAAGTTAAAATCGTTTATTGAGATAATTTGTCTTGATTAAAATTGACCAAAATGTTTCCAGGGCAGTCTATTTCCAGTCTTGGATACAAATCTTTGAATGTCTGTCAGACAGCCTTGGTGTCACAATCCCTCCTAATCCATTATTAGCTGTGTTTTGCGGACTCCCAGACAGGCTTAAAGAGGAGAAGGACAAACAAACTATAATGCCTTTACTACACTATTAGCATGAAGACTTATCTTGCACAATTGGAAGAATCCCACCCTCCATTTTTAAGTCAGTGGATAACTGCTGTTCTATACACTTGATATTGGAAAAAAATCAAATAGTCACTTAGAGGATCCATTCAAAGCTTTTTTTCAAATATGGCAGAATCTAATCAATAACATTTTAGAATAAGCTTCCATTCCGAGGAAGAGGATACCCTTCCTTTCTTGTTCTTTTATAGAGTAGCATTTTGTTGCTGGCTCTCCTCTCTTTCTCTCGGTAGGGGTTGAATTTTGCTTTGCCTTGTACAGTTTGACTTGACTGTATGGAATTGTATCCTCTTCTAAATAAAATCAATAGAATAAAAAAAATAAATAAATAAAAGCTGGCAAGCGTCTTACTTCCTCCTAAGCCTAGAGATCAGAGCTGAGTTTTCATCTAAGTTCCTCTGCACACACTGTTCTGAGTTGAACAGCTTCTGTAAAAAATGGGGATGGAGTGGCAACGCTTGCTGTGTTGCAGGCACCTGGTGCTCCTTTCTTTGGCTCATCACCGGAAGAAATTGTGCCAAGAAATAATTGTACATCAGACAGCCTTATCTCTCAGGCCAAAGTATCTCATTTGTCCGTGGACCTTTCTGGATTGAGTCCCGGCCAATTCTCATCTCAATGGATTTAGCAAGCCAATCAATACAAGTTACATGACAACACATGGGGCACCAGACGCTTTGACAGGCGAACTTAGGGCTTCGCACTGCAGACAGAACAGAGATCTTTTATCTGCTGACACTTATTTACAGATTTTAGTGGTATTTAGTTCATCTGTCTATGGCCATTACCGTTTATGCATGCTAGCACAATGACTTTCTCTGTAAGAGGGCTTTGAGAGGGAGGCTCTCATTGGCATGAATTTCCCAAGTCCTGGAGTCTTGTTTATAAAACTTAGCGTGGATTTGAGTGTGAAAATATTTAAAGCACAAAAAAAAAAAAATCTGGTGTACACACATTTGTGCACAATTTACCTTTCATAAGTAACAGTCATCTTGTAAACGTGCGTATGTGAACACGCCTCGAAACTAACTCTCTGGTTGCCACCCTGAAACAGCCATATATGGACTGTTCTAATCAACCTCATACATATGCAATGCCAACACCTTCATTAGCTGTAGCTACACAAAACTACAAAGACACCACCGCCTGCATCTAGCCTGCATGTGAGGAGTCCCAAGGTGAGTTCCGCGTGGCATTGAATCGCAGTGACAGAGGAAAGTGTAAGGTGCCAGCGTCTGAGCAGGTAGCCACTACCTCCTGGCATGTGTAATGACATGATTGCTATTAATATGACTAGTATATGATAAGCGTTACTGACAAGGCAGCCATCACATGCAGCAGCACCGTGATCAAGTCATCGGCCAGCACTGCTATACCTTGAACTAAATGAATCATGGGTTGACTTAGGCCACCTTGTCATTCTCCTCTAGGCATCATAGATGACTTGTGTGTTAATGGAACGGTACTGCATATGATTAACCAAAGCAATGCCATTCTCGCTTGGTGCCCTTATTGCAATGATTGCTGAGAACATCAGGAAAACCAAATGGCTTTTGGCAGTCTAAATCAATTTGTATGCCAGCCATTATCATGGGCAAAAAATCTTGCTAATGTGACCATTTGCATAGCCTTCAAGCAGTGCCAAATAAGCCGTGTTGTGTTAAACCATTAGGCTGTAGGACATGAGATTTTTAACTTTATGTATGCAGCGAGTGAATCATGCCAGAGTTTTTATTGCGCTTTGGTTTCTAATCCTGAGAAGTGACAACAGGTAGTCGATATAAACTGACAAAAAAAACCCCAGAAATGTTCTTCAGTGCAAATATGCAACATTGGTCCTCTTAAAGAGAACTCTAATAGAGTCTGTGCATCATATTAATCACTTTTGAGGTTTAATACGTTTGTTACGTCAATGCACATCAGTGAGTCGTCATTTAGCTAATTTGACTGTATTTCCCTGCTTGATTGAGGGTGTTGTCATTTTCCACTTTGTTCAAAATGTTGCACTTGGATGGGTCAGGGTTGCCGCAATTTTTATCAATGTGACCCCTGATCAGGTCCTTCTTTCACAGTTCATGATGATATCTGCTAATAAAGTTTATTGTGTCTTCATTTTGTAGAGATAATCATGCTATGGGTACTTTTCTAGATAAACACTTAGCGGAATTCTCCATCTTTGGATCTTTTCTGGATCTTGAGGCATCCACAAATGCACTTAGAAAGTGTCGGGTTTGGATTGATTTCAGTGGGTAACAATTATAAGTCACTAGGCATCTTCCAGAGTGCAGATCATTTACAGATATTGCTAACTTTTTGAGGTTATTCTCCACTTCTCAGTTTCATGTAGTTTTCAAACTTTTTGTACTTGGTAAACTCCTAGTCAATGCCTTTCAAAAAGACACTGGCTGCTGCAGCAGAAAGCAACCTGCTCAGAGCACACACCACCTTTTTGTCCTGACAAAGCAGACAGAGAAAGGGAGTCAACACGCCCTTTTCTGAGACAGAAAGGAGCTTGGTGAGCAATTCAATTCATTGTAGTTTTATATAGAGCTCTTCACTGAGTGCAGACGCAGAGCACCATGACAAGTTCTCAGGTAAAGTGCAAGCATAAATTTAACTAATTGCTAATCACAGAATTGTGATTACAACACAGAAAGTGTTTCGCAACAGAACTTATTTGCCTGTTCATGAGAATCAGGCAAGGTATGTATATTAGCGTAGCAATTCCCACCTGGTAGTTCTCGAAAAGCAGGCAAGGAATGTCTCTGGTCTACGGTGCTTTCCATTGTTGAGTAATCTGGCAGCTCAAAACTTGAAAGGTAACTGCTCAGCCTGATCTTCAGTCTAATGTTCTGATGATCTAAACGTAGCTGCTCAAAGCATTATGGGGCCTACCCCAAACTCTGATCTAATGATAATAAATTGAGTCACTCGAAACTCCATCGGGGTCCCTTAGCATGTGATTTATCCGTATACTAGTCAAAAAGGTTGAACACCACTGGTTTAAAATCATTGGAAAACAAAGTAGTTTTAACATGAATGAACCCCAAAAATATCTGTCCAGTGATTAATGGTTGAACTATGGCCAATTGACAGTGGAGAAGAGGAAAACTGAAATTCTGCACAGCACCATCCTTGAAGAAATTAAACCTCAATTATAAAAGAGAAAGTCCAAGACAATGTCAAATACAGTCATCTTGGGCATTCTATAGTAGTTGTCTGTGTTGGGCTGTCCAATCTGGCAGCAGAATCTTTCCATCCAATAATTTGAAGGCTCCCAGTATCTCAGATTACCTTTCCATTGGCTGGAGAACAGTGATGAGCCCATAGCTGCTGCTTTTTAAAAATACTAACTGCTTGGCAGGTAACCACCCTTCATAAAGTGGAAGAAGTGATTTGAATTGAGGACCAGAAAATGAAAAAACATCAGGATAGATGCTAAGTTCTCAAACCAGGAAATCAAACCAAACCTAGTCAAAATAACATTGCTAAAGAATCAAAGATCAGGAAGACTAATGTAGAAGAGCAGAGTGCTAAGTGTCACTATGAATATGTGTCAAACTCAGATAAAGAGGAAGGGAACAGAGCGACGTTTATACAATCACACTGCTGACGTCATGTGTCGTGATCTTCAACCCGATTACCATAGTGATGCCACAACAATACTCATCACAAAATAGTGGTGCCCATATAAAACAAAATAGCATTGGAAAAAGCCACAGATCAGTTCTAACAATATTAAAAAGAAACTGTAACAGAAAATTTCTGATTTGGATTCAGCTTCCATAAACACATAATAATGTAAATGATAATTCAGAAATTCAGATCCTTAATGGAGTAAAACATTACATTTGAATAATAATCACAACAGGAGTAGGTATCAAAACAGTTACTGATATGTTAAGTGAGCTACCAGACAATGCTTCTGTAAAGAAGTGGGGGAAAAAACTGTCTCTTGGAAATGGAGCATAACAAAACACAACCCATAATGAGACAAAAAGACGTACTCCCTGAAACCTGGCTGAAAAGAAAATGCTCTCCGTACCTGTGTTTTTAAGATCGTGCTTTGACTAGTACAAAGCTCTGTGCGTGGTGAGGATAGTATCCTCCATTAGGGGTAGCTCCTGTTGGCTGACAGGAATTGAGGTCCCCACACTGGCTCTGGTTTTTGGGTTGCCCCTCTCCTAGTATAAGCCCTTTTTCCCAATATGACATATAGCCTGTATTTTAAGGCTGACCAATGGCAAGACATGTAAAATTCCATGAAAGTCACTTAAGCTGTTTTTGCATGATTAGTTACTGTATTTGGATGGACTTATCGATAATTCAGCTATAGTCCAGCTGACTTTTATGTTTGCAGGTTCTTCTTGAGTGCATGCAAATCCAGCTTTATATATTCATGATAAAAACATTTTAAGCCTAACCTCTTAAGAGAAACACGAGTAAAGTCACACAAGTTGTATTTTACAAAATGAGTACACTTGCATTAGTATTCGCAAAGGTTTTTCACGCCTCTGAAATGACATTTCTTGTATTAATCTAGCAACCATTCTTGCGTAGTGGATTTGACGTCCTCTTCTTTGGTGTAGTACATCCCAATGTGGTAGTCATTCAGATTGGTAAAGGGCTGGAGAATAAGTTGGGTGGTGCATCTCTTTGACTCCACCATTTCGCAGAGCTATGTGGATGATAGTGTTGTCGTAATACAGAACTACAATGGTCAATGGTTTTACTCACCGCTTTTTCCTGATTGACTATCATAAACACCAAAGCAAATCACCTTACTGTTATGTGGGCCTTTTGGAGCATGTAATCCATATGGACTATATGAAATATCCTAAATGTAAATAATTTTGCACTGTTATTGGATAACCAGTATTTTTATCTCTGGCTTAAGTACCCTCTCAATGTTTTTTTTCTCTTTGCCCATTATATATTATTTTATCTGTTTCCTTCTTTTGTTTGTTTCTGTTTTATTTCTTGTTAGTGAATATTTTTGTTATTTAATTGTATTGCATTTCTTGTATATTTATTACTTGTGTCCCTTGTCCTCTTAATTTTGAGCCTAAAGGTGCATTATAGCTGTGTGACTGCCACCAAGTCATTATAAGCCTGAAAAAACGTCAATGCCAATACAGAGGCCTTGGATTTTACTTATGTTTGTTTGACTCTGTGTTTTTTTTGGGATTATTTGAATTTGACTTTACTTCTTTTAATTTCTGATTCATGGACTTTGCCTTGGGTTGTGGATTTAGATTCTGAATTGTGAGTTTAACTTGTTAACTTTTCAGCTTGCTTTCTGGCAAACAGTTTTTGACTTGGTTTTTTTTTTTCTTGTTTTGCCCCTTTGTCCCACTTTTTGAGACTGATTGGCCATTTGATTACACTCAGTTTTGACGTGATTAATGCGCAGACTTGAATTTGAAATGCAATACACTCAGAGAAGCAGCTAAGTGAAACGCAGCACATTTGCTTTGCATTTTGTTACAACAATTAAATGCAGTCCACTTTTGTATTGCATTTTAAACTGACATGAAAATCATCTGCCGTGTTGAAAAGCAATCGATTGTTTCATTGATACCTTTTTAATCACAACACAATTAACCAATGCCAAAATTAAATGCACCATGTGCTGTGTGTTATATATAATACATTGGATAGCCTTTAATTTTGGCACAAATACTCTTCCATACAAATCAACTGAACTGTAGGCCTTTTAAGGCAGGCTATTAATTTATGCATTTATCAGTTATGAATTTATGTCTATTATTTTAATTGTTTATTTCACCAGCTTTAACCAATGACAGAATAAGGATGGGGATCTCTTAAAATTTGACTCCGATTTAATATTAACATTTAAAGGTTACCTTTATTGTAAGTTATGATTGATTTTTAGCCACTGCACAAGCTTGAAATTATATAAAGAAATGGAGTAATATAATTACAACAACATTTATTTATATGCAACATTTTCATACAACAATGTAGCTCAAAGTGCTTTACAAGATGACAAAAAGAAAGTTACAAGAAAAGAAAAGCAATTGAGATAAGGTAGTAATATTAAAGAATTAAGTAACAACAAAACAAGGTACGGTCAAATGTCCAGGAGGACAGGAAAAACAAAAGAAATTGTAATTAGGCTGGATAAGAAAACAAAATCTGCAGGGGTTCCACGGTCAAAAAGACCACCCAGCCCCGACTGGACATTCTACCTAACATCAATGTTCCTAAATCAAACCTCTTAAGTTTCATGCTGCACATGATAAGAGTTTGTTGAAGCTGGTCTCGTGGACAGCTAAGACACTCACTCGCCTTCATTTCATGGTGACTTGATCAGGTGGTGCAGATCGCCACCACCGAAGAACCAGAAAAGACAGCAGAGAATAGTGCGGATTAGCACAGATTGTGAATCCCTAAAGAATATGATAATTCTGTACCCATGTAGTCTATTAAGAATACAACTGAAAGGTAGCTATAAAAAAGACATATTAAAATAATGTGTTTTTAACAGTTTTTTAAAGTGCTCCACTGTATTAGCCTGGAGAATTTCTATTGGTAAGCTATTCCAGATTTTAGGTGCATAACAGCAGAAGGCTGCCTCACCACATCTTATAAGTTTAGCTCTTGGAATTATAAGCTGTGGCGGATGGCCAAGATGCCCCTTCGGTATATGTTCAGGGGGAGCAGCCATGGACTGTACAATACCTCCCCCTGGACACTAGATGGCAGCCCCCCTGGGTTGGAGTGGTGCCTCGGTTTCCCACAGGGCTCCATGGGAATTGGAGTTGTGTGCAACCCTGTTGGGTTCCACAGGCGCCACCAGGGAGTGCTGCAGCTGGGACTCCTGAGCCCATGTGGGCAGTGTATTCGCTACACCCGGAAGTGCAGCCGGAACTTGGCAGTCAACCACCTGGAGCACTTCCGGGTGGACTATAAAAGGGGCCAGTAGCCACCACTCAATGGCCAGAGTCGGGAGGAGGAGGACGAAGCTTGGAGAAGGAGTGGTGGTGCCGAATAAGAGTGTTTGTCTTTTGGATGTTTTTGTCTACTTGGGACTGTGTTGTGCCTGTGAGGGTCATGGGGAAGACGTGCCCCACAGGTGAAGAAGAATAAAAAGTTCTTGGTTTTATACGTGCCTCCAGTGTGATTCTGTGTCAGGTCAGGCTCCTATATAGCACCTTCTTACAAAACAGACCTCCATTAGAAGATCTAAGGTTATGATTTGGAGTGTAAGATGAGAGGCATTCCGAGATATAGGCTGGAGCGAGATTATTTAAGGCTTTAAAAACCATTAGGAGTTTTTTAAAGTCCATTCTAAGTGACACGGGTAACCATTGTAACAACACTAAACTGGTGAGATGTGCTCAGATTCTCTTTTTCTCTTTATGATTCTGGCTGCTGCATTCTGCACTAATTGCAACCAATTGATGTTTTTCTTAGGTAGTCCTGTCAGGAGTGCATTGCAGTAATCTAGTCAACTAAAAACAAAAGTGCGAATTAATTTTTCAACGTCTTGTAAAGTTATAAGTGCTCTAACGTTTGCTACATTTCTTAAATGAAACAATGCAGTCCTCATAATCTGGTTAATATGTGATTCAAAGTTTAGGTCAGAGTCAATGATTACCCCTAAATTCTTTACCTGTACTTTGATTTTTAAACCTAATGGATCAATCACTAAGATTTCTGTTTTTTCTTTATTTAGTTTGAGAAAGTTACTACTCATCCATTCTTAAATACTGCTAAGATATTGGATCAGAGAGTCAGGAGCATCAGGGTCATGAGGCGTGTGGGGAACAGCCTGGACACAGACAGGCAGACATCATTTTGTCACCCAACACACGTTTATTATACAATTACTATTTACAGAATTGCCACACAACCCACAGACTTCCCCAAAGTCCAGGCCAATACCACAATGCCTCACTCTCTTCAGGCCGCCTCCTGTCTCTCCTCTAAGACCTCGTCCTCTTCCACCCGACTCCAGCCTCAAATGAAGGGAGGCGGCCCCTTTTATTCATATCCGGATGTGCTCCAGGTGTGCACCGGCAATCTTCAACCCGAAACACCCCAGTGTGGCGGAAGTGCCGACTGTCTCCCCGGAAGCACCCCGGGTGTTCCCCTTCTTCTTCCCCCCAGCACTTCCTGGTGTGGCAGAAGTGCTGGGGTCCAGGGTCCATCACTCACGGGGATGCTCCCTGGCGGTGGCCATGGGCCCTACAGGGTTGAGCTTCTAAGCCCTGTACCCATGGCCCCCAATACAACCAGGGCGGTCACCCCCTCGTGGTCTGGAGGAGGCATGAGCCCTCCTCCTGTCTCCCCGGGCGTCCCAGCCGGGTAGGAACCCCAGCCGGGTGCCACAGGCGCTAGCGATAAATAAAGCTCTGTCTCATCAGCATAGCTGTGATAGCTCACCTTGTGCTTTGAGATAATCTGACCTCACGGAAGCATGGAGATTGAAAAGAGAAGCGGACCCAGAATAGATTCTTGTGGTTCACCACATACAATATCATAGGTCTCTGAAGTACAATCACCACAACTAACAACAAATTTTCTGCCTATTAAGTACAACTGAAACCAATGTAAGACACTGCCTGAGAGGCCCACTCACTGTCTAAGTTGATTTATAAGAATACCGTGGTCTATGATGTCAAGTGCTGCACTCAAGTCTAATTGGACAAGAACAGACATATGGCCTCTGTCTGCATTAACCCACAAATCATTTACTGCTTTAACCAGTAAAGAAATTGTTCTGTATAGTTCGGGTCAATCTATTCCAGTGAAATAATTTAACTCAGTTTAAAGGGCATGCTGGGATTCAGTTGGATTAACTTTGGGGGATGTACTATATTATTTCTAATATCATTTATTTTGTGTTTAAAAAAATATAGCAAAAGCCTCACAAGTATGACTAGTAGTTTTTAGGAAGCATTCCATTGACTAAGTTGGATTTAAAAGACAATCAATAGGTAAAAATAAAACTCTTGGATATCTAGCAATTATCATTTATAATTTTAGAGAAATATGTCTGCCTCTCAAGGTGGACTACATTGTTATATTAAGTTATTTTTGTCTTCAATATTTCTTAGTGAACTATAAGTTTAGTTTTTCTCCATTTACGCTCAGCTCTCTGGTATGTTCTCTTTAAATCAGATACTTTTTGGGTCTGGCAGGGTATAATAGTACTGGAGGATTTCTTAACTGTCTTTTCAAGGGCCACTGTGGCAAGTGCAGCTCTCACCTTAGCATTAAACTTTTCTACCTTACTATTTACAATATTAGCACTATTGAGGTAAACACTACTTCTTACTGATTGTTTAAAATATCAGCAAACATTGAAGCTGCAGATGTAACAAAATAGCATTTTTAATAATATACTTCTCATTAGTTATAGTTATCAGTATTTATACTTTAAATAGTATTTAAAAATGGTCTGACATACCAATATCTACAACCTGCCTCACGTCAACTTTTAATCATTTTGAAATGATTAAATCCAGGGTATGTCCTCCCTTATGTGTGGGCTGGCTTACGTGCTGACTTAAATCAAAAGTTCAGAAATTCTCGTGCTTTTGGGTTACATTGCCTATCCACGTGAAAATTTACATCGCCTACAATTAGGAACCTGTCATAGTTAGTTATTATCATAGAAACTAAGTCAGAATTCCTTAACAAAAGACGCATTCTATTGTAGTGTCCCGGCCAGGGTGAAGCCTGGAGGAAAAAGTGACAGTTGGATTGATTGGGGAGGGCAGAGAACAGCACGGAGGACTGACAGTCAGTGACCTGATTGATAGTAAAGGAAAGAAAAGGGGCAGCACTCTGAATGGTGGGACAGGGAATGAAGGCAGGGATTTCTGCATGGTTTGAGGAGCAGCTAAGAAGGTGTAGAGGGTGAGAGAGGAGGAGTTGAGCTGGGTATGTCAGGTGGGTTACAGAAGTGGAACCGGAGGGTTTTTTTTTTTTTTGGTCCGTTTGACGGTGTCTCTCAGGGCCATAACAATGAGAGATTCATAGATAATTATAAACTGTTCTGCAATCCCTTCTTTGTCCTGCTGTGTTTTTTTGCCTTTTCAAAACTGTCACAATGAGGTCACTACAATATTTTGGAAGTCTATAAATGGTCAATACGAGAGACTGTGATACTCCTTGTATAACCACAGGAAGATACTTGAAAGACGCAAAAGTACGAAAACTGATGTTATTACAGTTTTAAAGGCTTGATTAAATACTCCTTTTTTTGACTTCCATCCATCCATTATCCAACCCGCTATATCCTAACTACAGGGACACGGGGGTCTGCTGGAGCCAATCCCAGCCAACACAGGGCGCAAGGCATGAAACAAACCCCGGGCAGGGCACCAGCCCACCGCAAGATGCACACACACACACATATCCACAATTTAGAATCACGAATGCATCTAACCTGCATGTCTTTGGATTGTGGGAGGAAACCCAAGCAGACACGGGGAGAACATGCAAACTCCACGCAGGGAGGACCCGGGAAGTGAACCCAGGTCTCCTTACTTCGAGACAGCAGTGCTACCCACTGCGCCACTGTGCCGCCCCTTTTTTTGACTTGGGAAACGGAATGAACAAAGCTGTAATTCGGAGGTGCTACTTCAATTAACCATCTGAGCTGAGCCATGTTTCACTTAGTGAGAGAAAGTCAGTTTTCCTATCCCTGATAAAATCGTTAATGTAAAAGGTCTTGCTGGTTAACGCTTTAATATTAAGTAAAGCCATATTTAAGGTCTCGGAAGAGCAGAGGTGAATTAGATTGTTAATGATGGCTTGAAATAGTAATTAAGTTATTTGTGTTAATACTTCTTTGTGTGGATTTTTAATTTAATATATAATCTGTTGTTATAGTTCTAATAAAGTGCTTATCTATAAGTGAAGTGGTAATTACATTATTCGCTTTTATAACGCTTTGTGTGAGTGTTTTAGTTAGACTATGGTTGGTTATCATAGTGCTCATACAGTACACATCTACAGTAAAGGTGAACTCACTACAGAATTATCACATTCCCGCATGGCATTATAAAAAACATTAGGACTAAAATTACATAATCAGGAAAGACCGATCATCTTTAAAATGTTGTCAGAGAAGATCTGGACACCAAATCTGTTAGGATGCAGACCATCTTGTCTGAAGAAACAAGATCTTTCCCAGAAAAGATCCCAGTTGTCCACAAAACTGATGTTTCATCTCTTGCAAAGCCTGTCAACCAGTTGTTTAAGGACAGCAGTCGATTGTAGGCTTCATTCGACCCTCTAACCAGTGGCAAAGGACCTGAAATGGTGATTAACGCAGGCAGGGTCCTCTCTTTTGTGGCTTGAATTAGTGCTGCAAAGGCCATCTTCAGAACCTCCAACTGTCGATACTGAATGTCATTTATGCCCGCATGGACAACGATGGTTCCAACAGCACTGTCCTTGTGCTTCTCAAAGACTGTTGGTGCTCTACTTGTACTGTTTTGTACTCGTGCACCAGTGGGCAGGGCATGAAATTTTGAGGTTGCATACAATTGAATCCCAGATAACAACTATATCACCAAAGTCTGCTGGCACTCTGGGGGAGCAGAGAGGGTCTCTGGGGGTTTTGAAATGCAGTGCTTCCCTGAGCCAATAGAGGTGTCTTAGCCTTGAGCCCCCGCCTGAATGCTGAAACAGCCATATTCCATTGTTGTTGACATTTCGAATAAGAGTGAGTATAAAACTTACTAGACCCAGTGAGCAAACAGCACGGCACAGGTTCTGCTGAGGAGGTCTCTTTTTGCAGGCGAGCTTTTAGATCCCTGATGTGTGTCTGTCTGGCATGGAATTGCAGACACTGCCTCTCAACGGCCCGGAGTTCCTCATCAACATGCTGCAGCTAACAGTCTGCCATCTTCATCTTCTGCTTCACGTCCTAAAAGAGACAGAGAGAGAGGGATTTGCATAAAGTAAACATTGGTTAATGGCTAAGAACACAAACCTGCCTTCTGTGAGACGGCCTTAGAATCTTCCAAACTCTGGTTATTGTGTTCTGTCTCCTTATACAGTTAGGTCCATAAATATTTGAACAGAGACAACTTTTTTCTAATTTTGGTTCTGTACATTGCCACAATGAATTTTAAATGAAACAACTCAGATGCAGTTGAAGTGCAGACTTTCAGCTTTAATTCAGTGGGGTGAACAAAACAATTGCATAAAAATGTAAGGCAGCTAAAGCATTTTTTTAACACAATCCCTTCAAGTAATTGGACAAATTAAATAACTGGAAATTAAATGTTCATTTCTAATATTTGGTTGAAAATCCTTTGCTGGCAATGACAGCCTGAAGTCTTGAACTCATGGACATCACCAGATGCTGGGTTTCCTCCTTTTTAATGCTCTGCCAGGCCTTTACTGCAGCAGCTTTCAGTTGCTGTTTGTTTGTGGGCCTTTCTGTCTGACGTTTAGTTTTCAACAAGTGAAATGCATGCTCAATTGGGTTAAGATCAGGGGCCTCATGTATAACGCCGTGTGTAGAACTCACACTATAACATGGCGTAAGCACAAAAGCGGGAATGTGCGTACGCACAGAAAAATCCAGATGCAGGAATCTGTACATACGCAAACTTTCACATTCTTCCACTACATAAATCCCGATCAGCGTGAAAAGTAACACACGTGCACGCGTCTTCTGTCCCGCCCCAACTCCTCCCAGAATTATGCCTCTTTGAATATGCAAATCAATATAAATAGCCTTCTGTGAAAAGACAATGGGAAAAGCACAGGAGGAAATATAAGGAATTTCAGTGAATACCAAGTGGAGGCAAAGGAAAAATGTACTATTTGTTGGTTTAAACAGTGGGATAATCAACAAAAGGAAGTTGATCGAGTGACAGAGTGTCGGAGAAACTCGAAGGCTCAAGTTCACAAAGTCGCACAGTGCCCGAAATAAAAAAGAAATCACATATCAAAGTTGCCATGAAAAGGCGAGTCGTAGCCCACCGTCTGAGTGTCATATAAAAGCTTATTAGGGTACAGACAAAAAAAATAGGCACACAGTGGGAAAAAGCACGAAATGTCAACTTTAATCTCGAAATTTCCACTTTAATCACGTAGTTTATTTTGCCATTAAAGTAGAACATCATAAACTTCATGGTAAAATCGTTTAATTTACTAGTTTCTCAAATCCCATTGTAACTAAAGTGGCACATTAAATGCTTTGTTTTGTATTTGATCTTCTATGTACTCTACATGTGTGAATCACTACCCGCTTCTTAAACGGGCTTTCTCTTTCTCCGACAGGACACATAATCCATTACGTTCGTGATATTACAGCTCTCTGAATAATTAAAATACTAAGATGTATACGCGATATCATTTTCATGATGATAGGAATGAAAGCATGTTATTAAACATGGGAACACGGTGGCACAGTGCTTGTTCATATCTCACGCAAGAGGCTTGCGGCGCCATGCGCGACCTTCGATGAAATAATTTACTACAGAAGTCCTGTCTCTTTCAAACGTACTAACCTCCAATTCCTGTCCTTACTTTTCTTCCTCCAAAAACCCAATCGCCACACAATCAGCTATATAGACGTGAAGCCATCTGTAAGCTTAGAACGCCGATTCTTCAAAACTTTTAAGTAACATTGAAATATCTTCGTAGTACATGTTTAATTATTCTACCCATCTATCCTTCCAGTGTCGCGTTAGCACCAGCAAGAATACAACGCAATGCAGGAACAATCCCTGAACTAGCTAGTGCTGCGGCACCGTGTCCTCACGTTTAATTATTAACAATACAGATTATTTAAATGAAGTTAAAGTTTTATCTGTATAATATAATCAACATATTTTGCTGCATTTCATCTTAAAAATGATATCGTCATCATATGTAAATACGCGCTTCATAAAGTGCCGCAGGTTGTGCAATATTATAACTGTAGTGCAAGTTTACAGTGAGGTGATTGTACTTATAAGTCCAAACAGTTCTACAAGGAGCACTTGATGGACTGATTGAGTGCATTTATAGTTCTTGGGATGAAACTTTTCCTAAACCGCGAAGTCCGTACAGGGAAGTCTCTGAAGCGTTTTGCCGTGGCTCAGGCAGCGTCTGCTTCATGCTGTATACTGATAATTCTCTTTCCGATCATCTGCTGCTGTGATTCACACTCGGATACAGTGATATAAATACTCCGAGTGGTGCAGTGAGAGTAATATGGAAAAAGATGATCCGCTGTGGCAACCCTTAACGGGAGCAGCTAAAAGAAGAAGAAGATGCAGTGAGAATTACAACGCTAAAGCAGTTCTGGTATTTGGAATACTATGGCTATTCCCTGGACCATTATATTGCTGCAGGTTAATTACAATCAGATGCATTACACTAATAAACAATATGCAGCTGGTTTCAGTGTATTTATAAAGCCGCGTCAGGAATGTGGAGCTAAGAAAGAAAGGGTGACCACACAGGAACAGGAGCACTGCTTTGACACTGGGTGCCGCCAGTCTGCAAAACTGAGCGGAGAAATTGCATACGCCAAGGTATGAGTTACCGTGGAAATGTGCGTGGCTTGACGCCAAGTTTAAGTTTTATACATCACGATTTGAGCGTGGAAACGTTCGTACGCAACATTTCTGTGCTTACGCACCGTTTATACATGAGGCCCCTGGTGACTGGCTTGGCCATTCAAGAATTTTCCACTTCTTTGCTTTAATAAACTCCTGGGTTGCTTTGGCTGTATGTTTTGGGTCATTGTCCATCTGTATCATGAAATCAATATGACTGCATTTAGCTGGATTTGAGCAGACAGTATGTCTCTGAACACCTCAGAATTCATTCGGCTGCTTCTGTCCTGTGTCACATCATCAATAAATACTAGTGTCCCAGTGCCACTGGCGGCCATGCACGCCCAAGCCATCACACTGCCTCCACTTTGTTTTACAGATGATGTGGTATGCTTTGGATAATGAGCTGTTCCACGCCTTCTCCATACTTTTTTCTTGCCATCATTCTGGTAGAGGTTGATCTTGGTTTCATCTGTCCAAAGAATGTTTTTCCAGAACTGTGCTGGCTTTTTTAGATGTTCTTTAGCAAAGTCCAATCTAGCCTTTCTATTCTTGAGGCTTATGAGTGGCTTGCACCTTGCAGTGCACCCTCTGTATTTACTTTCATGCAGTCTTCTCTTTATGGTAGTCTTGGATATCGATACGCCTGCCTACCCCCTGGAGAGTGTCGTTCACTTGGTTGGCTGTTGTGAAGGGGTTTCTCTTCACCATGGAAATGATTCTGCGATCATCCACCACTGTTGTCTTCCGTGGAAGTCAAGGTCTTTTTGCGTTGCTGAGTTCACCAGTACTTGCTTTCTTTCTCAGGATGTACCAAACTGTAGATTTTGCCACTCGTAATATTGTAGTAATTTCTCGGATGGTTTTTTCTGTTTTCGCAGCTTAAGGATGGCTTCTTTCACCTGCATGGAGAGCTCCTTTGACCGCATGTTGTCTGTTCACAGCAAAATCTTCCACATGCAAGCACCACACCTCAAAACAACTCCAGGCCTTTTATCTGCTTAACTGATGACATAACGACAGACTTGACCACACCTGCCCATGAAATAGCCTTTGAGTCAATTGTCCAATTACTTTTGAGCCCCTGAAATGAAGGGATTGTGTTCAAAAAATGCTTCAGTTGCCTCACATTTTTATGCAATCGTTTTGTTCACCCCACTGAATTAAAGCTGAAAGTCTGCACTTCAACTGCATCTGAGTTGTTTCATTTAAAATTCATTGTGGTAATGTACAGAACCAAAATTAGAAAAAAGTTGTCTCTGTCCAAATATTTATGGACCTAACTGTACCTTGTTGTACAGCTCAAGATAAATTATTGGACCAATTTGGAGCAGCAACTGAAAACAAAAACTGTGATACAATTACTTAAATCTTTGCAGTTGGAATGAGATGAAGCTGTCTTTACTCCTGGGCATGTGCATGTGGACTTTTAAACTTGATATTGATGACAGACAACATGAAAAAGGCGTTCAGTAGGTGTTTTTGGCACCAAACAGTACTTCTCCCTTATCCTGAACTGAAGTTTAACTTACCTTCCAAGAAAGAGTTGGCTTTCTTGGGAGTCTTTTTGGAGGACAATCATTTAATAGGCTGTAACCCCTGTGGTAGTTTATCTGAAGCCGGTGACAATGTGTTTCCCTGTAACATAAATCTCTTGATCTTTGACCTATAGATAAGGTTACTGATGATGCAATGCATAGGATAGGTATACAGTGTGCATTAAAGTCGTTTATGGTGGGCCGATTAATAACTATATTCTTCTGTCCACACCCACTCTAGTATCGTATAGGACATAATTCTGTCTGATTCTTTGAAAGATGAGATCTTGCATTTGTAGTAGCATTGTTAGCTAACAATTAGGAACAGAATATTTTTTGTTTAAAATAAATAAATACAAGAATGTGCCAAGGCATTGCTTGTCCATTAGCTCATGCAAGTATGAATTTTACTGTATGCTGGACACTAATGGTTCTATAACCCTTTAAACAAATGTGGATTTAGAGATCTTTAGCCACTTGCTAGACATTTGCATACCCATATGTGGCACGTCATTAGAAACTGTATCCAGCAGAGGGCGGTAACTCCCTGGGAATTTAGTTCTTATGATTCTCTCACTTCAACAAATAAATAAAAGTAAAACAGTGCAAATGTCTAGTTAGCTGTTTTAATGCTGAATGTCAGTGAGTACAATTGACAGGAGATCACAGAGGAATTCTTGTTTCTCTTTCATGGTGCCTCAGCTTTGTCTACTGATAAGCTCTCCCACTTCATCTTCAAGATTTCTTTGTGTTCCAGCCTTTAGAGAATTTATTCCAAGAATCAGCCAATCAGGTAAAGACACATTCTTTATATCTGGTTTCTCCGCTTTAACAAGCTAACCTCAGCCCATTAGAATTCCGTTCATTTTTCTAGATATGGCCCAGCCAGTTCATTTATGTGCCTTTTTGTAATTAACTAATGTTCAAGTTAATTAACTAATGTGTGCGGTAGGGAAAGCAGGAGGCCCCAGGGACAAAATGTTGAGGAGGCTGCAGGATTTTTTTTGTGGTCTTTACATTTCGGGAGTCAGCAGTAGCATAGTCAGGGATTTTTGCCAAGCTGGTACGCAGTGATTGTTAAAATTCTTTCATCGTCTTATGGGACTAAACCAAACTCAAAATCACAAAATAAAGCGTGAGTCAAGATACTAATTCAGACCTGTAATCGGTTCTCTGTCTTAATGTTTAACTGAAGTCTTTCCCTTGTTTAAGGTGTGCACACCACCTTCTCTTAAGTTGTGCTGATATCACAAATAGAGTTGATCAGCAAAATTTGCCAAATCATTTTTTGTAGTGAGTATGCTGTGTTCACTGGTGAGTTTGTTGGCTTGATATTTCTATGCAAATTCATTGTGCGCCCCGATTTAAATAAACATTTTTTTTTCCAGTGACTTATGATGCTTTGCGAGGCAAGTGTGACATCACAGAATTGTAGCAGCCATGTGCAGAACTTTCATGCATGAATACTGTAAGCATATTTCACCTCATATTTTACATCGCTGCCCAGTCTGCTTTGCGCATGTGTGATGTCATTACGCGATAGATTTTCACCACGCAGGCATTTTTAAAAAAAAAAAAACTTGTAGTATGTTCAGTTGAAGGGTGTACTAACTGACTATAATGAGAATATTATGAGTACTGCCACCAAGTATGTAATGCTAATCCCTGTGCACTCATTCACTCACCACTGTATCGTATGGCTTATTTCGTATGCTGGCCAAATGCATGCGTAATTAGCCATGCAGCACACCGATGAGTCACAATAAATCTTAAAGGAGCTGTCCCACTCAAAAAATATGCAAGAGACTGTGAAGAAATAATAAGGAAAGAATTATTTTTTATTTACGAGGTATTTCTGTTTTCTTAGTGGAAGAAAAAAGTATGAAGCATCTGCATAGATTGGTTGGAAGGATAAGTCGCTACTTCAAACAATTGAATGAGCCAGTCCAACAGTGCCGCTTGGTTGCATGGACAGTCAATGACCCAAAAACTGGAACTCTGTGTGCGCAATATTGTTTTTTGCTTATTGCTAGTTTGTAAAACCAAAACGTTAAAACAAAAATCAAAGTCAAAGAAAATGCACACAAATTTTAAGATTCCTAAATCTTCAAGGTGAAAAGTTGATTCTTAGAAAAGAATTCAGAAACTCAGACGTAGAGGGTAATGCGCTGCCATCGTAAATAGTGGTGACTTTGCCAATGGCATCCAGCATTTCCTCCAGAAGTCCTGTGCCAGCAAGTGCAGTTTCAAACTACAAGAGGTCCAAAAATGGAGTCTTCTATACCCAAAACTGAAGTTAAAATCCCATAAATAATAATATTTATCAAGTAAAAATAATATAAGATGAAGAACGACATAATAATTAATTAATAACACTGTAAGACAGGTAATTATGGCATGCAGCTTCAGTGATGATTTCCTCTACTGTAAACATTCATAATCCAAAAGGAGAAAAGAAAGCTTAAGGAGGTGAGACAGACTTACTTTGTAGTGTGCTGGAGTACAGACGTTTATGAGGGTCGACCTAAAAATTAATTAGAATAAAAAAAAAACCTTAATTATACAACAAACAGCAATTCCAAGTCAGTCACTGTCCATAAACTCCCTTTGAGATGAAGTCCATGTGTTCCAGCACTTCTCCCATTCCTGTCTTTTCTTATCATGTCTAGAGCCTCTTGCGATTTTTTTCCTGAATTTTTTCATCTGTTGCAAATTCTCTTCACTTCATGCTCAGTTTTGATTTCAGGAACAAATAGAAGCCACAGGGAGCGAGATTTGGCAAATTCAAGGAGTGCAAACAACAACCACTTTGTTTTTGGTGAAAAATGTGGTGTGTGCCGGTGCAGTTTCATAGTGCAAAATGCAGTTTTTGCATGCGCCGCTGCTCCCGACGTTTTCTTCCTGTTGTATTCCTGCAGATGCCTCAGCAGTTCAGTATAATGTCGTTGATTCACAGTCTGTCCAAGGAGAACAAACTCTTTATTAACTAGTCTATCAGTGTCGTAAAACGCAATCATTTTTGTCTTGATATTCCATATGATCTGATGTGCTTTATTCAGCTTGGAGGAAACAAAATCACCAAGTCACATACACGATTGTAGAATAAATGTCAGAGATATGAATCTCGATCAGATAAGCACAATGCTACTCGGTGGACTGCTTAACAACAGTGTGGGCATACGATCCTTAGCCGCTTAGTCGACAACCACACCCAACTCTCCTGCTATTCCGGAAATTTTTGTGTCACCCCTCATGTATGGCAATGCTTTATTATTAAGCTCTCCCTATCAGTATCACTATGAAAATAAAATGAATTCAGATGGTTGACTTTAATGTGGACAGAGCAGATTTTATTAGAATCTTTGCTAACAAAAGCAGTGATTTCTATGGGACAGCATTCGTATTGTGTTGCATCTTCGCAAACATAGATGGTACCAAAAAAAGCAAAAATATAGCCATTAATTATCCTCAATGTATCAATGTACAATGCAGAAAAAATGCAAAATCTCTCCAGTATTAAGAACCCAATATCATCTTGAGATGCCAGCTTGTGATTGCTTATGGCAGTGCATGGACACACAAAGAGGACGAGCTACTGTGTGTCTCGAAGGACTGGTGTTTGGGTGGTAAAAGGTTCTCTTCCAGACTCTCAGTCAGTAAACATGGTGGAAGAGGGATGACTTAGCCAAACCTTTCATATTGCGGGAATAATCAAATCAAGTGAATTAACTGAAAGCAGATGAAATGGCACGTAGGCGCTGGCTTTGCTCTGCGGAGCGCACTGAAGCAGCTGCCAATGCGATTGGGCAGCACATGGCACAAAAGTTATTCAATGTGATGTCTGAGACTAGGGCAGCCTGAGGCTGCGGCCTGCCCGTGTTCCATTTAACCCCCTGCTCGCTGATTTCAATCACAGGGAGAAGCGTCAAACGCTGGTGAAGCATTGCTACAAAATGGCAGAAAAGCTGAAAACGATGAGACTAAGATATAGATGTGTGTCAGTGTTCTGCTCTGTACTATGCACTGCAGATTTAGTGTGGGAGAGGATACGTTTGTTTTACTCATTTTCTGTATGTGGCCAGTAAGTTAATTCAGTTCCAGCTGCATTTCTTTGGGAGCACAATCACAGAGCACTCTGTTAGATCACTCCATCTGTCCTTATTTCCTGCACTCCCTTCAATGGCTGTCTGCTAAATGAGTTCACTGACATTTATTACAAAAAACATTTTTCTTAGTTTACTGTCATAATGTACTTTGCTGGATCAGTCAGTGGTTCATTTCTTGAGACTTGCATTTGCTTGATTTCATTGAAAGTGGCCCTGTGGCACAGCAGTTAGAACTGCTGCCTTCCAAAAGAGCGAGTCTGGTAATATTTTGAGGTACTTTGCCTTACTCGGCCATACCATATAATTGCATCCTTGCATGACAGGAGACTTTACATTGTCCCTGTGTGGATGGAAGCAGAAGTGTGCCTAATCCTGGGCTAGCATTCCAGCCTCAGCTTGCATCGGTATGAGCTCCACAGGCCCTGAAATGGAAAAATTACAGAAGGAAAATGGATGGATAATGCAGTGTTTATGAAATAATTTACAAACCACTAAAGCAAGAAGGCACATTTTACAAATTCCCTTTCATGGGTCCATCTGCCCCAAAGTCTGTGAACTCAATACTGTTGCCATAATCATCTTCCATGTCTCATGCCGCAGTTGTCATGCTTTAAAAAAACAGGCGCTTTAACTTCATAGACAACCAGGAGAAGAGGCAACATCAAAAATAATGCAAAGATCAAAACCAGAAGATCAAAAATACTAGCAACCAAAGCCAAAACATGTGACAAAATAGCTTATCATGAAAAGGTCAAAAGACCACCAGAGAATCAAAAAGAATAATTAATCAAAGCAGCAATCAGAGAGTTTTGGGTAATGTGTGTACATTACTTTGAGGTGCACTTTTATCCTGTTGTGTCTTGATTGGTGGTTCATGACCTCAGGTGTGAACAAATGCTGTAAACAAAGAATGCTTTCAGAAATATAAATAATGATTGTTTATTGTTATCAATTTACAAAATGCAAAGTGAGCAAATAAAAGAAAAATCTAAATCAAATGAATATTTGGTGTTACTACCTTTTGCCTTCAAACCAGCATCAGTTCTTATAGGTCCACTTGCACAAAGTCAGGGATTTTGTAGGATTCTAGTCAGGTGTCTGATCAACCAGCGGAGTGGTGGCTCTGAGGCTAGGGATCTGCACTGGCAATCGGAAGGTTGCCGGTTCGAATCCCGTAAATGCCAAAAGGGACTCTGCTCTGTTGGGCCCTTAAGCAAGGCCCTTAACCTGCAATTGCTAAGCGCTTTGAGTAGTGAGAAAAGCGCTATATAAATGCAAAAAATTATTATTATTAAAAAAATTACTATTATTAACCAATTATACCAAACTGGTGCTAATGATCATCAATGTCACACGTAGGTTGAAACACAGTCATTAACTGAAACAGACACAGCTGTGTAGGAGGCTTAAAACTGAGTGAGGAACAGCCAAACTCTGCTACCAAGGTGAGGTTGTGGAAGACAGTTTCATGTCATGGCAAGATTGAGCACAGCAACAAGACCTGCATCAGCAAGGTCTCTCCCAGACAAAGATTTCAAAGCAGACTGGGGTTTCAAGATGTGCTGTTCAAGCTCTTTTGAAGAAGGACAAAGAAAGGGGCAATGTTGAGGATCGTAGACGCAATGGTCAGCCAAGGAAACTTAGTGCAGCAGATGAAAGACACATCAAGCTTATTACCCTTCAAAATCGGAAGAGGTCCACCAGTGCCATCAGCTCAGAACTAGCAGAAACCAGTGGGACCCAGGTACACCCATCTACTGTCCGGAGAAGTCTGGCGAGAAGTGGTCTTCATGGAAGAGTTGCAGCCAAAAAGCTATACCTCCGACGTGGAAACAATTGCAAGCGACTCAAGTATGCACGAAAACATAGGAACTGGGGTGCAGAAAAATAGCAGCAGGTGCTCTGGACTGAGGAGTCAAAATTTGAAATATTTGGCTGTAGCAGAAGGAAGTTTGTCCGTCAAAGGGCTGGAGAGCGGTACAATAATGAGTGTCTGCAGGCAACAGTGAAGCATGGTGGAGGTTCCTTGAACGTTTGGGGCTGCATTTCTGCAAATGGAGTTGGAGATTTGGTCAGGATTAATGGTGTTCTCAATGCTGAGAAATACAGACAGATACTTATCCATCATGCAATACCATCAGGGAGGTGAATGATTGGCCCCAAATTTATTCTGCAGCAGGACAACGACCCTAAACATACAGCCAAAGTCATTAAGAACTATCTTCAGCGTAAAGAAGTCCTGGAAGTGATGGTATGGCCCCCACAGAGCCCTGATCTCAACATCATCGAGTGTGTCTAGGATTACATGAAGAGACAGAAGGATGTGAGGAAGCCTACATCCACAGAAGATCAGTGGTTAGTTCTCCAAGATGTTTGGAACAACCTACCAGCCGAGTTCCTTCAAAAACTGTGCAAGTGTACCTAGAAGAATTGATGCTGTTCTGAAGGCAAAGGGTGGTCACACCAAATATTGATGTGATTTAGATTTCTCTTTTGTTAATTCACTGTATTTTGTTGATTGATGAAAATAAATATAGATTAACACTTCCATTTTTGAAAGCATTTTTTGTTTACAGCATTTTTTCACACCTGCCTAAAACTTTTGCACAGAACTGTATATACAAATAAAACTAAGTCAACAGATGAAAAACAAAATTCTTTTGGTAGAAAACCCCCCAAATATTCAAGAAAATCCAAACAGGAACCACTAGAATTTCAATAAAAAAGCTAACAAATATTGGGAATCCTGACAACTGTCTCGTGGCTATTTTTCTAGCTTGTATTTGTAGTAGGAATAATTGTTAGGAGTCCGATGGCTCAAAAAGTAAGGTCAAATCTAAATTGCACAGAGTGGGATTGTGCTCTAGAAGGAATAACTAAATCACAGTTGTCATTGTCGAGCCTGCCACCACACCTTTCGTGGTACATATGGATGCCTGCTACTCAGCTGGTACCTAGTAGCCACTAAAAGAATAGCAGAATGCTGAAAGCGCTTGAGGGACAAAAGGACAGACAAGCCAAAATGAGTTAATGGAGTACAACAAAGGGGAAAAACAAACTCGAAAGGCAACATGCTTACCGTAAAAATACTCTGCAAAAAACAAATCTCTAATATATATATGTCTAATTGTAATTATTTTGTTTTTTCAGTTTAATATTTATGTGACACAAATCAGTGGTCTATTGACCATTGTCATAATACCTGTAATGACCTCGGAAATCCCAATATATTGTAAATATGGCCACTGCACAAATTGAGATTATCCTTCAGTTGGATAAAAAGAAAAGCAGCAGTCTGTAGTGTTGGTTAGTCTCAGTTCTAAGTAGGCCAAGTGCAAGGTTTGTTTCAGTTTCAATCTCTTCTTTGACTTTGATTTTTGGTTGCTTGATTTATGTTTTGATCCCCCAGCTTTGATCTTGCCTGGCACTGACTAGAACTCTGATTCACATTATTATCTCCTGGTCTTTTCGTCACTCACAATAAATGCAGAGACTGTGCTGTCAGCTGACCACTGACCAGAGTGCACATACCCTAGTAAAATAAAAAAACGGATATCATGAAGCTGCTAGCAAATTGTGTTGACATCATAAAGGTGCTACCATTTTCTAAACATAGTAAGCAAGAAAATGATTATGACTGGGTTCTTCTTTACTTTTTCTGTGCACTTTTCTAAAGTAGTTATGGTCTTCTGGTTGTCTTTTTTTTTATCATGTTTTCAGACCCAAGGAATTAAATTCTGCCTTTATTTTACCCAAAGGCTTTATTAAAAAAAAGTTCATTGTTTTTTATTTAATAATTTAACAAGTTTGTGAATGGGCAACAGACACCCCTTCTTTGTGGATGTCATGTCGTTCATTACCCAGGCAGTGTTTCATACAATTCACCAGGACAGCCTCACAATTACATCATTGATCCGACTATTTAAAAGTTGCTCTTTTTACTGCTGATTTTTCCAAATCGTGATAAAAACCTGTGTATTCTTTGGAAATCATTTCTTTGATTTTTTTCTGACTTAAAAAGACTTCTTTCTTTGTAACTAGGGGGCTTTTCCCCCTGCTTGCTTCACTCGCCAACCCCTGGGCCAGCGATATCCACTAGTAGATAGTTTTTAAATCTTTACATGGGATTGCTCCTGCCTATTTATCTGAATTGTGTGTTTTACATCAGCCATCTAGAGTGCTTAGATCTTCTGGTCAGTTGTCTCTTGTTGTCCCTCGTACCAAGTGTAAAACTAAGGGAGAGAGAGCATTTGCAGCTGCTGCTCCTCGCCTCTGGAACTCTTTACCTCATCACATAAAGGAGTCGTCTACAATTGAACTGTTCAAAACAAGATTAAAGACTCATTTCTATTCACTTGCTTTCCGTGACCTTCAGTAATACTGATGGTTTCCTCATTGTGATTATGTAACATTACTTCTGTTTATTATTTATTTTATTTCTATTTATGTTATTCATGTTAATTGTATGTTTTTCTTTAATTCTATTGTTGTAAAGCACTTTGGCCACAGCATTCCGATGTTGTTTTAAATGTGCTATATAAATAAAGTTGACATTGACACTAGCCTTTTTGCGGCTCTGTTGCTCGCATATGGGAATGTGGATGTACAATTTAAAAAGATTTTAATTTTCATTTGAAGTGTTACATTTGCATCAATGCGACATATAACTGCCCTTGACTGAATTACGTTTCTTTCTCTCTATTAAAGAAAATGACATTTTCGAATGTTTGGCTCTGAGATTTGTTAATTGTCTTTGGAAAAGCTATTCTAACGGGAAACTGTAGAACATTTTAATACGAATGGCATATCAAGGTCTCCTTTGGTGTGTAATGATATCCCCTGAAGATGTACTACATTACCTTTCTTGGATACATCCTTCTTTCTACAGTAATTTCATGCAGTGGAAGACCGGTACGTTGTTAACAGTTGTAAAAATTCTTCGGGATCTTGTAAGTTGATGTTTTCATCTTCCGCACGATTACCACCAACTGTCTCAGCATAGTCTATTGATACTCATGTAACAGATTTGCCGTGTAACCGATCGTCATTTTTGGCGTAAATTCATTTGACCTCCTCGTTTCTCGGTGCTAGGATTGCCCGTGTACTCATTTTTTCTGTTGATAACCCTTTGTGATGAAATTCTTCAATAAGATTTGGACAAAATACGTCTTCTTTAATTGGGAACTTAAAGTGAGGCAAATGTTAAAGTTTATAAGAGTTGAGAGCGCAGGAAGTGTGTCTGACAAAAACATTCACAAAACTGAGAGGTGAGAGTACCGTGGTCTTGTTTGAAAATGGTTGATGGGAGGACGTGACTTGAAAGAATCTCATGGCAATATTCTCGTCTCGCAGGACTTGGAAAAACTCTTTTCTAAAAAGTCTAGTCTCCTGAAAAGTCTTGTCACGTCGAAAGATTTTTTTATATAATAGAGAGACATTTTGTAAAAATGCAGAAAATAGCGTGTAAATTCAATAAATGTTACCAAAAACAACACATTCAGCTAGCAGCAGAAGTTGCCAGGGCCTGCTGTATTCTAAAACATGAACTCCTGCAGACCCCCGTGACCCTGTAGTTAGGATATAGCTGGATGGATGGATGGATGGATGGATGGATGGATGGATGGATGGATGGATGGATGGATGGATGGATGGATGGATGGATGGATGGACTCATAAAATTAAGTTCTTACCTCTGGCCATCCAAGTTTCTTTTACATGAAGGTAAGCACTGAACATGCAGACTTAAAATATCCAACTGCGACTTTATGTCCATTCCCTTTCTTTCACAGTTACGTCTGTTACTTTTACTATTCACCCACTGTTATGCTTGTCCACTATTTTAACCTAAGAGTCATAGTTCACATATTTGTGCTGGACCCGTCAGTTGAAGCCTAATGTCACATCTATTCTTTACAATAAAGTAATTACAGTCCCAATATTCACTCCACCTCTAGGCATCCTTTCAGATTCATGCACAACACTCTTCTACACAGTGGTCACAATATGAGAAATAAGAGTGCAGGTGGGCAATGTGGAGACACTGGCAATTGTTTTAGGATTCAGACAGAGCCAGAGATAACAGATGGGTTAATGGGCCACTGTTGGATTAATTTGCACAGTAGGGGTTAATAAAAGGAACGACTACAACAATTCCATTAATCTACAGACCGGTGTATGCAAGGAAAGGTTGTGTTATAAATGTAGCGATTCTTTATATTTTTTTTTATCAACTCTTGAGTTCACCTTGTTATTAGGTTGCCTGTTTAAAAATCTGTAGATAACCTCATAGCCATAACTATTATGTCTCAAGAATCTCCAAGTGAGACATTACCTCCTCTACCAGCACCCGGGCACCAACATGGCTGTCTACAGTTTTTTTTTAATAATTGTTATCTCTCCATGTGCCATACTAGATTAGCCCACTGGGGCTCTCAACCCTGCTTCTCAGGTACTCCTGGTGATCCTTCTGTACTTTCCAACCAGTTTATTTATAAGCACCACACTGCTACAGTTCATTCCTGAATAATCGGATGTCTTGGTTTTGCTCTGTCGGTATAGTTGCTTGCTCTTGTTAAAGCATCGTTAAACTAAAATCACCAGACATATCAGGGCTGTTCGGTCATACAGTGCCATATGCATGAGTGTCAACATCTTATGACCAATGCACATTGTCATCAGTGGTGTTTAATTCAACTAATGGTTCAGTTTCAGTTTGTTCTAAATCTACCTTTACAGCTTTGTGTGTTTTGGGTGAAGACTCCACCCCTCTCTTAAATATTGATAAATTATATTGATAATTTTGTTTGCAGCATGATGTTATTTTTATCTACCAGATGATAGCCGAATACTGTCCCGAGTGTTATTCGGGCTTAATGCTGTATATGTAATCAAAACAGGATTCCCAGAGTTAACTGTTTTTACCGAGTGACACTTGCGTTTAACACCATGGAGGTTAAAAGGCACTCACCTGTCTATATTGTTCAGAATTCCATTGGCTGATACAAGGCTATACTTCCTAATTCAGAAGTTCAGTTCATATAGAATAACTATGTCATATACATAAATGCCTTATATAGCACATGCCAATCTACACACCCCACTATCAAAATAGAGTACAATTCAAATAAGACGTGGCAAAACAAACTGCAACACACAAGCACATAATGATAAGTGCATAGTTATTACAAGAATGGGATGGTATGCATTTTTAGTGATGATAGGGGTCATTGGGTATTTTAGGTCTCAAAACATCAAACACCTTCACCCTTGACCCAGATGGGGTTGATCAGATCTTGGTTAACCTCCAGCAGGATACATCCATGGATCACCTCTCTTCATCCATAAACATCTAGAGGATCTCTCAGAAGATCCCACCACTGGTCAGATGGCTAATTTCTTCAAAGGCCCCTTAATATCAAGCAGGGTGTAAACTTGGCAGAGAGATTGGCATGGAGTTCACCAATCCTGTTTCCAGCATTGCTCAAGCGGTTCCTGGTACTTAGCCTGCTTCCTCACAAATGTCTCTTCCATCTGGTTTTCCCAGTGCATTTTGGTGAAGGCGAACTGTTTTGAGGCCTCTGCGAAAATGACTATATCAAGATGCTAAGATGTTACTGCAATGTCAGATGAACATTAGAGCTGCCTTCACAGGTCTAGCATTAACTGCTAATCACCAGTGGTGTTGAGTAAGTACCCCCAATGACTCTATGGGCTATGGTTTGGGCTATTCTCCTTCCTTCACAGAGGCTTTGTGCTTTCTGGGCAGCTACTAAGGATTTACTTTAGAGTGGTCAAGAAGGTGCTGCAGGCTTTCCCTAAACATGGTGATTTGATGGTCTGGGTAAGACATCAAAAACAGCCTGAATCAGAAATATCCAAATATGTGTTGTGTTTTTTTTGATGTTGCGTTGGTTCTTTACCTATCAGCCAAGCTGCATGCCCAGACCACTGTACTTTTCCTGTCAGCCAAAGTATTTGGCCACGCTACTACTTGATGTAATAGGGACTTGAATATATACAGTACATGTATATACACACACACTGGTCAAAATATTTAGAACACCTCAGTTTTTCTTCAAACGTAATCAGTTGAAATGCAGTGTATGACCTAAAATGGTGAAAAGGTAAGCAGTAAACTGGCATGGGTTTAAGTTTAAGTTGGTAAAAACTGAAAAAAAAATTATATTTCATAATATTTCAAATTGGCTGGGTGTCTGTTGATTCCTTAAAATTGCTCTGTCTTTCTTAAAGCAGAGTTGGGACAGGCTGTGTTATTACACCCTCTGAAGTACTACTTGGACAATATTCCAATAATAATGGCAAAAAAATGGCAATTAACAAATGAAATGAGAGCATTATTACAGTTAGAAGTGTAGGCCTTTCATTTAGAAAAATTGCAAAAAAAAATCAAAGTGTCAGTGAGTGCAGTGGTGTCCTACACAATCCAAAGGCAACGGCAAACTGGAAGATACTCTGATAGGAAGAGATCTGGCAGACCGAAAGTCACAACCCAATCAGAAGAAATGTTTCTGAGGGTCACCATCTTGCATGGTAGACACTTCACAGCACAACAGCTTTAAGCACAGCTTAACAGTGCAGGTCAAAAAAGCAAGTGTCAGTTTGTACTGTGAAGAGGAGGCTTTGTGCTGCAGGTTTGACAGGACGAGTGGCAGTGAGAAAGCCATTCCTTAAAGGACAAAACAGGGCCTTGAAATACTGCCTGTGGAATACTGCAGAGTGGAAGAAAGTCTTATGGACTGATGAGTCAAAATGTGAAAGCTTCAGTTCATCACACAGGGTGTGTGTACGCCATCGAGTTAGTGAAAGGATGGTTTCTCAGTGTGTGACACCAACTGTCAAACATGGAGGAGGAAGTGTGATGGTCTGGGGTTCTTTTGCTGGAAGGCAGAGTTGGTGACTTGCACAGAGTGACTGGCATTAAGAATTAAGAGGTTTGTCACAGCAGTTTTTAGCACCACACAATATGTTCTGGTCTGCATCTAGTAGGTCAAGGTTTCATCTAAAAAACTGATGTATTCTAAAACTTTTGACCAGTAGTGTATGTGTATATATATATATATATATATATATATATATATATATATATATATATATATATATATGCAGCTGGAGATCCACAATATATATATATGTGTGTGTGTGTGTGTATGTATAAATATATATATATATATATATATATATATATATATATATATATATATATATATACTAGGCCCTGCTCGCTTCACTCTTAATGACCCCCGGGTTTGTTTAACCAGAAATACAATTTAAAGAGATTGTTTTTTTATGGAAATTGTTACATATGCATTATGTTCACTTTTACTTTAAAACTTCAGCAATAGCAATATTTGGAATTAACTTTTCTTCAAGATCGCATTGAATTTTGATTCCTTGTTTGGTCTTATATCGTGATAACGCAACGTATAACTGCCCGTGAGTGAATATCGTTTCTTTCTCTCTTATAAATAAACCGACTTTTTCAAATGTTTGTCCTTGTGATTTGTTAATTGTCATTGCAAAAGCTTTTCTCACGGGAAACTGTAAATTTTTTAATACAAATGGCATATCAAAATCTCCTTTTGTGTCTAATGTTATTCGCGGAATATGTACTACATTACTTTCCTTGTTGCCTGTTAAAATTTTACACCAATTTTTAATACAGCTAATCTTGTCCCATTGCATAGCCCATCACTGAACTATTGATATTTGAATTTTGAACGTGATCTATGAGACCTTGTATATGTTCCGTTCTAAGGTTTGCTTGATTTGATGTAATAAAGAAGAGACGATTAGCTTCGACTTTTAGATATGCATTAATAATGTAATGTTGCGATAGACGTTGATATGATAGAAGTGGGTTAATTACATAGGAACGTATTGCTGATTTTGACCCGAAATATTGTGTGGGTGATATTTGTTTTTCTGAATGCGTTTGTTTCATATTTTACGACCATCCTGTTTCGCCATCTGAGAAAAGCAATGGAAAGAGTAAAGGTTCGGAATGTGTCGATTTATTTGACAGAAATGACAAATCGTGCTTTGCTTTTGGATATACATGAATATCTACTCTGTCTTTGATATCTCTGTCTTTGGAAATTATTATCGCTGACAATTCATCACATGTTGGTTTATTATAAATGTGACTGTGATCTTTTGGATTCATATAGAAATCCAAGAAAATTTCTTTGTCCGTGTTTTGCAGATAAATTTTGTGTAAAGTGCGATACTTTTGGACATATGGATTTGTATCCATTATTGGCTGTATAATTTCTATTATGTCCGATCATTTAACTCTTTCGATTCTATGTTGCGTCACTTCTCCATGATCATAAATATACACTTGACCGAATTGTGGTTTCTTCTAAATTAAACTTTTTGTAGCTTTAATTGTTGCGGGGCCACAGATTCTCATAGTGTATGGTCCATTATTGTGTAAATCTACATTTTTTGCTTTGAATGATGAAAATGCGAAAAGATTATTGTAGACTCGTATATTTTGCCTGTAGTGTTTGTGGATTTTACTTTCACCAAATAACAAATCTTTTAATTCTTGTAGATACGCCTCTTCATTGCGAAGCAACACGAATTAAACGATATACAAGTATCTCACTTAAACTTTAAAGCCTTATAATATCTACATACTACTGACATATCACCTATGTCCATATATTCGATCCCTTTTTGCTCTTCTGTTATTTCGTCGAGTAATAATTTCCATTTGTTAGCGCTAATGCAATCTTTACTATCATTTTTTGTATACTTTCTAATTGTACAACTTTCACAAGCTGTAACTTACTCTGCATGTGTATTGGACCAACGTTTTTTTTTTGTGCCTTTCGAATTCCACTGCTTTCATAATCTCTAACCTGCTCAGCATGTGTATCGCGGCCCCATTTTTGAACCTCTTTACAGTGTTCTACTTTGTCTTCTTCTCTTTGTCTTTTATTTGTGACACCGCTTGGACCTGCTAGGTTTTCAGTTCCATTTGGTCCGGGGTGATTATCACTTTCCTTTATTTCACCGAGTAATAATTTTTGCTTGTTAACGCAAATGTGATCTTTACTCTCTTTTTTTTTTTAGATACTTTTGAATTTTAGTACCGTGATCTTGTTTGAAAATGTTTGTAAGTAGGGCGTGACTTGGAAAGGTCACCATCTCATGGGCCTTGCTTCCAAAGGATGTCAGTATGACATGATGTGACTTGACCGTGTCACGGGACATGAAAGTGTCTCTCTGAAGTGTCTCTCTGTCTCTCTTCAAAAGATCACGTCTCATTGCCAAAAAGTTTCGTCTTAAATTTTTTTTTTATTTTTATAATAGAGAGATATATATACACATACACCACCGGTCAAAAGTTTTAGATCACATCAGGTTTTATTGAGTGTATCCTCTTCAATAAAATCCCTGTGTGCGTCCAGGTATCTGTGTGTGTGTGTCTTCTGGTGAAGTGCGCATGCGCGGGGCACAATGCGATGCGTGATATTACTGTCAGAGAAAGTTAGAGGCGTTTTACGGAAATACAAACCAGTATTACTGCGAGAGGAAATTAAAGGTACACAATACAGTGACGCATATTACAGCCACATACAAGCCAGTATGTGGGCGGAGTGGTGGCTCTGAGGCTAAGGAGCTGCGCTGGTATCCCGAAGGTTGCCGGTTCGAATCCCCGTCACTGCCAAAAGGCCACTGCTCTGCTGGGCCCTTGAGCAAGGCCCTTAACCTGTAATTGCTCCAGGGGCGCTGTACAATGGCTGACCCTGCGCTCTGACCCCAAGGGTTATGCGAAACTACCAAATTCCTAATACAAGAAATTGTATAAGGCGAAATAAAGAACAAAAAATTACTGTCAGAGGAGATTAAAGGCATATTACCGATGTGAACGCTGTATTACCGCCAGAGAAAATTAAAGGTATATTACGGACATACAAGCCAGCGGACGTACAAGACGGTATTACTGTCACAGAAAATTAAAGACACACAATACACGGTGGCAGCCCACGAAGAACAGTCAGCTCAGCAAGTAAACATCAACAAAAGAAAGGCAGAAAGAAAGAAAAATACGACCAACAAAAAGAATGAGGTCAAAGTCCCTTGCCATTTAATATAGACTGTACCTACTAATGTTTATGCAGTACTGTTCTAGCGCCCGTTATTGTAACGGGCTAAATGACTAGTGTATATATATATATATATATATATATATATATATATATATATATATATATATATATATATAATATGTACAGTATATATGTGTGTATATATACTGTGCCTTCCACTATTATTGGCACCCCTTGTAAAAAGTAGTAAGAAGGGTTAGATAAAAATCACTGTTTACTGAAAAACCGTCACCTTGCACTGAAAAAATGAGAAACATCTGACTTATAATTGAAACAAGTTCATTCAAAGAAAAACAAAGCCCTCATCAAAAAATAAATATTTTTAACAAGAACACATGTGTCACAATTGTTGGCACTCCTGCATTTAACACTTTGTACAACCTCCCTTTGCCAATATAACAACACAGAGTCTTCTCTTGTAACCTTTTATAAGGTTGGAGAATACAGAGCATGGCATCTGAGACCATTCTTCTTTATATAATTGCTCCAGATCATCCAGGGTCCTAGGCCTTCTGCTGTATACCCTCCTCTTCAGCTTACTCCACAGGTTTTCAATAGGGTTCAGGTCAAGGGCTGAGATGGCCATGGCAGAACTCTGATTTTATGGTCAGTTAACCATTGCAGGGTTTATTTGGACATGTGTTTTGGATCATTATCCTGCTGGAAGATCCAGTGATGACCCAGTTTTAGTTTCCTGGTGGAGGCAGCCAGGTTTTAATTGAAAATCTCCTGATATTTCATGGAATCCATGACGCTTTGTACCCTAACAATGTTTCCAGGGCCTTTGAAGGAAAACAGCCCCATAACATCACAGAACCTCCACCATATTTCACAGTTGGGACAGGGTTCTTTTCATTATAACCATCCTTCTGTTTAGACCAAACCCATTTGCTTGTTTATTGCCAAAAAGTTAGATTTTTATTTCATCAAACCATAGGACACAGTTCCAGTCAAAGTTGTAGTAAAGTTTTACAGACTCCAGGCACTTACATTTGTGGTTGACTGACAGAAAAGGCTTTTTTCTGGCATACATTCCAAATAAACAGTTGGCATAGAAATGCCTACTGATGGTGGTTCTGGAGACTTGATGACCCCAGGATTTTACTTTTTCTTGCAATTCCCCAACAGTGATGCATGGAGATATTATTGCCTCTCTTACCATCCTTCTCACTGTACATGGGTGTGAAATAAGTTAATCGGCATCACTGCTCTGGAGTTACTTTAGGGTGACACCCCCCACCAGACCAGTAGTAGCGGGTCTTAAATTTGATACCTTGGGATTACAGAATGGCCTTCTAGAGGAGAACGCCTTCAATCCATTTGGGCTAATTGGTGTGTCAGGGTGATACTTACACAATGGCAAGTCCTTCTTCTCTCTGCATTGTCCTTTTGCATTTATCCCTCCTCTGTGTGAGTCTACAGTCATAGCATAATTTATCTCTGCTATGGAATTTGTGCATGGTAATGTCCCCTTCTCGACTACTCAATCCTCCGAGGCAACAATAGTGGGACTCCAAGCCTCAATGAGTGAAACTGATGGTTTGTCATCCCAGGGCCCTGGGCCCTCTGCCTACCATTTCAGGCAGCTGAGAAGGAGTGTGCACCCTAAGTAAATCCCAGAGCAGAGAAAAATGGTGCTGCAACCAAGAAATTCCCGGGGAGGGTCATGTGTAATAAAAATAATAATACATTTTATTTATATAGTGCCTTTCCCATGCCCATAGAAGATGTGAGCAGAGCTGCTGTTTTATAAGAGGGATCCTCACAGGTAGAAGTACATTAGGCAGACACGGTACCCCTGTAACTTCACTGGGTAAAAGGGCCAGTCTCTAATCCAAAGGCTCAGAGTTGGAGTCTATCTAAAGCTGTCTCAGGGAGGGTCATTACCTGAGTGAAATTATGTAGAAGAACCCCATGGTGAACTGAACACAAAATTTGAACCTCTAAAATTTTCCCAGTACCTACGCCACTGAGGAGAGTGCATTGTAAAATCCAACTTTGCTTGCTAGTTTGACTTGTTATTCTTAGAGTCTTAATATTTATTTTTCACACATGAGCAAATCTGGGCACCCACCCACCTTCAAGTGATTGACAAAACAGGAGAACCATGAACATAAGTTTCAGATTCCATTATTTTGTTGGCTAATTACCAGACTTTGTCAATTTAAAGGGAAATCCCATATTTTCTTAAATAATCTCAACTACTATGCTAGCTGCGTTAGGCTCCAACACCCCCCACAATGCTGATCTGGGTTAAACGTGTTAGAAAATGACATGACATGCAAGTCTTTGGATCGGTGAGTTCTTGTGCCACCTTGTCCAGGGTTTCTTTCTACCTTGGAGAGTATTCCATGCTGCTGCAACCCTGCTGAGAGTTGACAGCTGTGGGTATCATTCATAGTGATTTGCCAGCTTTATCAAACCAGTCTTTGAACCTTAATTTACTCGAGATAGAGCCCTCCCTGGTCAGTTAAAGATTCCTTGATTTTCGTGGCCATAAACAGCACGTGGGCTCGGACCCCACAACATGCTCTGCCACTGTCTTGGATGGATATGAAATCTGACTGGTCCAGGACACATGCGTTGCGTTGTGTGCCGATTTTTTTTTTTTCCTTTTACATTTTTTGTCTTTTCTTCTGTGCCTTGAGAGGCGGTTGTATAATGCCCACCCCCACCCGCTCAGTGCATATAGATTCCAGCGATGCATGCATGATTCAGATCAGCACAGTCTTATCTGGAGTTCGCTCCCGGGGAGTTTCACTCGTGCTCTGCCTCTGCGTGTGTGGGGACGCCCGGCTCATTTCACAAGCACGATAGCCATGGTAAGTGACTGCTGTTTCTTCTTCTTCTTCCTTTTCTTTATTCTTTGTCTATCTGAAGGCAGGAGGTTAACTGGTATAACTCATTGACTGAAGATGGAAGCCACAGAGCTGTGTGCCAGGCAGAGTCTGCTCTGCAGACCCCATAGCTTGTCCAGTGAGCATTCTTGCCTCTTGTGATTGAGCAGGTTTGAGGGCTATTATTTAGAATGATTCATTTCATCCTGTTTATGTTCCTCACTGATCACATTAGGGCCAGTTAGAATTGGCAAAAATCATTCAGAAATGGTAAGACAGTTTATCAGTCATTATCCAATGATTTTCTTTTGTTATTTATCTACTGAATAATCTAATTTGAAATTCTGTATGCCACTCTATGGATACCAGTGGTTCTATAAATCAAGCTAGATGGCTGACCCAAAACCAAATACATCTCTCCATGGGCTCTTTTCACATCTGAATCAGTGCCTTGCATTGGCTGGTCCAAATCAGAAGAAGCACTTTCATTGGCTGACCTCAAGTCCAAATCAGAGATTCTTACTGGCTGATCCAAAATTGATCAGGCTGCGCTATCACTTGCAGGATAAAATCCTTGGTAGAGTCCAGATATTGCAGGACAGGGTAAAAACAAAGAGCACATTTAAAATTGGTAAAAAGCTCTCTTAAGATTGTCCAAACAGATAATACTGAGCTTTTTAGGTCCTTTTTGTCAAATCAGTCAGATCAGCAGCCTGATCAGCAAAATTAGGAATACTGTACCTCATCTATTATAACCTGCCAGACAGCACAGAGCTGCTTTGGTGTCCCTGGATGCGGATACATAAGCCCCTTCCCAATCTTTTTCATTTGTGGTTTGATTAACCCCTAACTATGGAATAACCAAGGTAGTGAGTTTCTGACTCACTTAATTTGCACCTCTTTGCACTAACAGTTAAACCATCCTGCCCTTAAGCTGTTGAGGATAGGCTGAAGTAGTGTCAAGTGCGCTTCCCAGTCAGTACTGAAAATAACGTCATTAAGACACATGCCCAAATATTCAGAATAAATTCATTTGATCTGTCATAAGCTAGAACAGGGTTCTCAAACTCTGGTCCTGGAGGGCCGCAGTGGCTGCAGATTTTCATTCTAACACTTTTCTTAATTAGTGACCAGTTTTTGCTGCTAACTAACTTTTCTAATTGACTTGTTTTTCTTAAAAATTTGTTCCCCTGAATTTCTTCATCTTTCCACTGAATTGCTTCATTTCTTTTCTTAAACGGCACCCAAACAGAAATGAAACATGAGGTGAGTAAGCCAACAGAAGACCAACTAAGTCAAGACCTCAAACTCCAACCAGTTGCCTAATTAGGTGCCGAGTCTTGTCGTTAATTAAACTCGTTCTTTAATTCCATGGCTTGTCTGCTGCTCTCATTGTGCAATAGCAGACATTTCTGAAATTGTTGATTTTCTCTTTTCTAAGAGCACTGTTAAAATGTTTTGTGGACCTGAGCAGATCAACATCCCTGAGACCTTCATCTTTCTTTGTTTTCAGATATTGTATGATGGACACAGTTTGCTGGTCCTGTTTTGGCTCATTTTGTATCTCACTATTGTTTGGCAGCTAGTTAAGGAAAAAGAAACAATTAAGAGCCAGTCAATAAAAATTAATTCAGAAAAAGTTAATTAGCAGCAAAAATAGGTCACTAATTAAGAAAATGGTTAGAATGAAAACCTGCAGCCACTGTGGCCCACCAGGATCGGAGTTTAAGAACCCTAAGCTAGAATGTGAGAGACACCCCATTAAGTCCGAAAGGGGGCCTAACAGATTAGAACAATACAACCATGGTGGCAAGCACAGTTTTTTCACCACTAGATTCTTCAATAGCCCCCTGCCAGTCTGTATCCTTTAGTCAAATAGTTTCATTGGCCCATGTCACATCTGAGTCAGAGGTTCCCTTTAGCTGAACCATTTTGACTTTTGCACCGTAACTGGAGCATCATGGATTTGAAATTGTGCCTTCCCATTTGCTAGTCCAAGTTGTCTCACTGCAAGTCTGATTCATAGGATCACATTGGTTGATCAAATCAAAATGCATATTTATTAGCTCATTAGTTCTGAACTGGCAGATGCCATTGGCTGAACCGTTTTGGAAAGTGTGGCTTAATTTGAATCAGGTGGCTCACGTCGGTGAAACAGAAATATAAATCAGATATCCAAGTACTTTTTGGCATGTCAAGTTTGTAAATTACTATGGGGGATGCCCAGCTATTGCTTGGGAGAGAAAAAAGTGAAACAGTTTCCATTTATTATTTGGCAATTAATTTATTATTCGAATATTATTGAAAACTCAAACTGCCATTATTAATGAATAACAGATTATAGTTGCCATGAATCATGCCATGAGTGCCTTATGATACACAACATTTTTCATTTTGCCATTAGGAGCAAGAATATATAAACTCTTTACTGATCCAACTCTGCAACAGGCGACGTATAGTTGGCTATGTGAACAGCATGGTTCTTTGAGGTTAACTCCAGTAACTTTAAGTGATTGTCTTTACGCTTTATTTATGGACATTGTAAATACAAGAAACTGGGGATTGAAGTCCTTTTAATTTGAAAGGGAGTTCTTTGGAAATCATAGATATACGTGGAATGAAAACCTCCTCTTCCTTTCCGATTCCAGTTAGGACAGTAGCTTTGATCATGTGTGGATGACGTGACAGTGTTGCCACATTTCTCACAACCTTGATATATACATTTTTCCCGAATTAAATTAGAATTTACTGTTTTAGGGTTTTCCTTAATTTTTCAATTCATGCTCTCACATTTACATTTTTTTATTAATTACCAAAACTGTAGCTTTTGAAAATTTACTCTTCCTCTCACTTCGTGACAGTGTTGTAACAAAACATTGGGACAGACAAACTTTCTTGCTTATTATTAAGTTTTTTCTTTTTTAAACTATTTTTCATTTTGATTACGAATTGGGAGCAGAATGGTGACTCAGTGGTCAGAGCTAGTGCCTTGCAAATCCCGGAGATTGGTTTCCAATACCAGCCCACCCCACTGCCTGTGTGGCTTTTGTACATTTTGCCATCTTTATTTTGCTTCTGCCTCACAACCCCAGGTGAGCGGGCTCAGTTCCCAGCCTCGGCTCTCTGTGTGTGGAGTTTGCCTGTTGACTCTCTGTATGTGGGCTTTTCCTCCTACATGACATATAGCAGCTTATTAACCCAGTGCTACTGGGTGTAAATGTAGGTATGCTTTGTGACAGGCTGGCACCCATTCCAGCGTTGGTTGCTGCCATTTCATTAAGTCTGCTGGGATAAGCTCTGGTCAATAGCAACCTCCAAATTGAACAACAGCAGACACACATAATGAATGGACCAAATATAAAGAAGGCAAGAAAGTCCTTGAGAACATTGCCAAGGTGAATCTGAACCTTGGTGTGATGAAAGGAGTACCAAGGCTTATCTGAGCACAGTGCTGGCACTTTTAGGTCTCTGCTCTGCTGTGCTGGCTAAAAGATTCCTCTTCTTTGACTCCATTTCTAGCCTGGTGGGGAGCCTCCATCGGGACGAGCACTTCATATTCATTACATATCATTCATGAGATTCTCCACAATTTCTACATTCTAAATGCCCAAGATTATTATTTTTGAGCCCCTCTCTGCCCACCCTTTACTTTCGAAAGAAAGTTATGGGTCAAGTTGAGCCATGGGCACCTAACCCATTGCTCAGTTTAAATGAGATGATCAGGGCCACCTGGCAGACTACACAAGGAGATTCTAATCATTGGCACCTCATCTTGAACACCTGATTCTAATTTGATGGATTTCAAGTGGTGATAAATGGAGAGGCACACTTACTTTTTCCACATGTCAAATCTGCACTTTTCTTCGTTTAAATTATGAAAATGACTACACCAGGTCAATTTTATACCGATGAGCCACCACATTCAAACCACTGCCAGTTGAAGTGAATAACATTGATTATCTTATTCCAATGGCACCTGTCAAGGAGTAGCATATCCCAGGGGGCAAGTGAATGGTTAGTTCTTCAAGGTGATGTGTTGGAAGAATGAAAAATGGGCAAGCTTAAGGATCTGAGCAACTGTGACATGCCAAATTTTGATGGCTGGATGAGTTGGTCAGAACATCTCCAGAACAGCAGGTCTTGTGCAGTGGGTAGTACCTACCAAATGTGGTCCAAGGAATGACAATCAGTTAAGGTGGTTACATGGTCATGGGTTCCCAAAACTCATTGATGCATGTGTGGAATGAAGGCTAGCCTGTCCAGTCTGATCCCACAAAAGAGCCACTTGGAGCACAAATTGCTGAAAAACATCATGCTAGCCATGAGAGAAAGGTGTCAGAACACCCAGTGCATCGCAGCTCGCTGTGTAGCCACAGACCGACCAGAGTGTGTTCAAGGGTTGACTTGGCCTACAAATTCCCCATATCTCAATTCAATCAAACATCCATGGGATATGCCAGAAAAACAAGTCCGATCCATGGAGGCTCCACTTTGTAACTTACAGGACTTAAACAATCTGCTCCTAACATCCTGGTGCAGCTACCACAGGGCTCCTCCACAGGATTCGTGGAGTCCATGCCTCAATGGGTCAGATCTGTGTTAATGGCATGAGAGGGACCTGTGCAATATTAGGCAGGTGGTTTTAATGTTATTGCCAATCAGTGTGGGTGTCATTACTTCAAGTATATCACCATTATCTGTTGCCACTGTTTATATGACTATCCGATGTTTGTCGGTTAAAACATGTTAAAAAAGTCATCAATTCCCATGGGGTGTACTCTTCCACATGACTGTATATGTCTAAGTGGTATGTAGTGACTTTCACAGTCAGTATGGTTTATTTAGTGCCCTTCTTGTATGCTGTGTTTATTTTAAATGGTGAAACGTCATACTATAAAGTGTTTGTTGAGGCCTACTTGAGTAGTATAGTGCCTTGCATTTGGAAAGAGGTGCCCAGTCTAGCACAGAGTGTAGAACGAGACAGGCCCTTATAATTTACAAACAGATGGCTGTTGCAGCATTGGCATTTATTACCCTGCCAGAGCAGAGGGTGCAAAACCACTAGGAGGTAGCAGCCCAAATGTTATTAATATATGTTATGGAGAAGAGAAAAGACAGCAGGGAGAGACTCATAATTTAATAGAAACAGCCATGTGTTTTTGGAGAGAACAGCCTTGCATTTTAAAGGAGCTTCCAGAGAGAGAGAGAGAGAGAGAGAGAGAGAGAGAGAGCGAGAGAGCGCCCGAGAGAGACAGAGCGCGAGAGAGAGCGAGAGAGAGAGAGAGAGAGAGAGAGAGAGAGAGAGAGAGAGAGAGAGAGAGAGAGAGAGAGAGAGAGAGAGAGAGAGAGAGAGAGAGAGAGAGAGAGAGAGAGAGAGAGAGAGAGAGAGAGAGAGAGAGAGAGAGAGAGAGAGAGAGAGAGAGAGAGAGAGAGAGAGCGAGCTTTTCTAAACACTTTACATAGACAGTACTTTAACCACCACCAGTGTGCACCTGGATTATATGATGACAGCCATTCTTGTGCCAGTATGCTCAACACACATTAGCTATCAGGTATTTACAGGGTGAGAGAGATAGTTAGCCAATAAGGGACCAGGGATTATTGTGGGCCAAAATGAACATGTTCAAGGTGGGTAATTTATCCAGGACATTGAGGTACAACCTAGTCTTTATGAAGAATGCTCAGCCATCTTGTTAGACCACATAGAGTCAGGGCCTCGGTTTTATGTCTCATCCGAAGGATGGCACCCATTTTTACAGCACTTTGTTTCCGTCACTGCTTTGGGGCCTTGGATTCCACACACAGACCACAGGGTAAGCACCCAGTGATGGCCTCACCACCACCTCTTCCAGCAGCCACCCAAGCTTTTACCTTGCCAATTTCCATCCAAGTAATGGCCAGACCAAAACATGCTTAGCATCAGGTGGAATACACCTTCTAAAGAACAGGTGGAACGGCCATTACACCCAAGTTTTGACCCCATTAGGTAGACCCAGAAAGACTGTAGGTTTGTTCTTTTACTTTTAATTGTGTTGAGTTTTGAGTGCTCCATGTAGCAAGGGTTCTGCTCTGTAACGTGATACCTTCCCAATTTAGGTTAGAAGTTCACAAGCTTGCTTACTCACTAGAGTGGCAGGAGTTCCCCTATTGCTCAGGCAAAATTGGAAACCTCAGGTTCATGGAAATGGGTGGCGATTTGTCGTTGGTTGCTCTCCCTTTATATAGCCCTTTCTCGTTTCTGGTCTTTTCTTGGCTCCATTGGGAGTGCCACATTGCATATTTATATATTATATATTGAAGTATTCTTTCAAATTTTTATTTATATATAAAACTGTCTAGTGTTTATTAAACTGTATATAGCACCTTTCATAGCGAGTACCACAACATATATTAAGAAACGTAAGAACTTCAGTCCCTTTGTTGCTTGTTTGTTTGTTTATTAGCTAAACTGTCCCAATATCTCATCCAGACTCTTCTTAAAGGTTCTCAAGGTTTCTGCTTCAACATCAGGTCTTTGTAGTTTGATCCAGAGTCCCACAGTTCTAAATGCATGTCCCCCTAATTTACACTGATGTCCTCGAGTACGTATTTCACCATTAGGTTATAAGAATTCTTCCGGATCTGCTTTTTTGACGCATTTGAGGACCTCCATTAGGGCCTCACACAGTCTCCTTTGCGCAGACTAAGAAGGTTTAATTCTATGAATCTGCTAGAGTAGGATATATCCTTAAGTCCCATGATGCACCTGGATGCTCACCTCTTGCACAGCTTCTAGTGCTGCTATGTCTTTCTTGAGGCGGAGTGACTAGAACTGCACACAGTACTCCAGGATAGTTCTCACTAGTGGGTTATGTAGTCGGAGTATAACGTCCCCCGATTTATATTCAGCAGTTTTTACCATATATAACCATTTAGCCAGTAACAGTTTATACTTATAGCCCCTTACACAGCGAGTATTCTCACACAGCGATTCCTTTTTACTGTATACAACATCCTCAGTAGCAGGGTGGTCTAGAGTTCTGGCCCTTAGACTTGATTTCCCAATCCGTGTGGCATTTGTATATTGTGCCTGTGTCCTTGTTCCAATCTCTTTGACCTGTTCTCCAGTTTGCACACACATCCCAGTGACACGCACTTTAGATTATTTAGCTGAGTGTGTCTTTGTGAGTGTGTGCCGTACAGTGGACTGCCATCTTGTTTAGGGTTGGCACCTGCCTTGCTCCCAGGACTGCCAAACTGGTCCAGAAAATTGATGGATTTTCCTTTCCTTGCCAACACTATCCCAGGACTGTAAGTTGGATTAAACAGCTTTGAAGATGAGGTTACTTTTCCTAGAAAGTTTGTCGAAACAAGAGAATATAGTGCCTTGAATAATGCTGAGCACCCGTTTGAAGCATTCCAGCTGGCAGAGTGGGCATTTCTCAAGCCATGCCATTTTAAAAACATTCCGGAACCTCTCACTTACAGCAACTTATGGCTGACCGATGGCTTTGCAGGGCCAAGTGTCCTTCACACTTCCCTGGAGCTTTCAAATAACCATTTGAGCCATTAGGAGGAGTGGTAGCTCTGAGGCTAATGATTGGAGAAAATTGCCGGTTCGAATTCCGTGAATGCCAAAAGAGACTCTGCTCTGTTAGGCCCTTGAGCAGAGCCCTTAACCTGCAATTGCTGAGCGCTTTGAGTAGTGAGAAAAGCGCTATATAAATGCAAAGAATTATTAAAGAATTATTGGCTTGGAGCAGGTTTAGTCAGTACTGACAAATGTAGTCGCTGATTGCAGTCCAAGGATGGTAGGGTCAGTCTTTGCTTATCAAATGGCATAGTCAGGCACCCACCTTAGAATGTGACAGGCGAGGCACGTGACAGATGGCACTCTCACCACACGCCTGGAGCCAGCAAATGATTAACTGTGTTGTTGTTTTGGGGGGAGGGGTAATTATTATAATAATAATAATAATCATCACTGTTTTTGTTTTAAATTAGGGGAATGTCTATAATTCATGTAAAAAAGAAAGTCTCTCTGTTTGCTAGAAGCCCTTGTTAGTGATGGGCGACTCCACTCGAGGCAGTGAGGCTGCTAAATATATTGGAAAGCCAATAAGTAAATGAACTTTTTACCATCTTGAGCAGTTTGTGGGTACAACTGCTACCAGCAGCTGCTGTCTTAGGTAGCGTTGTCATAAAAGTTCTGCAACAGAAAGCCATTTAAACTCAAGTATGCTTTATATTCACATTCTAAAGTCGAGTCCCCCGCCCCCCCCCCCATATGCTCAAATTATTAAAATGAATCCATCAATATAGCACCTTTCAACAAGCAAAGAAAAGTAGAGTTCACTTTAGAATGCAGTGACCGAAACTCCTCGGTCCAAAGCGAACATCTTCAGTTCCACCTGTCAGCCAGCAAGGAGTCGCCCATCGCTAGAGGCAGCGTTGGAAAATGTCATGCATGCTTTTGCTGGAAACAAAATGTTGGATGCCGTTTAAGTTCACCTTTTTTCTTTATTCTTCTGTCTTCTGCCGTTTTTCCCCCTTCCCCCCTCCCTTTCCCCCCCCTCTCCCTCCACCCCATTGTAGCAAATTAGACGGCCGGACGAAATCAAAGGAGTTGCTAGTAGAGTCGGATCCCTCAAAGTAAATATGTTTAAAAAATTCTTTGCCAAACTTTCCAATGCAGCTTCTCCTGTTTTCCTCATTTCTCCTACCATTTGTCACACTCATTGGCATTTCATTCTTTTCCTTTCTGCATCTCACAGTGCCATTCCTCAGGCTGGCCACAGTTTGACAGGGTGGGTCTGGGCGGGGGAGCTGAGGGTTGAATCTTCAATGAAGAGTTTCACACCGTTTTGCAGTTTTCCCCTGGCATGACTGCTCCCCAGAGGGCCATGGTGATGTCATAGGTGACTCTGACCAGGTGTAACGAGACCTGATCAATTTGTGTTACAGGCAGAGTTCAAGCATTGCGTTCCTTAAGTGGGATGAAGAATCATCTTAGTGATGTGACTGTAAGGTGCTCAAGGAGATGAGACTCAGACATCCCTCCTGTTGTACTCAGTGACCGTTATTTTTATGTATTTTTTATTGCTCAGTGTGATAGAACATCAAACTCCTCACAGGCGCAGTTTCAAAGGTTGTGTTCCTTGCCATTTTTTGTAATCACCACCAGAGATGCTATGAATGTGAACTTGTCTACATGCCATTTTACCGTGATGTGCCCATGCTGCATTATCTATGGGAAATATAGGAATTATGAATCTCTCAGTTCGAAATGTCACAGAGTGCTGTAAAAGAGGAGACCAACAAAGATAAGGAGTTGGGGAACCACCCTGGTGACCCTGTACAACTGAAGGTTTTGAAAAAAACAAAAATCACACAGTAATTGCAGAGACAAGTTCAGGATAGAACAGGAAACAAAATGGCCTGCTCCCAGATTATTTGGTCATGTGACAGGTCTATGGACAGCGGAAGGGTTGCCAGCGATGAAGTGGCTGTCAGTCTTCTGTTCTGCAGGTGGAGGAGAAGAGAAGGCATTAGAACGTAGCACCAACCTCTTTTACTGCGAATAATTACTGTCACTAAAGTCCTTAAGCTGTCTCCCATGTGCACACATGTGACAGTGCATAAAACCGGGATAAGGTAAGTAACCTGGTTAAAGCAAAAACCTGGTTTCTTGAAACCCTCAGCTTACATGCGCAAGTCCACTTAGAGAGTTTAGCATTGGCAAAATGCTCCAATGTCACGAAAATGCCCTAAAACAAAGATTAAACATCATCAATGGGCACCGTGAACTCGAAAACAAGCATGGAGCCTGCATCTCCTGAGATTGTGCTGCTAAGCCTAGTACTGTACGTTCAGCTCATCAACATAAATTTATCAATTTCTGAAATATTAAGAAAGATTATTTCAACCGTGAGAAGGAGTAATCCCAGCGCTCAAGCATTTTCCTCAGGAAATTTATCTTTGTGGACACTTCCACCGTTGTCTACCCATAGCTGCTGGATGTGTATGCGAAGCAAAGTGTGCAATGGACATGTAAAGACTACAAAATCCTTAACTATAAACCCAGTTAGGGGTTTGCATGGTCACATAACTGGGTTAATCATAGAGAAATCTACGTGTGTTATGCCGGGTTCTCTAATCACAATGGGGGGTATACATTGCATTTGTGGAGCAGACGCTCTGTGAATTAGCAGGTTATTAAAGCTCATGTAAGCATACTCATAGAAACACCCTATGAGAGAATTTGGGGCCAATTTTGTTTCCTTAATCTGACCAAGTGCTGTAATTCAGACCTCTCGTTTCATTTTATGATGTCAAATTTAAATTAGCATAAAGGGAGTTGCACTGTATTTAAAATCACATCTTTAAATATTGTGGGATGGAGAAGGAAATCAACAGCAAACTGGGCTTTCTCTCAAAATTTGGATCAGAAATAAGAACACGCATAGGAGTGACATCACAAATAATAACTGAGAAAATTCCTGTAGCAGGTGATTATAGTGCAAGTGTACAATAAACTTCTATCAAATATCACAGTTTCTCCGTGTGACGCTCTCTGACTTGACAAGCACTTTGTAGTCATCTAATAAAAACTGAAATTGCTAAAGCAGGATTGAGATAGGCTACATTTCAACACTTAAGTTCTCTAAGTCTTTGTTGAGTTAAAACTTTGAACCCAAAACCCAGGTTTATGGTAAAAATTCAGAAAACAGTTGCATTGATCTTGTCTGTTCATGTGATTTTCTTGTTGCGTTGTACTTTGCTGAGCTGCTCACACAGAATGCTTTTCCATTTGTAGCGAGGTTGTTCCAATACCTTAGTGCCCACTTTCCAGTAGGTCTCAAAGTGTTGGTGGCCTCAGGAGGCAGAAGATGAAGAGGACAAAATGAAATGTTGCTGCAACAGCAGAAGATGTTAGAGTAAGTAAGCGAAAAGAACTAAAAGCAACATAGCCAAAATGACACTCAAATGCCATCAAGATCTGATGACTGATTTGGAGGCCTGGCTCCTTCAGTTGTGGTTCCATAAATGAATGGTCACTTCTTGTTGTCAGACTTTTTTTATGATGACCTTGGAAGGTGTAGGATGTCCTGGAACATGGTGGAGGTGACATGATTCGTCATCCTAATGTTCTTTAAGATTGTTTGTAGTATGGATTGGTATCACTTACCTTGGCTAAGCCCTGAAGGTGTCCCTAGCTTGCTTATGTCTGCCACAGTATATGAGCAACTTTTGTTTCACACAGTAGACGTGCTGAATGTTAGGATGTATAGGAATATTGTAATCCTACCTACTAGGGGGATTCCCGCTGTTGAGCCAAAATCATTTGGATACAACAAGAAAATTCCTAATCAAATGTTTGCCTGTTCAGTCAGACATGTGCAATTAGCATGCATCTTGTAGCTGGTAGTTGCTTATCTAATTCTAATGTTAGAAGTATCCTATTTATATTTGGCCACATGAGCTGGTCACACTTCCACATCAGTCTACGAAAGTTAATGTTGGTCAGAGGTGCCCTACTGTAATGAGCTTCCTTTTGGTAAACATCTCCTGCTGTTCAGTGTGGAAAGTTTGCTTTTGATCAAGAGTCTGCAAACCCTATAGATGTAAATTTCCTAATGGTGTCATATTGGTCAAGAGTAAATCTGTGATTGGTCAAGACTCTGTTAATATCCACAGTAGGAAATATCTCTTTCGTGAACGTCTTTTACCTCTTGCAAATGGACTTTTTCATTGTTCAGTTTCTCACAACTCTCACTTGAAGAGGTTTCTTGTTGGACTCTGCTCGCACCCACATTAGGAAGTGTCTTGTTGGTCCACATTTCCAAATTCGCACATTACAAAATTTGCCAAAGTCTCTGACACTGTTTTGTCAAATGGCAGTTAGGTCTCACTCATAAACGTTTCTTACTAGTTAAAGTCTCCCACCTCTCAGAGTAGGAAGCTTCTTGATCATCATAAGTGCAATTTTCCTGACATGTTGCGAGACTGGGAGTTCTGGTACCCCACTCATTGTTGTGATAGCTGATTGGGGTCATGCATACTCTATGCAATCTTAAAATTTCACTAAAGTTTGGAGGCCTTTAGAACAATCTCACATGTAACTGTGTTGTGTTGTCACCCACGTTGCTTGACACTGAAGAATGATGTGATATTCCTGTTTTTATAGTACACTAACTTTAGCTAATCCCATTGTCAGTGTTCTGTTGTTTAGCCTGTATCTTGTGACTGGCAGACTACCTTCGCTCGTGTTAACCTGTTTAAAATACCAAATGCACTCCTACCAGTAATTTATAGCTTTTTGGGCAATGCTTCTCGGTTTTTCTTCTTTGAAAATGCTATTATGATATTCCTTAGAAGAACTATCACAAAGTGGATTGTTCTCTTGCTGCAATTTCACCAATATTTCCTCCTATTCATGCATCCACAAATGTTTTGCAGCCATGTCTGCAAAAGCATAAACACTGATCCCACTTCCAGATTAGTCGATTGGAATAACCATGGAGAATCAGGTTAAATGACCTCTCACACCTGATGAACTCAAGCCAACAGTGACTGAATTGTTTTGACATGTCCAACGGTGACCCTGTTAAGCCCCTTGAATCAGGTCAGAATTCGATCTCAGGTTAGGTTCCTAGATCCCATACCCTGAAAGTAGTGTCATTGTGGCATTCAACAACTTCCATGTGATTTTGTGCCTAGTTGATAAACCAGTCAGGAGCTTGAACTACGGAGTAAAATCATGCAGGGTATGCCCAACCTACTGCATGTCTACAGTCTCTTACACAAGGCAACTTGATCTATGAAGTTTACATAAAAGTTTGAACTTCCAATAGCATCCATGAGACAGTATTGCTTGAATCTTGAATACTGTTGTCATAACTGTTTAGATTTTTCCATAAAGTGAAGCCATCTAATACAAAAGAGAGTTACAGAGATTATGTCATCATATATAAGTAAAGGGCTAGTATCAGAAGTCAAGTCCTAAACAATTGCTAAAGAAGGAAGCAGAAAGCCTACTTACAGGCATTACAGTCACCATTCAGTTGGTTACAAAGCTGCCTCTGTTATGATTCTCAAGAGTTCCAAAGCACATAAATACTAAAACCTTTGAAAAATTATCAATTGAGGGAGAACCTATCAAACCCACCATTTAACACAGGCACACACAGATCCTTTGTAAATAAAAAAATTAATTCTTCACAAAAATACTCTGTACTAACAAGAAGCTCCATGGAGCACAAAAGGCAAAACAGAATTGCCTAAAAAGGCTAAGTCCCAATAGAAAATTCAGAGAGTGGTCAAGAATAGAGCAAACATTTCAAAAAATCCAATCAACCACAAAAGCATCAAAGCACAGTTAGAATCACAATAAACCTTCACCAACTCCCAGGTTCAACCACAAGGGACTATTGGTTACCGAACCTTTATAGGGCTTAGGTCAATCCCTTGAGGTGATAAAAAGGTGGCCCCACCTCGTGCCGAACTGCCCACAAAACACAAGGAACATAACACAAGTATAAGAAATAAAGCAAATAATAAACAAAAATAGCATTCAAATAAATCAAAGAATGAACAATTAGCAAAAAAGACATTAAACAAGGATTTGAACCCCCTCATGACAGGAAATGTCAGAATTTTGGTAACCGTTGTAGAAGGAAATTTTAAAATGGTTAATCAGTTACCCTCACAATGTGAAATTTGCTGGAAACTTTCCCACTTGTCATAAATCAGTGCTTATCACGGTAAAGTTTTTATTAGTCAAAAGTCCGCTAAGACATATTTCCTTTTGATCCATTTTTTCATCTCTATCCCTGGGAAATGTCCTGGTGTTTAGTTGTCAGTTTATTCCTTTAAGATTCTTTGACAGCATCGGCTCGGCTCCTCGCTCCAGACAAACTCCTCTCTTGTGTCCAGCGCTACTGAGAGGGACAGGCGGTTGGTCGCTGTGAACCAATTCAGACTGGAGGCTTCATAAAGGAAATTGATGAGTGAATAGATAAGTGAAATATCTCCTGCCTTTCACATTTGGAAACTTTCATGTTGTCAGTCATCAGGCTCACAGTGGTAGTCGTCTTGTGCCCTGGACCTACAGTACATCTCACTGCCTCATATTTCTCAAATGCGTGTGTGTTCTTACTGCTAGAAGAATTTCTGTTGGTCAGCTAATACATTCAAAACACATCACATGATGGCTGTCCATAGCCAGGGAAAATGTCACATTTTGTTAGGAGTATAAAATATTTACCCAGGCCTGAGACCTTAGATTCTCAAATTTATGCTAGATATAGATTTCATATTTTAGTGTTTTCTCTTCTAGTCTTCAGATGACCCACTGACGTCAAAAATTATAGGTCTCCTCATGTAGATCTGTTTAACTTAAGTCTGTCTCCTTCAAGAAATTTTACTAGCGGTGCCCACATACTTTTAGTGTGTCACATAAGGCCATGTCACATTTTTTTTCCCAGTGATTTTCTATCATCGACTTCATTAACATAATCTTAGCACATCAGAGGCAGGCACAGCATACCCAGTGACTCATTCCAACCAGTCTGCGTCATACGCCCATAAGGGTGGACATGTGTGTACGTGAGAGCTGACAACCAATGAGCGTTCACCCGGAACAACAACAACATTTATTTATTTAGCACATTTTCATACAAACAATGTAGCTCAAAGTGCTCTTCATGGTGAAGAAGGAGAAAAAAGACAAAATAAATAAGAATTAAAATTAGGGAATACTAATTAACATAGAATAAAAGTAAGGTCCCAGAAGTACAATGCCTATAATGCAGTGACAAGGAATAAGGAATATGGGTGTTTTAGAGCTTGCAAATCAAAGAGAGGCTTGTCTGTTGGATGTTGCGTGTTTTACATACCACATTGGAAATGAAAAAGAAAGAAAGAAGGAAAGAAAGAAAGAAAGAAAGAAAGAAAGAAAGAAAGAAAGAAAGAAAGAAAGAAAGAAAGAAAGAAAGAAAGAAAGAAAGAAAGAAAGAGAAAGAAAGAAAGAAAGGCCGTACGTGTGACTGAATTCTCCATATCTGTTAAAGGCTTCTCCCGGACACCGGCTCTGTCAGGCAGCACATTATTGGCTGTTACAAAAGGGTGCAAGCTTGCTATACTTTGGAAATGGGAAACTGTACTGAAAAGTCATTAAGTATAGTCATCTAATTTGATATACCCGATGATTTCTGGTTTTATAATCTGACATGCTCAGGCGACGAGATCACCAGCTGCAGTTTGACATCCTTTTCCGACTAGAAGTCTGGTAATATGGCTTACAGTTCTCGCTTGTTTGAGGGATATGTTCCCGCTTTTGCCCATGATTTGTGTTGGTATGTTTTCCTTCGGGTATAGCATCAGAGTGAGAATAGTCAGTCATCTCTTATGGCATACGACACATTTTCTAATGAGCACTGATGCTTAGTGCTTCACAAAGAGCAACCTCACAACACAAACTGAGCATAAATTCACTTTTTTCCACTCTACATGGAGCCTAAATTATGGTGGTTCAGTTTGGGTTGATTGATGGATTGGCCAACAATTGCCTCCCCACTCAGTTTTCGTTCCCCACCATACTCCTTGATTGGTAAGTCATTTGATGTGTCCGCAGAAATGCCTGTGTTCGGGGAAACAGTAGAGAAGTGGGACTTTTGGCACTTGTAGGGTGCACATCCATTACGTGTCCTCCATTCAACAGTCTATTGTGTACACCATTGTCAGGGTCTTTTGTTAAATAGGAATAATTTGGCCAGAATTTTAGCAGTGTGGTCCAGTCATCAGCCATCGTCACGTCTTCATTGTATTGATTTATATATATCTATATATATCTATATCGTTTGTTTTTTTTTTTTGCTTTTGGGTCGCTAAATGCCACCTTCTTCTGCCCACCTCCTCCTCACCCCCCGCTGCCACGCTTTCTTTCTTCTAGGACAAGCCATCCTGTAAGTTTTCTTTGGAAGCCTTTTCTTTGTGCCCATGCTTGCATTTCCGTGGATCAAACAGTGACTGATGATCATTCACCTGCACTTACATCCACACACACACACACACACACACCTAGGAGCTTAGCCGGAGTCGCCGGGGGGCATTCTGACATGAGGTGCCTGCGGTCTCAAGTGGACGCAAACGCTCAAGATTGGGTCTAATCTATGAGTTGCATGAAGTTTTAAATTTTGGAAAGCCAACTCCAGCTTGTCTTCCTTTTTTATGTAATTTTGTCCTGTCTCCTAAAATGGTAAAGGTAAGGCAAAAGCCCGTTGTTTTGTGCAAATCATTGTTGCCTTTCTGTTTTGCTTTCCAACCTCAGCACGGTTTGATTTTTCTTTCTGCTTTCTTTTCTAGATTTCCTCCCCACTCCCCTCCTTTTTGTCCCTTTTGTTGTTGTGTTTTGGTATATATATATATTATTATTATTATTATTATTATTATTATTTTTCCCCTCCAGCTGTTGGGTAGCTGGTGTGGCTAAGCAGGCTTCCAAGCCCCTTGTCCATCTGAAGGAACGCTTCATCGCCCCCTACCCACAGAACAGCAGCATTACACAGTCTCTTGACAAGTTGATTCTTTAGCAGCATGGATGTTTATTGCACTTCAAGTGACAGCTTTCTTTTCTTGCTTTCTTTCTTTTTTTGTTTTTTATGTTCTCCTCTCCGTATTTTGTCAAAACCAGTGCAACAATGTATGTCTCTGTACTTCTAGAAAAGACTGCAACCAGCTTGCTCTCTCAACCCATTTTTTGATGTTTACATGTAGCTCCATCGAAAACTGGAGGAGCTCAGAGATCACCTAGAAGGCAATGTGAAGGGATGCTCTCTCAGAGTAAATGTACGATTTCTCCCGGTGATGTTCAGTTTCTTTTTTCTTTGTTTGTTTTCTTCCTTTTTTTGTTTTTTTGTTTTTTTTTTTCTGTCGTCACGCTGGCTGGTACTCAAAACTTGTCTTTTTCATTCCCATCTTATCCTTCTTTTTTTTTTCCCTCTTTTTTCAATCCAGCAGGGGTTTCATTTAAATGGGGCAAGAGATGTTTACAATGTTCATGTTTTTTTGTTTTTTCTTCCTCCGTCTCCCCGTCCCAAACCACCTCCTACCCTCCGTTCCAAAAGTAGTCAAGTATAATAAACGAATAACAAGCGAAAAGATGAAATTTGACCATTACAATGGAAGAGATTGGCTTAGTTAAGCCCCGCCCACCGTCTTTGCATCCCCGTTTCTCGTTGTTAAGGTGGAACCTTGTGCTTTTTTCCGTTGCCCTAAGCGCAGGTTACATGCTTCTTGGCCATCTTCATTTGGCGCCAGTCATTTTGTTATGTTTAATTTGTTAACTCTTTCCTGCTCACTCTCTCTCTCTTTCTCTATCTCTCTCTCCTTCCCCCCAATCTCTTTCTCGTTCTGATGTCAAGAAATGTTCACGGTGCAGACCTAAGACATTCCCAAGTACGGCCTACTCACATGTTCATTTTTATTTATTGTTTACATTTATTTTCATATACTCGACTTTGTTTCTATTTCTTATTTGCTCTTTTGTCCAGTATCCATAAAGGTTGGGAGTTGGAAGGGTTTGGGGTTCAATGAAGATTTCTGGTTCCAGCCATCCGTCCAGTTAGAATGCACCCAGTGGCTGGGGCGTGAAATCTTCGCCAGAATAGTCAGTGTCGAATGGCGTGGAGAAATCGAGATCCTTGTTGGGGGGGGAATGGTGATGGTGGCGATAAATTGACAAAAAGATTCCACCTTACCTCGGAAGTGTTGTCTTGAGTTCTGAAAAGGACATCTTTTACCTCAAGCTTGAATTCCAACTGAAAAAATAAAACCCCTGCTCTTGTCTCAAGTGCTGGAACCACCCATGCAGAATACCTTTCTGAAGGCCACGCCGTTCCTTTCTTTAACACTCTTCTCTTTCTCCCACCCTCCCCCTCCACTGCACCCACAGGCTCGGCTCCCTTCCTGTTCATCCACCTATAGCGTTTCAGAGGTATATTTGCACGTGTATTGATGATGCCTGGTTGTGCCGCTCGCTTTCTCTCTGTCCCGCTCTCTGTCTCTCTACCTCTCTCTGTCTTTCGCTCTGTTTGCCTTGCACTGTGCCCTGCTCAGATTATTGTTGGCCGCTATGCATGCTGACCCTGCCATGAACAAAAAAAAGAAAAGAAAAGTCTCAGAAGACTTGCACCCTGCAGGTCTGTTCCCTGGCCCATGTAACTCTTTACAGGGACTTGTTGCAGCGAGGGGAAGGACCTTCCCTCCCTTTTCCTTTTTTACCCCCCTCATGCGCTGTGTGCTGTGTGCTCTGTGTCGTGCTTATGGTCTGGTTCTGTGCGTCTTGCCTGTATTTCTTGATGGGTCTCTGTTTCCATACATCCCCTCTCTTGAAATGCTACAACGCTGCCACTGCTGCTGGAAACGGATTTTCAAATGACACGCTGCCTGGTAAAGTCAGCAAACGAGCAGAAAGCCAGAAACACAAAGCGCTGTACTTGTCAGCTTACTCTTCGGACCAAAGCACCTAAAGACATCAGGCTACTCCTGCAGGATCTGAAGTACGTTTTTAATTTTATAATTAATATAGCTAGAGATAAGTGGAATAGAGTGTGAGAGGCATGGAGTTTCTTCTGTCGCATACACTTGCTCAATTAGTCTTACTAAGTTATAAAAATATATATTTATTTTTAATACAGATCATGTTTTAAATGTATCGCAATTTTATGATTTTTCAGTTCTTGTGCTGCTTTTTGGCTGTTCCTTCAACAATTATTATCATTTTTAATGTTTTTTTCAAATGAGCATTCACAGTAGAATCCTACATTCCAGTCATGATAGCGTTGTAAAAGTGAGTGGCTAGCACTGTGTAGGTCTGGCCTCAAGTTTTTGGGCCTATGGAATAAGCTAACGGTGTCACGCTATAGGACTTGACACAACTTCAGGTCAAAGAGCATGTCACATTCAACATCTGCCATTGCTAATTCCCGTTGCTTCTGAGGGTGTTATTGGATTACACAACAGAGATGCTCAAGGAGTGATTGATTATATGATTTCCTCACTACTTTTCATCAAGATCCTAAAGTACCACAGAGTTAAATAATTGTGGCAGCCGATCAATGTGGAGCTGCAGTCTCGACCCCTCTTTTTTCTTTATCATTCCTGTCATGGTACGACAAACACAAAACATTGAACAGATATTCGTACTATCTCCAAACATTGATTCACCGCAGCTGCATTTCCTAACTGAAACACTCATTAGAAAAATTAGAAACATTTGACTACAACAGGCCATTCGGGCCAGTGCTCTTGTCCGTTCTGTTCACTTAGATAGTTATGTGCATGTGCCCTTAATAAGTTTCCAACTGTGTTCCCCTATTCTTGTTGAAGAATTTATTTAAAGTAACAACTGGGATCCACTGGACTAATTCCCTTCATAATTTTATACCCTTCAGTTGAGATTTGCTTAAACTGAAAAGGTTCAACTCCTTCAGTATCACCGCTTAATGCCAGATGTTGATGATATTCATATCCCGATGGTTATTGTATAATAAAAAGAGCAACAGCCCCACCACTAATCCCTGAGGGACACCACTTTTTAATTTCACCTAATTTTTTAAAAATTCTCCTCACCATTACCCTTTGCTTAATGTGCTAGGCCCACTTTGCTTCTTTTTTTATTTTTGCAGCCGTTGAGGTCTCTTACTGTTTGGCACTGTACTTCTAGCTGAGCGTTAACTTCCGGAGACACAAGAGCCCGATTCCTGTAAATTGTGACTCACCAGTAGTAGTGATCAGTGAAATTCACCAAAGCATTTTTTGCAGCTTAAATGCTGTGTTTGCTGGTGACCTTGTTCGCCAAATATTTTCCTGGAAATTCATGGTGTGGCTGGCTTATGCAAAATGTTTTTTTTTGTTATTGTTTCATGGTGCTTTGCAAGTCCAGCATGACATCACTGAGCTGTAGCAGCATTGCACAGAACTTCCATGCATGTGTACTGTAAGGTTGTTGCTGATCTGCTTGATTTCATGACTTGATTGGTACTCCAGTCGGATCTCCACCCCACATGCTTTTTATAAAAAAAAAGAAGTTGCAGTATTTTTATTTGAAAAGTACATTAGTGGAACATTATGAGAATATTATAAGTACTGCCTCTAAATATAAAACTGGTTCCTGTGAGCTAGCAGTGCAGCACCACATGGCTAATTTGTCTGTATAACTGGCCATATGCTGCAGATACTAGTCAAAAATAGTCAAAAGGGGGAGACATCCCCCTCCCCTCGTCAGAAAGCACATGAAACCCAATAATAATAATGAAACATTTACTACTGTTTACAATGTGTCTCTTTCTTCATGATGAAAAAAAAAAAGTGTGAAACATCAGATGGTCAAAAAACAAAAAAGATGTTCAAGCTGTGCCCGAGTTTAAACAGTGAAATAAGTCAGTGACATGCCTCCGCTTCACAACAATCTTTATTTTATTTATTTATTTATTGGTAGTTTGTGGCCATTTCTTACATTTTGTTTTTGTTTATCATTCCGTTTGTGTCTTTTGTAGTTTAAGGCCTCACAGCTCACGTCACATATTTGGTCACAATAAATTGGTCTGGCATAGTTGGTAGTCACTTCCCTAGCCTTCTGGGACACTCAAAATACAATTGCACTGCTCAAAACTAGTACTTCGTCTTCTTCCCATTGATTTCAATGCATTTTATGTACTTCGGCAAAGTTCAGTGATTTCGCTGAACTCATGACAAAGCAAGTTCAGTGTGGTTTGCTCATCCTACTTACCAGATTGATGTTGTTTGCTGCAAACAATAGACAGAGAGTTGCAGAGTCCTGAATCACCATGGGTGTTAATTGGCAGATGTTACAACTATCTGCAGCCTTATGACTTTGTTAAGATTATAACTAAAAAATCAAGGGAAAAATGAATAGTGTGACACCACTGCATTTCTGCGATTTCTGATTTCTATTAGATAATAACTGGAACAGGCACATCAATAACTTTACAATTAAGGACTATTATGGTGGGGCCCAAGACACTGCTCGGAAATGTCAGAAAAATCTTAAATATATGCAGTTTATTTGACTAAAACACAAGTAAGGATTTGTTATGGGGATCACACAAACTTTAAACAAAAACAGACAAAGCAACATGATCATCTTACCACACGGAAATTTCTCGAATATCAGATTGTAATTCTGTCCCCCACAAGCATGCCATCGGCAATATTTTTTTTTTTTCCTCTTGAAAGATAGAAGTTAAAATGTGTAATCCTAACTGAACCCTACTTAAGGTGGTGATTGGGCAAAGTTGCCTAACAAGGCAAAACAAGAAGTTTAGTCCTGAGATTTTAGCTAAGGAAGTTAAACGCCATTTTCTTTTCCGGCAGGGAGTCTTCATTTTTTGCATAAAGATTTGACAAAAAAAAAACCAACACTGACCTCTTGCTCTTAAATATGTTGGCATCAAATGTAATCAGTTAATGTGATTGCTGTGCTGCACTGGTAAAGCCAGTGTGATGCTAGCTTCAGATAAAGAGACACAAGGTATGTAAAAAGATCTTAAAAATTCAATAAACAAAGGAAAAATTGCTGAAAATAATTGAAAATGATGTTCAGTGACAGTAGATTCATGTTATGCCTCTCTTGCTGTGATTTGTCCTTGACATTTAACCATTGTACAGCTCACTGCCTAACTTCTGTCACATGTTCCCTCTGACAATGAATGGGCTTCATATCTCATCACGTAATTATGTCTGAGCCAATCCCCTGGGTTTGGACATTCTGTGTTGATGGTGGCATATAGGGGTTCCTAGAGAAACTACAACCCTGATCCCTTAGTTACCTTTAGAAAGAGTAATAAGTTCTAGCAGTGAACTTGTTGGCTACTTGTTCTCCATTCTCACTTAGTCCTTGTGAAATCCCACCGCTGACACCTGTCAGCCCTGGCTCAGCTGTGTTGGCTTTCTTCTAGTTCTCCGTGGCCTTTTTCTCTTTGTTAGGACTGTTTATGTATCAGCGTTATCATGTTCAGGACCTCTAATACCTTAGGTTGACAGTTGCAAACTTCCCAGGGCTTCATGATGTCCCTCTGTTAGGGTTGCACATCTACTTTGAGATTCTCCGTGTCCTGTGTTAATCTGTTGTTCAATTTACAATTTCCTTGTGCAGCAATGTGTCAGAGATTTTAATTATAAATTTGTTGAGGCATTGAACGATGCAAGCAGTCATCTAGAAAAAGTGGATCAGCCAAAGTGACGTGCAATTTCAAGCAGAAACAGATACTTTTATCATCTAGGTTTATTTATCTCACACTACCAAACCAAACATCTAATTGTGCTTTTGTTATAACTCAGAATGTTCTTCAGTTGTTTTAAAAGTTTAATTCATTTTGAGTCTGGAACAACTCACCTCTAGCAAAGAAATGCTTCATTGTCTGTGACGTGGATTTTATGGGTGGTCTTGTCTTAGATGCTGCTAACCTTAACTAGCGTCCTTAGGTTTTTTTTCCCCAGCTATTATTACACAGTTGCTTTGCCAAGTGAGAGGTTAATAAATAATTCTTTAGACACTGACAATTTTTTAGCCACAGGAATGAAAATTTATTCCAATTAGGTGAGTAAAAACAACATAATATTTCAGATAGATGATTCTTTTAAGACAGCCCCTTAAGCCTAGAAAATGTCAATGAAAAGATCTGGACTTCACTGGCTAAACGCAATTGAAATTCAAAACCATACAAAGTCTGAGAGGGTCACTCAAACACTTGAATAATGCCAGCATTGTAAAGTGGCCAACACACACTTTCCTGTTCATTTTATCAACACTAAGGTGAGAACACCCCAACATCGTATATTATTAGAATGTCAACAGATTATTCCTTGTTTTTGTGTATTATTATTTTTGTATATTTGGCTGACACATTTACCTTTAAGAGCATGACATGTTACAATTGCTGGTGTATGTGCACATTTGTCCAAATTGGAGCAAGTGAATTGGCCATTTAAACACCATGCTCATAAAATGTATTGGAACTTGTGTTTAAACCAGAAACCCTTGGCTTGATTTTGATTCACCAAACTGTGTTCATTCAGACCCCATTATCGTATCATTATAAGACGTCCATCTTTATTTTGGGACATGGTTAATACAATACAGTGAAGTGATCACTTTCTACTCGTATCTATTGAACAATCCATCATGTAGCTAGGAGTGTGCCAGTATGCTCACTACACATTAGCTATTAGGTGGCGATGGGGTGAGAGATAGGTAGCCAATTAGATACAGGGGATTATTAGGGGACCAGAATGACCAGCCTATTGTGGGCAATTTAGCCAGGACATCAGGGTACAACTACTTACGGATCTTTTATGACTGCAGAGTGTCAGGTCCTTGATTTGACATCTCATCTGAAGAACGGTGCCAGTTTTTATAGAACAGTGTCCTCGTAACAGAATTGGGACATTGGGATCCATTCACACGCCACAGGGTATGCATCTTCTGATGGCCTCAAAAACATCTCTTCCAGCAGTGAACCAAGCTTTTTCCTAGATGGTCTCCTATCCAAGTACGAGCTGGGCGCCGAACATGCTTAGCTTCAGGTGAAGTGCAGGTGGCATGCAGTGACTCTAAAACTCAACATGCTCCTCTTCCATCTGCACAATCCAAAATGCTTGTTTTCCTTCACTTCTTTCAGCTTCTCTTGTTAATGGACCATTTGTGAGGACTTTATACACATGGCATCTCCACTTGAGCGCTCACTGGCTGTCAGCTCTCGCAGACACAACAGCTCACCCCTACCACTGGCGACTCACTTCAAGAAAATCAAGCCAGTTTGATGTTTAAGGTTTAAGGTTTCTTTATTTAGTCATGTTTACACAAGAAAACATGAAATTTGCCTTCTTGCTTGCATCTAATATCAGACAGAATGAAATAAAACGGACAAATAGAAACAAGAAAGGTTAAGGTAAGGCAATTAGATAATACATATTTACACCAAAAAAAAAAGGTTACAGGATATATATCAACAACTTTAATCATTATCTCCGATATTTCTTATTGAAAAGTCGTATGGCACTAGGAAGAAAGGAGTTTCTGGAGCGATTTATGTGGGTTGCTGCGTAGTCAGTCGCTGTGACCGAGTTCCTGATGGAGTCACACTGGACAACTGTCAATCATGGGAGCTCTGCAACATTATTCCATGGCGCATTGTGGCTTTCTTAAGATTATGTAAATGAATTCTTTGACCGGAAATCATTTGAAAGTCATGTAATGTGATGTCAGCTTTAGAAATATATTATACATTGATTTATGTTAACACTGCACTTCTCATAAAGCTCAGAGTTGTATGTATGTTAACAAATCTAATTTTGTTTAAAGCACCACGGCAAACTCAAATGTGTAAATACTCTGCAGTATTACAATATTGCATTAAATATACAAATAGATATAAATTATGTGAAACGTACCTCAAACAACATGATTTACCACAAAGTCAGTAATAGAAATGATAAAATTCACTCTAACACATAGTCTATTCTCTTTTGGACAAGATTGCTACTTGCAACAAATGGAGACTGCAATGGGCTGTCGGTTTGCACCTCACTATGCAAACCTATTTATGGCAAAATTGGAGGAAGATTTCATGTCAATGTGCATCGTAAAACCAATGTTGTATCTCGTTACATAGATGACATCTTCATAATCTAGACTGCCAGTGAGAAGGACCTCCTCCATTTTCATAATGAATATAATTCTTTTCACCCCAACATAAAGCTGAAGCTGAATTACTCAAAAACAGAAGTCAGCTTCCTTGACACCACCGTTCAACTGAAAGAGAACACCCTTGTAACTTCTGTTTTTCACAAACCAACAGACAGACGGACCTACCTAAGAAGTGATAGCTTCCACCCCAAGCATATAAGGCACTCCATTATTTTCAGCCAAGCAATACGGTACAATCGTATTTGCTCAGACCCGACAGACTGGGATAAACAACTGCAGACGCTCAGACAAGATTTCATCAGACAAGGTTATACCCCCAAAACAACAGACACTCAAATAAGAAGAGCTACTGCCATACCCAAAGACAACCTTCTGGAATATACAGTACTCCCTCCTCGATCGTGGGGGTTGCATTCCAGAAACCCCCGCGAAAGGTGAAAATCCACGAAGTAGAAACCATATGTTATTTTTATATTGTCATGCTTGGGTCACATATTTGCACAGAAACACAGGAGGTTGTAGAGAGACAGGAACTTTATTCAAACACTGCAAACAAACATTTGTCTCTTTTTCAAAAGTTTAAACTGTGCTCTATGACAAGACAGAGATGACAGTTCCGTCTCACAATTAAAAGAATGCAAACATATCTTCCTCTTCAAAGGTGTGTGTGTCAGGAGCAGAGAATGTCAGAGAGATAGAGAAAAAAGCAAACAATCAGAAATCAATAGGTGCTGTTTGGCTTTTAAGTATGCAAAGCACCGCCGGACAAAGCAGCTGCAAGGATGTACAATGTAAAGGTAGTCTTTCAGCATTTTTTAGAGGAGTGTCCGTATCCTCTAGGCCAGTGTGCGAACAGTCCCCCTGCTCACACCCCCTCCGTCAGGAGCAGAGAATGTCAGAGAGAGTGAGAGAGACAGAGAAAAACAAACAATCAAAAATCAATACATGCCCTTCGAGCTTTTAAGTATGCGAAGCACCGTGCAGCATGTCGCTGCAACGTGAAGGTAATCTTTCAGCATTTTTAGACGAGCGTCCGTATCATCTAGGGGTGCGAACAGCCCCCCTGCTCACACCCCCTCCGTCAGGAGCAGAGAATGTCAGAGCAAGAGAGAGAAAAGCAAACAATCAAAAATCAATACGTGCTGTTTGATCTTTTAAGTATGCAAAGCACAGTGCGGGAAGCATATCGCTTAACAAAGCAGCCACATGTAAGCCCAGCAAGGAAGAGAGCAATGTGAAGGTAATCTTTCAGCATTTTTTGAGGAGCGGCCGTATCCTCTAGGGGTGCGAACAGTCCCCGTGCTCACAATATATTTGAGGAGTTTTATTTAATACGTAATACGCGCTCTGGTTGGGTAGCTTCTCAGCCATCTGCCAATAGCGTCCCTTGTATGAAATCAACTGGGCAAACCAACTGAGGAAGCATGTACCAGAAATTAAAAGACCCATTGTCTGCAGAAATCTGCGAACCAGCAAAAAATCCGCGATATGTATTTAAATATGCTTACATATAAAATCCGCGATAGAGTGAAGCCGCGAAAGTCGAAGCGCGATATAGCGAGGGATTACTGTAAAAACAAAGACAACAAGAACCGCATCCCCTTTGTTGTCACCTACAACCCACATCTTGAAACACTTCGAAAAATTATAAAAGAACTTCAGCCAATGCTAAAGATGACCAAACACTAAAAAATGTATTTCCTGAACCTCCCCTCCTGACATACAGACAACCACCAAACCTTCAGCAACTAATTGTCCGAAGCTCCCTAAGTGAACCAACAGAAAATGGCACATCTCCCTGCCTACAGAAAAGATTTAAAATGTGTGCCCACATTTATAATACAGACCGTATAGTTATACCACACTGCCGACTAGAACATCACATAAAGGGATCATTTTCCTGCAGATCATCTAATGTGGTCTACCTAATTCTGTGCATGAAATGTCCTGACACTGCACTCTATGTGGGAGAAACTGGACAAACACTCCGCCAGAGAATGAATTTACACAGGTTCCACATTAAACATGGCAACACAGATGTTCCTGTAGCGGCCCACTTCAACAGCCATGGACACTGTGAGAAGGACTTTAAAGTCACAGTGCTTATGGGCAACTTCAAAACACAGCAAGAGAGAAAAGAATGGGAAGTTAAACTCATGCTAAAATTTAATACATTACAACATGGATTGAATAAAGACAAGTTTTATGGCCAGATATGAGGATTGTTTACATCTCTCAGAATGACAGACAACCTGTCTACAGATCCACATTGTATTGAAAAAACTCATTACAAACTTCAGAAGACTTTGTTGGACAGTTATCTTATCCAGAGATCTTGACAATACATTGTTCTTCTCTCTCTTGTTAAATTAACCCTAGCCTGAATGAATCAATTACTTTTTTACATTTAAAATTTCTCATTTAAAGATTTTCCAGTGTTGTTTCTTGTCCTAGAGTGTGTATATAAACACAGGGAACTCCAGTTTCTGTATTACATCTTGCCTGAAGAAGGGGCCTGAGTTGCCTCGAAAGCTTGCATATTGTAATCTTTTTAGTTATCCAATAAAAGGTGTCATTTTTCTTGGCTTTTCTCTACATTCGTAATGGCTAACATGGTACAACACCCTAGTACTAAAGATAACTAAATAACCACTGTGTTAATCTCGATGTGCACAGTGCAGCTGCTACCAGATCCATGTCACCCAGCTGAGGGTCAAAGGAGTCAGAGGCTACCCCAGCAGCACTTGATGCGTTATACATACTGTGTATATTTTTAACATATAACAGAATTTAGTAAAATACCAAATGTATAAAAATATTCAGATTTGCAAGTCTAGTTAAAATCACACGCAAATGTATACATGAGAGTAGGTATGTAGGTACATAGCATTTATTTTTGGGGAACCTGTAGCTTTAAATCTCCAATGAGCAGCGTGCACGTGGATCGCGCTTGTCAGGAGTTATTTGGTCAGTGTGATGTGGTGTCCACACAAGTCAGGCGTGAATTGCTTGTAGATCTGTGGCTCCTTAGGCACTTTACTTTGGAGGCGGAACAGAAGATTCCTGCCTTTCCTGCTTCAGCGCTCATCTCTGCCTTCCTTTAATTGGCAGCTTGACTTATTAAAAGGCTTGTCTCATTTCCCCCTGTGGCTGAAGGGCACTTGTTAAACTTGCAGGCAGACACAAGGACACCATTTTTATTTTATTTTTTTCATGCCCTAATGACTGTGCAATCTGTTATATGAAAAATCATTAGGTTGGCTCTTGCACACTGAGGCTCTGACACCGAGTGGCAAACTCGGTGGTAATTATAGCCGGCTAATGCATCTATAAAATATGGATTATCCTTCAGATGAAGAGAAATGGCCTTTTTAGCTTGGGTGTGGGGATTGCTTTGAAGGTGCTGCCCACTGTGGAGTGGCCAGCCGGCCTTCAGCAAGTGAAGCGTCTTGCCGTGCTTTTTCAGGTCAGACTCTTTATTCGAGGGCTTATGACGGCAGCCCAGAAATTAACCATGAAGTGACTGTGTGCTTATTCTGTTTTTAAGAACCCTTGTCTTGTCCTTGTCCAGTCAGTTGCACAGCATTTCATATGGCGGCTTTCAAAGCTATGGAGGTTGCAGGTTTAAAGGTAGAACGACTTTTCTTAGCAGGAAACAAGGATATCATTTGTATCACATGCAGCGTGCTCAAACAAACAACAGAAAGAAAGATTGATGGCTGGATGGATATATATATAATTCAATTTAAAACAGTAAATTAGGACCCTGTGCTGTGCTATAACTTCAGACACCTTCCCAGTTGTGTCTAAACTAGTTTAGTGCACACAACTCGTCTGCATCTCTCTCTGCACAGTTATTACAGACATTAAAAGGCCAAACCACATGCTCGGTCTTGTCACCAATCGCATTACCATGGCAAAACCCCTGAGAGCAGTGTGTCCCCATGAGCCTCTGTATCGTTTTGAGTTTTATCTTGTGCCATTTGCACTTGATGTGGTTTCCCCAGTTTCTTCAGTCAGCATTGCCCCATTCGCTTTTCTCAGCAATTGTCTTCTTGGCACTCGCCCATGTGGTGCCCTATGTTGACTCCTGTGGTGTGTGTGTTCCTTGCTTCATTTGGTTCATCTTGCGCCGTAAATAAAGCATGTTGTTAAAGATGCTATATGAAACCAACTTTGATTAAATGAATGACGTTTAGGTGTAATTGTGTTGATTTTAGCTGCTTTAATTCTAGCAATGATTCATGGTTTCCAGTATTACAAAAGAGCTATACTGTGACCACTGTTTGTTTTAGTACATACCCATAGTTGTGCACACTGCACAACTTTCAATTATTTTGTTGGTATAAGTATAGCACTATGGATGTGGGAGAAAACCTAAATGGACACTGGGAGAACATCCAGACTCATAGTAGCTTTGCAGAATTTCCAAGTGGGTGGCACACACTTGTTTAACACACGTGTTTAATTTACATTTACATTTACATTTACATTTACATCATTTAGCAGACGCTCTTATCCAGAGCGACTTACAACAGTGCTTAGTGACTCAGAGATTGGCCTCCTATAATGTAACTGACTGAATGAAACTGAGCAGTCACGGTGTCACCCCCGGAATGCCACAATATAGTGCCATGTAAAGTACAATGCTAGCAGTAGTGACCAGGAGGTAAAGCTGGTGAACCACTGCACTCACACCAGTAGAGATCCCCCACTCCCTTAACTCTACAACTGTACTATTGCCCTCTAGTGGCTCAGTATTTCCCATACAGACTCCTATAGTTCTCTGTCCTCCCTTTGAGATACAGCCGCTCTTGAGCCTTCCCTTGTTGTAATTCCCCTGCTGTCTTTTAGGTTTTTATCTTCATTAGACCTAGATCTCCTTGTTAAATGTCCAGTCTGCCATCCATATTGTCAGTCATTGACAACGTGTGCACTGGTGAAGAAAGTATTTGCCTGAAACTGCAATCATCCATTCATTCATCCACTTTCTAGCCTGCTTAATCCAAAATGGATTAAGTTCATTTTTTTTCCTTAGAATTCTACACACAACACCCCATAATGACAACATGAAAAAAGTTTACTTGAGGTTTTTGCAAATTTATTAAAAATAAAAAAATTGAGAAAGCACATGTACATAAGTATTCACAGCCTTTGCCATGAAGCTCGAAATTGAGCTCAGGTGCATCCTGTTTCCCCTGATCATCCTTGAGATGTTTCTGCAGCTTCATTGGAGTCCACCTGTGGTAAATTCAGTTGACTGGACATGATTTGGAAAGGCACACACCTGTCTATATAAGGTCCCACAGTTGACAGTTCATGTCAGAGCACAAACCAGGCATGAAGTCAAAGGAATTGTCTGTAGACCTCCGAGACAGGATTGTCTCGAGGCACAAATCTGGGGAAGGTTACAGAAAAATTTCTGCTGCTTTGAAGGTCCCAATGAGCACAGTGGCCTCCATCATCCGTAAGTGGAAGAAGTTTAAAACCACCAGGACTCTTCCTAGAGCTGGCCGGCCATCTAAACTGAGTGATCGGGGGAGAAGGGCCTTAGTCAGGGAGGTGACCAAGAACCCGATGGTCACTCTGTCAGAGCTCCAGAGGTCCTCTGTGGAGAGAGGAGAACCTTCCAGAAGGACAACCATCTCTGCAGCAATCCACCAATCAGGCCTGTATGGTAGAGTGGCCAGATGGAAGCCACTCCTTAGCAAAAGGGACATGGCAGCCCGCCTAGAGTTTGCCAAAAGGCACCTGAAGGACTCTCAGACCATGAGAAAGAAAATTGAACTCTTTGGTGTGAATGTCAGGCGTCACGTTTGGAGGAAACCTGGCACCATCCCTACAGTGAAGCATGGTGGTGGCAGCATCATGCTCTGGGGATGTTTTTCAGCGGCAGGAACTGGGAGACTAGTCAGGATAAAGGGAAAGATGACTGCAGCAATGTACAGAGACATCCTGGATGAAAACCTGCTCCAGACCGCTCTTGACCTCAGACTGGGGCGACAGTTCATCTTTCAGCAGGACAATGACCCTAAGCACACAGCCAAGATGTCAGAGGATTGGCTTCAGGACAACTCTGTGAATGTCCTTGAGTGGCCCAGCCAGAGCCCAGACTTGAATCCGATTGAACATCTCTGGAGAGATCTTAAAATGGCTGTGCACCGACAATTCCCATCCAACCTGATGGAGTTTGAGAGGTGCTGCAAAGAGGAATGGGCGAAACTGGCCAAGGATAGGTGTGCCAAGCTTGTGGCATCATATTCAAAAAGACTTGAGGCTGGAATTGTTGCCAAAGGTGCATCAACAAAGTATTGAGCAAAGGCTGTGAATACTTATGTACATGGGATTTCTCAGTTTTTTTATTTTTAATAAATTTGCAAAAACCTCAAGTAAACTTTTTTCATGTTGTCATTATGGGGTGTTGTGTGTAGAATTCTGAGGAAAAAAATGAATTATTACATTTTGGAATAAGGCTGTAACATAACAAAATGTGGAAAAAGTGATGCGCTGTGAATACTTTCTGGATACACTGTATATGACACGCCTTATTGGATTAACAGAAAATATGCAATATGAATCATAACAAAATTAGACAGGTGCATAAATTTGGGCACCTCAACAGAGATATTACATCAATACTTAGTTGAGCCTCCTTTTGCAAATCTAACAGCCTCTAGACGCCTCCTTTGATGAGTGTCTGGATTCTGGTTGGAGGTATTTTTGACCATTCTTCCATAAAAAATCTCTCCAGGTCAGTTAAATTTGCTGGCTGCCGAGCATGGACAGCCTGCTTCAAATCATCCCATAGATTTTCGATGATATTCAAGTCAGAGGACTGTGACGGCCATTCCAGAACATTGTACTTCTCCCTCTCCATGAATGCCTTTGTAGATTTCCAACTGTGTTTTGGGTCATTGTCTTGTTGGAATATCCACCCCCAGCGTAACTTCAACTTTGTGACTGATGCTTGAACATTATCCTGAAGAATTTGTTGATATTGTGTTGAATTCATCCGACCAAGGGCCCCAGTCCCTGAACTAGCCACACAACCCCACAGCATGATGGAACCTCCACCAAATTTGACAGTAGGTAGCAGGTGTTTTTCTTGGAATGAGGTGTTCTTCTTCAGCCATGCAAAGCGCTTTGTTACGACCAGATAACTCAATTTGTGTCTCATCAGTCCAAAGCACTTTGTTCCAAAATCAATCTGGCTTGTCTAAATGAGCATTTGCATACAACAAGCGACTCTGTTTGTGGTGTGAGTGCAGAAAGGGCTTCTTTCTCATCACCCTGCCATACAGATGTTCCTTGTGCAAATTGTGCTGAATTGTAGAACGATGTACAGCTACACCATCTGCAGCAAGATGTTCTTACAGGTCTTTGGAGGTGATCTGTGGGTTGTCTGTAACCATTCTCACAATCCTGCTCATATGCCACTCCTGTATTTTTCTTGGCCTGCCAGACCTGCTGGGTTTAACAGCAGCTGTGCCTGTGGCCTTCCATTTCCTGATTCCATTCCTTACAGTTGAAACTGACAGTTTAAACCTCTGAGATAGCTTTGTGTAGCCTTCCCGTAAACCATGAGACTCAACAATCTTTGTTTTTAGATCTTTTGAGAGTTGCTTTGAGGATCCCGTGCTGTCACTCTTCAGAGGAGAGTCAAAGGGAAACACAACTTGTAATCGACCACCTTAAATACCGTTATATCTCATGATTGGACACACCTGTCTATGAAGTTCAAGGCTTAACAAGCTAATCCAACCAATTTGGTGTTGTAAGTAATCAGCATTGAGCAGTGACAGGCATTCAAATCAGCAAAATGACAAGGGGAGCCAAATTTTTGCACAGCCAGTTTTTCACATTTGATTTAACTTCATACAACTAAATACTGCGTCACTAAAAATCTTTGTTTGGAAAACACCCCAGTACTCAGATGTTCCTAAGAAATGAAAGACATACAACTGTCATCTTTTTTGTTGAAAGTACAGTCAATTATGATGCAGGCTGAGAGGGGTTCCCAAACTATTTCATATGACTGTATATGCTGTATATGTTAGTATTGCTAATAGCCCACATACTGCTTATTGTGGAGCTCTATAGACCCCATCTTGGGGCCAGCAGAACTGAAAGGGTAAACAAATCAAAAGTTATTGTCACCATCCTCTCAGCTGAGGCAGCCAAAGCCATTTGATTCCCATTTAAGTTGCAAGCATAAACTCTGAAAGTGCATTTTGTTGTATTTGATGTTGACAGCCTGCTCCCTTTGCCCATGTCCCCCGCTTCCCGTCTTGTAAAAAGCGAATACATGTTCTTTCCCTGGGCAGTGTGTTTTTCCTTATTCCCAGAGAATTTTAGGCAGCTACTGACATAGCCCATTAGCCACGGGCCGTTGGAGGACGCTTTTGTTTTTCACTCCATCTCAACGAGGACTTATTGTTGTGTAGCCCCTACTGGTTAAGACTTTTAAGTTCACCTGGTGTGTCACTAAACCTGCCTGCGCTCAGCACTTGCAAAGCACCTTCTGATGGTGTCCATTATAGAAAGTATGTGTGGTAGTGTAAGAAGAGTGTGGGGACATGAGACTACCAGGAGTGGCAGTGCCAAAGTTCTGGTTCGGTTTGCAGAGATACAGTAGAATGTCCTTTCATATATCCTTTCATTATTAGCCCATTTATCTAACTCAGGGTCTTGGTTGGAATGCCAGTCCATTGCAGAAAATGTCCTTCTAATTTAGTTAAATTCAATTTTTTATTACGTAGCAGAGCACTTTGGAGGCAGTCAGACCTAAACCAGCCTGGAGGAAACACAGACTGGAAAAGTGTAAAGTATATAATCATAAAGAAACTGGCTGTGCTAGCCATCTAGGACAGGTTGAAATCTAAGTAACCAACGTATACCTCAGCGTTAACATTTACAGTGGACCATACAATGCATATGTCTCTGTTATATCCTATTTGGTATGGGATTCATCCAAGCAGTGTTAATGTTTGTGGTGTGCCATCTTTTGGATTGCATAAATATAGCAACCAGACAGACAGATAGACACGTGTCTTTTTGTTAAGGTGGATGAAAGAAAACAGAAATTTTTAACTTCCGCGCATCATATTGGATCAAATAAATAAGAGAAGAGGAAAAGCAAAACTTTTGTAAGATGGAGGTTAGGGTCCCATCAGTCCTGAAGAAAGTGGGGACATAGCTACTTAATATAAGAGAGGGAAACCAAAAATTCCCAGAATTGGGTAAAAAAAACCTTTTTTATAAAACTTACAGCAATTCCCTTGTAGTGACCTTCCAAATCCTCCCCTTGAGATGCAATTCACTTGTCCCAGCGCTTCTCCCATTCCTGGAAACATTTCTTGTAGTCCTCTTTTGTTACTGGGTCTATAGCCTCCTGCTTTTTCCTTTATTTCTAAACATGGGAGCAGATCTTCTTAATTTTGGGAAACAGGGAGTGAGGTCTTGTGAGTAAAGGGGATGTGAAGAAACAACCACATTGTCTTTGGTCGAAAACATTTTGATTGACAACGTGGTGCGTGCAGGTGCATTGTCACTGTGCAGTTTTCCCTTAGACACGGTGGCAGTTCAGTCTCATGTTACGGATTCACAGTCTGTTCATGGGGGGAAAAACTGCCAGTGTCGAAAAACCTAATCATCATTGTCTCTTGAAAATCTGCCCCGATGACTTGGAGAAAAAAAAAATCACCAAAATGACCTGCATGATTGTAGAAAAAATACCAGAAATAGCTTGGCACAATGTCACTCAGCCATCTGGAGGCATACAATACGTGATGGCGTTTTCATTAACTCCTCCTGTGTTATTGACCGATTCTTGGAATGTTTGGGTCCCCCCTCATAAAATAACATAATTATCTTGTATGAGGTCACAGGACGGAACCCAACAGCAAAAATGGTGGGAAAGAATTGTGGGAGGAATGCTTATCCCACCTACTCCCACACTCATAAATGGGCCAATTGGGAATGAATCATTGAATAGGACTTTATTGACGATGTAGGTGCAGGAGGGAAAGCCACACAGGCACAGGGAGAATGTGTAAAATCTACACAAACATTGAGCTTTCATTTGGATTCAAACCGCTGGATCCTTCACTCAGTGCCACGTATGGTTTCTTAAAAATACACCATAAATAAATCCAGAGTACTGTACTATTCAATTCATCGCACATTATACTACCTACTTGTGTTGTCAAGCCAGATTGCTGATGTCTACTGATGAGTGTAACAGTCGAGTTTCATTTTACATTCTAAAATTTATTTTGTGTGCAATTTCACAATTGTGAAACTGACTAAAAAGAGATTTTGTTTGATTGGAAAATAAGGAATATTGCTCCGTCAAGCCTTGTTCACACTTGAGCCTTCACCTGTATTTATTTGTATCTGTGTAACACAGGTAACCTGCAACATACTAACAAAATGAAATACTTTATACTCTGTGACTCTTGTTCACATCACGTTGATGATGCGCAGTGTTTTTTTTTTTTTAATGTGACATGCTGCATATTTTTGTACCAAAATGCACCATTTTGCACATCACTGAATTTTCTGCACAACAAAGCACACTGTGCAGGAACCCAGCCCTTGGCCCTTTCTATCAACCTGCCTTTCCGTATCTTAATCTTACAGGTGAGGTTACAGATTTCCATGCTTCTGGTGTCATGGAGGATGTATGGAGGATGGTTTCTGTCTCTGCTGCACCTTTAGGAATATGTTCACCACGGTCTTCATTAAAATTGGCACAGTAGGGATTGTAATACCAGAAGACACGTCTTACACCTCAACAGAAATGTCTGCACAATTCAAGAAATGACTGTTGAACTTCATTTATACACTAAATGACAGGCAGATGCAGGAGAAATTAGTGCAAAAAAACCCTTTAGACCAGAACTAAACAACTTTCTTCATGTATTAATGGTGTGAGTTTGCTGGTTGTGTTACCCCCATTTGTTTAGCAAAATTCTTTACTTCAAGCTCTGCTGCAAAGTCAGTTTCACGCAAATTGCTGTAGCATCACTTTTAACAACATTAACAAATATTGGTTTTGTATAACTGTGCAAGGTTGCATACACTGAAAGTAAAACGTTAAGCCTCTAATCAGGGGATGGAAGGGTTAAACTGTAAGGAATGGTGAGAATTAAAAGCTAAAAGTTTGTCTGAAGAAAGAATCACTAAGCAAAAACAATTTCCAAAAGAGAGAAGAATGCAAAAAAAAAAAACAGGGATTGGCAGAGCCGTGAAATTCTGACCATCAGTTGATAAAAAAAGTCAATCAAAAGTCTTCAAAAACAAAGAAAGGTATTGCAAAACCAAAAACGCACTGAAAAATAACAAAATGTCTCCGCACAAAATTGTCATTTTCAACTTTGAGCCTCAAAAATATGATGGCAGCTGTAACAAAGTGCTGCAGTGAAGTCAGTCACGTGGCCGGAAATGGCGCCATCACTAATAAACTGGATGGCTGTGACAAATAAGGCAAATTACCAATGATGACGAGGCACATCGTCATCTTCCAAAGGGCAGTGGCTTCATGTGCAAGCAGACATCAAGAAGTGAAAGCTACCGATAACAAAGATGATTGCCATTATTATGAAAAAGTATGGATGGCCCCACTAGCCACTCTAGCAAGTGCATATTTCTCAAACAAAAAATATGGTATCTGTTTCTCACAAATTAATGTACAATATGTACTGTAGGTACTGCTTAATGTAGTTATCCTTTTCCACAGAAGATGTGCCATCACACACTATGCTTAAGTGAAATAAAGCCTTCCAAAAAGTCCTCTTTCTCCCCAGCATAGTGAAGGACAGTCACATGTAAGGAATGCTACAGTGCGTATCCTCCATACCTGTGAGTTTATCAGGATAAAAATACAACACCTGAGCCGAAGACCTAAGAGAGCTAAAGGGAATAGTCTGGGTTAGTGAATTGATGGGCCATCCCACAAACTGGCTACTTGATCATTCCTTCTGTCAGGGGCTCTGTTTTTCAGTTTCCTTTGCCAGTGCTGCTTAAATACATTTCCGGTACGTTCAACCCGTTACGCCATTGCTGTTCTATTCAGAGGCCTTGCTTTTTTTGTCCAGCAGTGGGCTGCCTGACCTTCCTTGTACCTCAACATGATGCTGCCAGCTTGGTTGAGGTTTCAGCTTCTGGTTCCACATCTTGCATGGCTATTTCTTTGAAATTCCTCTGTGTGTGTTTTGTGTCCCCTTCTTACAGCCTTTTCACTGCCCTCAATCCCATACCCCCCCCCCCTATGATGGATCATTCCAGGTGTGGCAAGTTTCTGTTGAGTTAGCTTCTGTACTTGTTCCTTCTGCTCTAATTCGCTGATGCGGTTTTTGAAAACCCAACATTTCTGAGTCAAGGTTTCTGCCACTTTGAAAGGTTTGGACGCCAAAGTGAAACAATACAGGAGTGAGACCCGTGCCAGGTATTTGGAATTCAACTGGAGAGTATCCTGAGACATGCCAGCCAGTTAGGTTAAGGGCCTAGTGTACCATGAAAGATACCAGATATCTGGAATGTAATATTAGAGGAGTGGCAGTGCCACCAGTTATTTAAAATGTACGTGAGATTTGGCAGCCAGCTGGGTTTCAAGTTGAACGTCAAAGAGGAGGTGCCAGTTATGTACAATCCAGAATTAAGAGGCGTTAACTGACACTAGTTATGTAAACTGCAGCTTTACAGGCTTAGAGGGGCCTTATTGTCACAAGAGCCATGAAATTCTTACTTACATGTGCTGATCAACACATTGCCGCTCTCTGGCTCCATGATCTGTAACAACAACTACCTTACTTTGAAATTTTGTCTTCCTTAGAGTGCAACCATTCAGGTGTCAGTTTTTATGTACCATAGGTGTCAACTTTTTAATACTTAATATTAATGCATCAGACAAACTTTAAAATGATAGAGTGGGGTTCCATCAGCTGATTAAAATGCATCAGTCATTTGAAAGACAGCTGTAAGGTATCAAAAGTGGTGCCCACCATTTACATTCCCACTTTAATGTGCCAGGCATGTTTCCAGCCATTTAGGTTTCAAGTTTAGTGTACCAAAGGGAGTGCAGATTTTACAATATAACAATAGGGTGCCTTTAGAGTTTGTAGCACCTTCAGTTATAATTGTAGGGCATCACAGTGATGCCAGCTGTTTTAAATGGATCTCTTGTGCATCAGTTATTTGAAGTTACCAGAAGAGTGACATCCATTTAGGTTTCAGGTTTAGCATGTATGGGATGTGGCAGCCATTTAGGTTTCAGGTTTAATATATAAAAGGACTTGGCACCTTTTCAGAATATAACATTAGGGTTCCATGACATAACATTCTTCCCATGGTAGCCTCAGGGCCCTGTGCCAATCACATCCAAGTCCTACCTTTCTTCTCACATCTCAGTGCTTTACCCAAGACAGCAGTCTCACAGAACGTACTTTGTGCTTTTATACCTTTGGCCTACACTGACCTCAAACACAGTTCTAGCTGGTCATGTGGCAAGCCAAGCAGCCCAGTAATCGCTAGACAAAGTGCAATTAACCCTAAACTTTCCTATGTTCTTCTTGTACATGTCCACTCGATACGTACGTGAGATATGGGGGACACACAGTACATCATCAGCTCAGCCCATTCCTGGCCCATTTCTGTGTCAGTGAATCTTAGTGTCTTGCTTGTACCATAACACTTGAGCAAAATAAATAATGCACCTGAATTCCAGAGTTACTCAATGGTTGTCAGTTTTCTAGCATTTTTTTTTTTTTGGAAGGTGACGGGTCTGGGCCACCAAATGTCACCCATCAGAAGGTAATGGCTGGGGTCAGGGCTGAGGTGAGTGCAGCATTCTGCCAAGCTGATCGGCCTGTCAGGTGTTGTTTTTTTCCTTCAAACCCAATGAGTGTGTCCTGCAGAGAGACAGTCAGACGTGCTTTGACTGTTTTCTTTATTCCAAAGATGTGAAAAGCAGGCGGCACAATTGACGTTGCTTTCTCACAACACTTGAGCCCCAGTTGGATTCTTAGCTTCTCTGTGTATTATCCCTGTTTTCCCACTGAGAACTGACAAGTGTTCCTTATGTGGTGAGAGTGACCTGTGGTGTGGTTGATCTATGCCTTGCACTCTTAGCTACCAGAATTGGTACTGGCACCCAGCTAGCCTTTAAGGCATTCAGAAATTAGGCAGACGAAGGGAAACAAGTTCAGTTCTCCACCATCAGAGGGAAGCTTCCTAAAATTTCATTTAAAAAGATGCATTGAATTATTCCCACAATTACCAAACCAATTAAACTATTTTGATATTTTCAATAATTTATTGTCTTTTGCCACACTTCAGCACATACAATTGCAACAAGACAGTAATACTTTTAAAATTGTACATTCATACCAGCTCAAGGCTCCCTATGGTGGAAAAGTAAAGTATAGTAACATGCAATTAGGCCTCAGCTGTTTGAATATTTTAAGAGCTATCTGTTTGATTCTTTAATTACATTAAGGTTTACTAATCAGGTTTGCATCGAGTGGAGTCATTTCACCCCCCACCCCCGTCAGTCTTCATTGGTCAGTGACGGTCAGCTGTAAGCCACGCCTCCATCCCTCCTCCGCCGCCCTCCATGCTTTACACATCCTCCCCATCGCTGTCCCTCTTGTGCCTTTCTGATTTCTGAGTTTGGTGTGATTTTGGCCACCTCTTCCTTTTCACCCTGTCTCTTTTTCTTGCTCCTTCTTTGTTAAATGATTTCTTAACGGTTCACTTTTTGAGCTTCTTTGTTCATTGTAAATCTTCTGTTTCTGTCCACACACTAGCTTCACTATAGGTTGGAAGGGCTAAAAGATGAACTCAGGACGCATAGAAGCTACGAGTCACGAGTAACTATTACAGACGGGAGGAGCTGCTTCCATTCGCAAACATCGCTTTGTGCTATGAGACTCAGCTTCTTGCCGTCTTTTCCTTTGTGAAGACTCTTGACTATTCCATTTTCTTTCTTCCTTTGTAGCGCTGTCTCTCCACTAACATTTTTTTTTTCTTTGATGAGCTCTATGGTGTGTGTGTGTGTGGGTATGTGTGTGTGTGTGTGTGCTGGATCATTGGTTTTCTGTCGTATCAACGCTGTGCATTGCTCCAGGATTTGTTCCATATAGTATGTCCTTAGCATCATTGACTCAAGCCTTTCTCAAAGAATTTTTTATCCTTTTTTTCATTTTTTACATTTGTGCTTTATTTTTCTCTCTCTCTTTTATTTTCCAGTGCAATAACACTTCCTTTCTTTTTTTTCATGAATCACACAGAGAATCTATAATCTCAGTGCTAGTTTTTTTCATAATTGTTCTTGTGTCACTTTAGGCCGAGGAGAGTGAGAGTCGAAACAAACCCCACGTTTTGCAATTTGAAAATGCAGGGGATGGGTCCACTTGAAATTTAAACGTATGCCTTTCGGCATCAAAGCTAAGCCAGCACCAGGGCCCTGACTTTATCACATTCACATCTGTCTTTCATTTCACACATAATATAGGCAGGTGTGCAGACAAACAAATGTATCTTCTCTATTTCATCAGCTTCATACAGAAGTTGGTCCAGCCTGTTCCTCCTGTATGTCTGATAAATAGGCTAGGCACTATATTAGATAGATAGATAGATAGATAGATAGATAGATAGATAGATAGATAGATAGATAGATAGATAGATAGATAGATAGATAGATAGATAGATAGATAGATAGATAGATAGATAGATAGACGTCAAAGGTCACTATATTAAAGAGACAGATGTGAAAGATGCAATTTTAAAAAGATGGATAGCTAAAGTACTATATGATAGAAAGAAATTCAGTATATTAAAGAGATGTGAAAGGCACTATACTAAAGAGATAAGTGAATAGCAGAAGAGCGGTATATTAGATAGACATGTAGAAATGAAGGGAATTGTTGTGTATCACAAAGGTAGATAGGTGTGAAAAGCTTTATATTAGAGAGAGTCAGTTAGAGCTTTAGTGATGCCCAGGTAAAAGTTCCCTTTTTTAAACTATTTTTACATGCATCAGGAGTGCTGAAAGGCACCTCTTCTGACATCAAAATTTGCACCAGTCCTGATGCAATTTGTAGCAGTGTTTAGAGCCTCTTTTGCTGGCTTGACTGATGGCACTGGTCCTGGCACTAGCAGCTGTGCTGAAATGCCTGCGGTACTGGCTTTTACACTGATACTAGAACAGGCACCACGGTTGGTGCTGGCATTGACACCTTTATAGACATTTGCAGCCATGGTCACATGGTCACAGCCTCTGGCTCTGATACTTATACTTGCAGTAGCACTGACACCACTTGTAGCAAGTACTGATGGTTTCTTTACTGGAACTACTATTGGCACTGGCACTGACCCACTAACAGCAGTGGCACCTGCGATGTAATGTCCTTTAATTGGCCCTTACACTAATGTTAGTATGGGCACCTTGGTTGGAACTGGCACCATTTTAAAATGTCACTGCAGCAAAGATAGCCTGTGGCATTTGCATTTTGAACCCAGCATTGGCATCGACACCGCTTTCAAGAATGACATTAGTGGTGATTCGCACTGGTACTGGCAGTTGTGTTCATACTAATGCTGGTACCACTACTGACAGTTGGCCTGCTCCACTTTTATTAGTGATAACCTCCAGTATTAGCACCAATATTGGCACTGGCAATAGTGCCAGTGCTTTACACACATGCTCCAGCATTGGCATAAACATTTGTACTAATACTAGTACTGCAAGTAGTAATATTAATGGCTCTGGGACCATGGCTGGCATACTAGTACCCCCTTCAACAGTGGCAAAACTACTAATGAGCATAGGCATTATCCCCACAGTTTTAAATTACTGTGAAATCACAGCCCTGGCACTGCGGTGATTAGCTGTAGCCCAGCCCTCCAGCCCCTTTGTATCGAACACTTCCTCTTCCCAGGCCTAAAAATGGTTGCTCATTTACTAGAAGCCTAATTTCGCTTGTTGGTGTGTTTTTGCATCTTAATGGAGGAGGTGGAGGAGCAACTGCTCTGTTTTTTAGGAGGTGTGGGGGGTAGGGGGGGATAGGGGGGTCCGGTCTTTGTAGCGCTCCTTAGCCGCTGCATCCTCTTCATCACCAGCTCCTTAAGACCCCAGGACCTGATAGGCTTCTGAGATTACGGTCCTAGAAACAAATCAGTAGGACGGCAAAAAGACGCCTATAGTGAATGGCTGCACAAACCTGTGCGGTTCTGCCTGTTTTGCCCCCCAGCCCCTTTTTCTTTGATGCTTTTGTAATCTCCGAAGCCTATGGGTTTTATGAATGTTTTCTTTTGTTTTTCTTTTGATGTAGTTCTTTTCAGTTCTTCTTTAGTCCTCCCGCTGAAAAGCATTCTCTCTCTGTTTGTCTCTTCGCAGGTGCAGTCCAGGTGCAGCAGCAAAGAGAACATCTTACGAGCTAGTAAGTTCTGCGCTGGCCATTGGTCACCCAATTTTCATAGCAAACATGGCAGCCCAGTACACAAACACAGATAATCTAGCAGCCAAGCGCCTCCTCAACTTCACCGATGGAATTGCTTGGCTTCTTCATTCTCAGCCACCCTGCTGTAGAAGATCATCGATTGATGAAGGGCAGTCATTTGACATGGAGCACGCAGCGGCATCTTGCTTCATTTTTGATTTGGATATTAATTGTTTATTTGTGGATTAGCTGTGGTGCCCGTCTCAGATTGGCTGAAATCAAAGTAACCAACTTGGACCTTAGCGTTAATGTTTGCAGCGCACCCTCTTCTATTGTAGTGTGTTTTTTAATGCATGTAAGTAATAAAATGCATTGAATTTGTCATTCCAACAGAGAACACATTACAGACATTTCTAGTTATAAAATGCATTACTGCAAATGTTTGTGGTGTGCCTTCTTTTGGAATGACAGAGACATAGCAATCAGATGGACACAAAGATACACAGACACCTTTTTTTTTTAAGGTGGATGTGACAAACATGAGTATAAAGTTACATTTTCAAACCTTCTTAATATACTGTAATTAAGGGTCTTGGGGCCAGGTGTAAGGCAGGAACAGAGTGGGCACACACCTTCACTCACCCAATCCATGCAGCTTTGGGGACATGGGAAGAAAATGTGAATTTCCAAGTGGACAATGACCAGGGGCCTCATGTATAACGCCGTGCGTAGAATTCACACTATAACATGGTGTACGGACAAAAGCGGAAATGTGCTTACGCACAAAAAATTCCAGATGCATAAATCTGTGCATACGCAAACTTCCACGTTCTTCCGCTTCATAAATCCTGGTCAGCATGAAAAGTAACGCACGTGCACGCGCCTGCTGTCCCGCCCCAACTCCTCCCGGAATTATGCCTTTTTGAATATGCAAATCAATATAAATAGCCCTTAAGCTCAGCCTTCTGTGAAAAGACAATGGCAAAAGCACAAGGGAAAATAGAAAAATTTCAGCGAATACCAAGTGGAGGCAAAGAAAAATGTACTATTTGTTGGTTTAAACAGTGGTATAAACAACAAAAGGAAGTTGATCAAGTGACATAGCGTGTCAGAGAAACTCGAAAACTCAAGTTCACAAAGTCGCACAGTGCCTAAAATAAAAAAAGAAGTTGTCAGATATCAAAGTCGCCGTGAAAAGGTGAGTCGTAGCCCACCGTCTGAGTGTCATATGAAAGCTTATTAGGGTACAGAGAATAAAAAAAGGCACGCAGTGGGGATAAATGTCAACTTTAATCTCGAAATTTCCACTTTAATCATGTAGTTTATTTTGTCATTAAAGTAGAACATCATAAACTTCATCTTTAAATCGTTTAATTTACTAGTTTCTCAAATCCCATCGTAACTAAGGTAGCACGTTAAATGCTTTGTTTTGTATTTGATCTTCTATGTGCTCTATGTGTGTGAATCACTACATGCTTCTTAAATGGGCTTTCTCTTCCTCCGACAGGACACAGAATCCATTACATTCATAATATTACAGCTCTCTGAATAATTAAAATACTGAGATGTATACATGATATAATTTTCATGATGATAGGAGTTAAAGCATGTTATTAAACATGGGAACACGGTGGCGCAGTGATTGTTCATGTCTCACGCAAGATGCTTGCTGTGCCATGCGCGACCTTCGATGAAATAATTTATTACAGCAGTACTGTCTCTTTCAAACGTACTAACCTCCAATTCCTGTTCTTACTTTTCTTTCTCCAAATACCCAATTGCCACACAATCAGCTCTGTAATAGACGTGAAGCCATTTGTAAGCTTAGAACGCCGATTTTTCAAAACTTTTAAGTAACATTGAAATATCTTCGTAGTACATGTTTAATTCTTCTATCCGTCTAACCTTCCAGTGTCGCATCAGCACCAGCAAGAATACAACACAATGCAGGAACAATCCATGAACTAGCTAGCGCAGCGGCACCGTGTCCTCACATGTTTAATTATTAACAATACAGATTATTTAAATGAAGTTAAATTTTTATCTGTATAATATAATCAACATATTTTGCTGCATTTCATCTTAAAAATGATATCGTCATCATATGTAAATACGCGCTTTATAAAGTGGCTCATGTTGTGCAATATTATAACTGTACCCTAAGTTTACAATGAGGTAACTGTATACTTATAAGTACAAACAGTTCTACAAGGAGCACTTGATGGACTGATTGAGTGCGTTTAGAGTTCTTGGGATGAAACTGTTTCTGAACCGCGAGGTCCGTACAGGAATGGCTTTGAAATGTTTGCCGTATGAGAGCAGTTCAATAGACAGCATGGCTGAGGCAGCGTGTGCTTAATGCTGTATACCGATATTTCTCTTTCTCAGCTTCTGTAGATCTTTGATTCCCCACTCAGATACAGTGATATAAATACTCTGAGTGGTGCAGTGAGAGTAATATGGAAAAAGATGATCCGCTGTGGCAACCCTTAATGGGAGCAGCTGAAAGAAGAAGAAGAAGAAGGTGCAGTGAGAGTAACAATGCTAAAGCAGCTATGGTATTTGGAATAGTTTGGCCATTCTGTGGACCATTATATTGTTACAAGTTAATTACAATCAGATGCCTTAAACTAATAAACAATATGAAGTTAACTTCAGTGTATTTATAAAGCAGCGTTAGGGACATGGATCTGAAAAAGAAAGGGAAACCACACTGGAACAGTAGCACTGCTTTAACGCTGGGTGCCGCCAGTCTGCAAAACTGAGCAGAGAACTTGCGTACGCCAGGGTATGAGGTACCGTGGAAATGTGCATGGCTTTATGCCAAGTTTAGGTTTTATACATCGCAATTTGAACATGGAAACATTCTTACGCAACATTTTTGTGTGTACGCACTGTTTATACATGAGGCCCCAGGACACTGAATCTGTGAGTGAGCAGCACTAACCACTGTGTCACCATCTGCTCTGGGATAGAAAATGTTTATGAAAGTCAAGATTTCTATACTAAATTTACTGCCCCCTGTGCCAACTTCAGAAACTAGAAAAACACAAAAAAAAGAAAAGTTGTGTCTTGCTAAATCAGCCTAGGTGACAGGTTTCTGCCAGTGTGTCATAGCAGTAAAGAAGTAAGAAGTTGGAGGTGCTGTCTTATAATTCCAGAGTCCTGGGTTCAATTACCAGCTCAGTCATTCCAATAACATGCAATTTGGGCTAATTGTGGACGCACACATCCCACCCAGCAGTGAAAACTGCCTTGTGCCCACTGCTGCCAGGATACGCCTCAACTCGGTATCATCCTGCAAATGAACAAGTAGAATCAGAGAGTAGAACAACAACCAAATGCATGGATTAGACAGACCCTGCTAGCCTGGTCTTTAATAGTAATAACAATTACTGTAATTACATTTATATAGCGCTTTACTTGCTGATCAAAGCTCTTCTCCTTATCCTCAGTGGCACTCCTTTTCCTGTCATCTCCAGGTCTGTAATGCCCACTGTTGGCATACATTCTTTAACATCTTATGTTTTTGCAAGCATCCGAGACTGGTTCCTGCCTTATGCCCAGTGCTGCTGGGGTAGACCTAAGCTGCTCATGACGGTATGACCATATTTTCAAAGTTAATTCTCCTGGTGGGATCTCAAGCCCTCCAGTAGTATATATTAGCTATTGTATTGTTGCATTCTTTATATCACATCACCTCCACTCTCTATGACCCTTGTAGGACAAAATAAAGACTCGAAGCACCTCCACAGTGAAAACCCCTTTAAATAAATGTAAATGAAGAAAATTGGCAAAAACAGTGTCAGCAGCTGAATAAAGCAACACTGAGAGTAGGAGCTCCGTCTTGCTGAGTTGCGGCTCCAGCTGCAGACCACCTGCAGACCTCCACAGCTGCACAAATCAGGATCTCTGCTTGACAGCCCGTCGGATTGCATGTTTTTGTCCCTTGGTTTACTTGACTTGAGTCAGATAACTCCTGCTCCAACCTTAATCTTAACCGTAGTGTAACTGGCCATATCATGTAACATTACCAACGTATAAAGCTACGTTGTCAACCTCCACAGCGGACCTAGCTAGACTCTATTGGAATGAAGGCCACGTTATATATGAGGGATCCTAGAAGAAGTAGGGCTTCTGGAGATGTGGTAGACGCATCAATTGACTTCCGGGTGATCCTTGAAATTGTGGAAGAAAAAGGGGAATGTGCTACCAACCATGTCCCTTCTTGGTATGATGTGGTACTGCTTACCTTTTTGGAGTCGTAAAGGTGTCCACTACGCACCCATATAACTTCACAAATGAAATCTGAGAATAGGATGATTACTCTGTCATGAGAGTTGGTCTAAGAGTTTAGTTCATTCTCACTGAAATTCTTTTTGCTGGGGAATAGTGCCATCTAGTGGCACGAATGCACAACAGCATATGCCATCCTTCCCTTTTATATTTACTTTCTCTTTGCATTGTGCGTGGCTTTGGTGTCCCAACAAGAACAGGTTTTCTTTCTAACTGAACCTTATCTGCAGTTTTCATCTAATGCTGCTGTACTCAACTGCTTGCCTCTTTTTCTCTTTGTCCCTCACTCCTGCGTGGCCGGTGCCCTTTGGCTTTCTTGAAGTCTTTTTACCTCTTCCACAGGCAGACAAAGAGGAGGATTCTGATTTCCATTTAGATGAGAGCCATTCAAAGAGTAGCAGTTGAATTTTAGGGTCTTGTTGTGCACCTGAATAGTTGAAAAGAAAGTTTTCAGTACTTGATTCTCAGACTTCATGAACTGCTACAATCATTTTATTTCATTACTGTAATAAAATCTTGGTAGCCATCCAAAGGATGGCAGTGACCAACTACCAGGAAATATCCCTCTTTCTTCCCTAAGAAATCTTGAAGAATGTCCTACACCACACTAGTCATCTCTAGTTCAACATCATCTATCTCCAAACTTACATGGGAACTCAACATTAGAGTTGTTTGTCTCCATCACCTGCCCCCTAACCTTGATGGCCCCCCTGTTGCATTGTGAAATTTCCTGTTTTGGCGTAGTATGGTAATCTTCAATGTTTTTTTGATTTCAGGTCATAGTGCAGTCGACATTACCAAGGTGGCGCGAAGGCACCGTATGTCTCCATTCCCTTTGACTTCCATGGACAAGGCCTTCATCACAGTCCTGGAAATGACGCCTGTCCTGAGTACTGAGATCATCAACTACCGAGGTGAGCCTAAATGGCATGTGGGGGTGCCAGACCAGGACATCCTTTCTTGACTATGTGTAGCCTACCATGCCGCTCTTGGCAATCAGCATAGTTCTTAATTTGACTGCACTGACAGAGATTGTCAAACTGTTATAGAAAAACTCATACCCTGTTTGGACAAATTTCACAAATGGCATTTTATTAGATTGTTTGGTTCTTTGTAAAACTGTTGCTTGACAAAGAGCCATTTAATTCTTTGAAGCATTCTTTGCCAAAGAAGTTGGTTCTTTGGTCTTTGAAAAGATTTATTGTATGTGGACATAACAGACAACTTCAGTGTGCAGCAGGCTACCTAGTAGGATATGGACAGATACAGAAAACCAAAGTTAGCCTAAGTGATGGTGTGTGGTGATAAGGGCCCACTGGAATTTCACAAATGTGTTATCTCTTCATGGTTATTCATGAAGCCTGTTACATTTCTAAATAAATAAAGGTTCTTTATGGTATCCTTCAAGTGAATGAGACTTTTGGGAGCCAAAAAAAGTTCCCCAGTAGCATTGCTCTGAAGAACCACTCTGGTGACTTTATTTTTAAGAGTGTAGTGGGGTAGGATGGACAGGGTCTTTGGGCTGAATGGCCTGTTCTCGTCACAGTCATTCTGATGTTCATCCAGTGCACTTCCTTCAGTGTAGACTCGCAGTAGTTATGCATAGTGTTATGCACAGGGAGTATTAAATACACAAGCAGATAAAATGTACAATAAAACAGTGGACTTTAATTAGCAATAGTAAACACTGGGTTTGTCTACAAAATGTATAAATACAATATATAACTTCAGATATAATTTTCATTTTTGTAGTTTATCTTAATTCATAGTTAGCACAATTGTCTTTACTTAAACACAAAATACCAAATTCAAGGAATCTGTCAAATTTGAATGTATTTCTTATCGCTCAGTCCACATTAAATGCTTGCAAGGGTTCACATACTATAAAGTTAAGCTGAATTATTAAAGAAAATTACAGCCATCTGATCCATCCATCCATCCATTATCCAACCCGCTGAATCCGAACACAGGGTCACGGGGGTCTGCTGGAGCCAATCCCAGCCAACACAGGGCACAAGGCAGGAACCAATCCCAGGCAGGGTGCCAACCCACCGCAGGACACACACAAACACCAAGCACACACTAGGGCCAATTTAGAATCGCCAGTCCACCTAACCAGCATGTCTTTGGACTGTGGGAGGAAACCCACGCAGACACGGGGAGAACATGCAAACTCCACGCAGGGAGGACCCGGGAAGCGAACCCAGCTCTCCCAACTGCGAGGCAGCAGCGCTACCCACTGCACCACCGTGCCGGCCGCCATCTGATCATACTACAGATTTTGGAGATAAAGGAATGTAGTTGCTAAATTTCTTTTTGGATCTGAAATGTTTTTATTATGTTAAAAACAGATTACTTTCTCTCACTGAGGCTTTTTTTTGTTGTTGTTTTGTTATGGGTGCCGTTATTTTGTTCTCTTTGTTATCTCTGTAGGCAAGGTCGACCTAAAATGTGCAATGCGTGATGCCACAGGGTCGTAGTTATAAGGTCGGCATTGGACAGTTTTTAGATGTCCAAATCAAATTACAAAAGAGGTCAACATAATCAAGTATACATCAGTCTGGGGACTGTTTGGGGACAAGTGTGACAGGACAAGGTGACAATATTGATCATCACAATTGAACAACTCATTTGAACAAAAATACAAGTGAATTGCACTTTCTAGATAATATTAAAACTAACAGCTGTTAGAAAGAAATTTACCAAACGAGAGACCTCAAAGAAGTAGAAATTGCAAACGGAGGTGAGCAGTTTGTTTCACCAGCTAGGAGGTACACACAACAACAGTCTGGACTGGGATTTGATACTAGTCAGAGGTAGCATCACCAAAACACCATTCATCAGATAGACCTGAGTGGTCGAGAAGGTGTGGAGCACCTCACAAGTGTTTCCATATACAGTATATACAGGTACAGGCCTATTGACTACTGTGTAGGCAAGCATTGAGGATATGAACTTAGTATGTGCTGCTATATGAAGCCATTGTAGTGATCTGAAGAGAGGAGTGACATGTGCTCACCTTGGCTGATTGAATACCAGAGGTGCTGCTGCATTTTTAGTCATCTGCACTGACTTGGTGACACATACTTATACTCCCACCAGCAGAGAGTGGCAGTAGTCTGAATGTGACAGACCAAGAGTTGTGCTCCATACTCTGTTAGATGCAATCTAATCTTGTAGATATTACTGGACATTCACAGAGTGAATCTGCAACACTGAGATATCATTGCAACACGGTCCCTGAAGGACAGGTGGTCATTGAGCACCACCCCAGGTTTGTGTGTTGACTTGGTGGCTGATAATGATAATGAAACATACTGAACAGAAAAGCAAGCTGGGATAATATGGAGGTCCATCTTTCCTAAGATGAGATACTGATGGTGCTCCTTCAATCGGATTTCAATATCACTGAGACATGCAGAGGTTCTAGCTGATACTGTCTGGTCCAGCTGCATATCATCAGCATAGCACTGAGAAGCAAAACCATGAGACAGGATGATAGGACCTAGTTTGGAGGTGTATAGGGAGAAATGAAGAAGGCCCAAAACCAATCCTTGGGGCACCCCCTACTTTCCTGGTGCACCCTTGACATCACTCCACACCAGGATATAAGATAGGGTCTGCCCAAGAGGAAGGACTCATACCACCTGAGGGCAGTCCCAGTGATGCCAAGGTCAGAGAGGTTGGCAAGAAGGACCTGGTGGTTGACCTTGTTGAAGAAAGAGTAGTGATCTAGCAGGATGAGGACGAAAGACATGTTTGTGTATTCTATCTGGCCGTAACATGCCATCTCAGTGAAACAGCCCTTTTTGAAGCCTTGCTAATTGGGATCGAGAAGCCTATAACAGAATAAAAGGAAGAGACCTGGTTAGAGGTTTTGAATAGTGTGGGAATTTGCATGTTTTAAAGAAGACTGGCATCTGCCTGTGTATGAGCCCATTCAGCTTGACTAACCTTTTCTCTTGACTGGACTGTTAACCCAGCCACTCTGTCTCTGTACCCCATGGGCTCTGCTTCTCCATCTAGCTAATCCTCCTGAGGGTATACTTTGACCATTGTTGGAGTCACTTGATTTTCTGACACAACTCAAAGCCTACAGTTGAAAAAAAATGTTTTAATGACATAGACAAAGGGAAAAAATATGATAAGGAAAGACAAGCTATCATGAGATCAAATCTGACTTCAAGCTGGTGGAATCGTTTGAAAGAAGGCAACTTAGCAGCCACCAGATCTGATACCCTGGCAGATTTTCAAGAACAGAGAAGACCAATCAGTCCTTCAAGCCCATTTGTTTAGTTAATAGCTAAGCTGTCCCAATATCTCATCCAAATATTTCTGTAAGGCTCTCAGGGTTTCTGCTTCAACTCCATGTTTTGCTAGTTTGTTTCAGATTCCCACAACTCTTTGCATAAAGAAGCACTTTCTGGTTTCCGCCCTAAATGCACTTTTTAATTTCCAATGTTGTCAGCAAGTTTGAGATTCATCGTTGAATTCAGCTGGATGGATTTTACCAGCGCCATTGAATAGTTTAAAGACCTGGAATAAGTCCTCCTCGCACAGTAAATGATGATCATGTTAGATAAATAGATGATAGCTACTTTTCCTTGAGTTGCCACATACAGCAGTTTATCCCTTATTAGGCATTAGTGTTTGAATTGTGTGTAAAGTGTTTGAGATACTTTTGAAATACTGATCAAGATATATGGAACAAAGACAGTGAGCAGGCAGAAGTATTCTGGTAGTAGCATTTCATAAACTAATAACATAATGTGGAAAAAATTTTCATCTCATGAAGATCTTTCTTGAAGACAATATTAAAAATTCACTTGTACATATCTGAGTAGCAGTGTGTAGAATATGAACAATGGTACCTGGAAGAAGAAAATGGTTCCTAACATCATCAAATGCTCAAATGGTATAGTCTCAAAACTTTCTGATCATCCCTCATCAGATTTATTTACTAGTGCTCGACGCATTGCATGTTGCATACCGATGACATTCGTCTGCTTGTCTCATCGCTGCTTGGCACACATGATGGCTTCTGTAGTCAACAACACCTGTGTCAGTCTATGACGTTTTAGTAGTCAGTAAAGATTCAGGTCAGAATACTCCTTTTCTGAACTTCGACTCAAGGAGTGCATTATGATTTACAGCTCATTGTAGTGTTTCAGTTTCTTCACTTAGTTTGTACTTTATTTTCAGTTTCACCATGTTATTATTTTGTTATTATTATTTGGGACATTTGGTATTGTGATTTTGTTTGCCATTTTGTATGTTTCTAAATGGAAGTAGCTATATTGATGCTGATCTCCGATTGCTACCCCAGAATGACAGATAGTACAACGTTTGACATCGTTCTTGTAAAGCTGAGGGTACACTTTTCCGAGCATCCTCATCTTTTGATTGAAGTGTGAAAATCTTCTGTGCATTTATTCAGTCAAAACTCTGTTTAGGGAAATGGGACTTTGCATGTTGCTTGCATGCCAAATTTCATCTTGGCGGTACACCACAGGCGGAGTGGTGGCTGTGAGGCTAGGGATCTGCACTGGTAATCGGAAGGTTGACGGTTCGAATCCCGTAAATGCCAAAAGAGACTCTGCTCTGTTAGCCCTGGTATCCTTCAAAAAGGCGAGCTTCAAAAGGGCGACCTCAATTGGGCGCCGCGAATAAAGGCGCGCGTAAATAAAGGTGAGCTTCAAAAGGGCAACCTCAATTTGATCGAATGTTTTAATATTCTTGCTTTCGCCTTTTTATACGTTCAATCATTGCCTTTATCTAATACATTTTCTGTAATAATTTTGTTGCGTTTGCCTTTATTCGCTGCGCCCAATTGAGGTCGCCCTTTTGAAGCTCGCCTTTTTGTGCGCGCACTTATTGAATAGAACCGTTAGCCCTTGAGCAAGGCCCTTAACCTGCATTTGCTGAGCGCTTTGAGTAGTGAGGAAAGTGCTATATAAATGCAAAGAATTAATTATTACTAGCAAAATACCCGCACTTCGCAGCGGAGAAGTAGTGTGTTAAAGAGGTTATGTAAACATATATATACATATACATATATACATATATATACATATCTACATATACATATATATACATATACAAATTTACATATCTACATATATATACACATATATACATATGCACATATATATATATATAAATATAGACATATATATATATATACATACATACATACATTCATATATATATATATATATATATATATATATATTCACGGCATTCGTAGTCTGAATCACAATCTGATTGTATGGGTGGTTACCTACCAGGTAACGCTTATGGTTGGCCAGCAAGTCAGCTAAACATCCGCCATGGTGCCTTCATTTGTGAGAAGCAGATCATAGAATGGTTGAAAATAGTTTACTGTCAAATAATGCAAAGAGTACACGACATGTGTTTCGCCCTAATTCTGGGCTCATCAGGCGTACACACTCACTGCACTACCTTACGGGAATCGAACCTCGGACGTCAGCACTAGAGGCGAAGCCCCTAACATTGCGCCACGGCGTGTGGTTCGTTTATTTGACAGCATGTAGATCGGGGTAATTACATTCACGGCATTCGTAGTCTGAATCACAATCTGATTGTATGGGTGGTTACCTACCAGGTAACGCTTGTGGTTGGCCAGCAAGTCAGCTAACATCCGCCACGGTGCCCTCAGTTGTGAGAAGCAGATCATAGAATGGTTGAAAATAGTTTACTGTCAAATAATGCAAAGAGTACGCGACACATGTTTCGCCCTAATTCTGGGCTCATCAGGCGTACACACTCACTGCATATAGCTAAATTCCCGCGCTTCGCAGTGGTGAAGTATTGCTTTTAAATTTTAATTAAGAAGAAAAGAAAACCTTTTTAAATTGAGGGAAAATATACCAATAACAATTTGTTAAGGATCTGTTTTTTTTGTGAAGCTGCCTTTACACAGCCTGTCCGCTGTTTTATAAACGAACGCCATATAAGGCCGTCCTTTCTCCTTGCTTAGCGGTTCTGTATTGTTTTATTGTTCATTTATTTCGATTGTTATAGTTATTGTGTATAGGTATTTGAGACTCACTTTTCTGTTCAGGTACCCATTTCCTTTATGTAATCCGCAGATTCTCCGCTATTTTTTGTTTGTTTATTACGATTATAGTTATTTATTGATTCCCTTCTTTAGCTGACTGCCTGCTCATATAAGGCGCTCTGCTGTTTTTTTGTGAAGCAGTCTTTACACAGCTTCTCCGCTGTTTTATAAACGAACGCCATATAAGGCCATCCTTTTTCCTTGCTTCGCCAAGGAAGCAGCCTTTTTATTTAATCCACGGGTTCTCCGCTGTTTTATTGTTCGTTTATTACGATTGTTATAGTTCTCTTTGTATACCACATTGTCAGTTCAGCACTCCGGTTGTAATATGACCAAGTCGTGCAAGCTTACTGTTGAGAATGCAACGTATAGTTGTACAGGAGAAAAGCAATCTTGCCAAACTTAACTTAAACTTACAGTTTACACCATGCTTTGTTTTCGCCGTAGCTGCACTTATGAATATGCTTGTATGCGTCGCTCGCTTCTTATTGTTTCGCTGCCTTCTCAATTGTGTAATGAGTGATCACTCGTGCTGCGTTCAGTCAGTTCACGTGAGCCGCTGTCTTGTGTGATGTTGCGATGTCCACGGCTTTATTTAATGTTAGCTAAGACCCGGCACTTAAAAGTTTCTCGCTACAGCAATTTTAACTCTGTTACAAAGTGATCCAAAGTCTCATTTATACCTCGTGTCTTCTCATTAAACTTGTATGTCGCGAATATGGTATTGCAAACGGCAGTGGGAGCGTTTCTATAAACTTAATTTAAACTTACAGTTTACACCGTGCTTTGTTTCCGCAGTAGCTGCACTTATGAATATGCTTGTATGCGTCACTCGCTCGCTTCTTATTGTTTCGCTGCCTTCTCAATTGTGTAATGAATGTTTTCTTCAGCGCTCTTTGGGGCTCTTCCTTGTTTTCTACGTACTGCGTTCACTGTCAGTTCACATGATTACGTGGGAGGCGTGATGACGCGATATGCAACTCCGCCTCCCTCGGCCAGCGAGCTGCAGTCCATTACAGTATATGGACAAAAAGAGAGGTTCCAGTTATGACCGTTACGCTTTGAATATCAAAATGAAACCTGCCTAACTTTTGTAAGTAAGCTGTAAGAAATGAGCCTGCCAAATTTCAGCCTTCCACCTACACGGGAAGTTGGAGAATTAGTGATGAGTCAGTCAGTCAGTCAGTCAGTGAGGGCTTTGCCTTTTATTAGTATAGATTATTATTACATTATGAATAGTAAAAAGTTATAAAACATAGGAAGCTAATATAGAATTTAGGAATTCAGTTTGATGTTTTCATTTTTATTTTGGTTTAGTCATTTATTTAAAAAAATACAGTATATATATCTCTTAAATAAATTGGCAAAACCTCCAGTGTCTGTTTGTGGCTGGCCGTAACAAAGACAACAAGACGCACAAAGAAAGCGGGATGTCACTGCCAACATATCCGGTGAGCACAGGCTCCTAAATGCACAATGAGATCAAAACAGATGGACTGCTGCACGCATTAACATCAGTTATCCCCCTTGTCTACAATGTTCCCACTGATGAATCTGTTGTTATCACTGATAATTGTGGACCATTAAATAGCATTTGCGTATATTGCAGTGCAAAGCATTATGCTGAAGAAAACTGCCTGATGAGGGATTTATACCGTGTTGTCAAAAGGGAAAAGTAATTCCAAAGCCAATTCAAAGAGCCAATTTGATCTGACTCCTTATATATTCACAAATTGACACTTACACTCACATGGGCATTATCTCTGCTCTGTTGAACGTTTCTGCCTTTGATAGAAATGGTAGATTTTGCAATCCTAATTTCAGGATAACATCTAGAATTGCTTTTCTTTTTTTCTATTTTTTTACTTCCACTCTCTTCCTATTCTAGCATGTGGCCTTGTGCTTTTCAATAGTATAGCACAGTATATATTTTGGTTACAGTTACTAATGGTGACTTTGCCTAGTGACTGGGATGTGATATGGACACTGTATAGCGCCCAACCCGACACAGGCTCACACTGAGGCACGTATAAAACACCAAGAACTTTTATTTCTCTTCACCTGTGGGCACACGTCTTCCCCGTGACCCACAGGCAATACACAGTCCCAAGCACACAAGTAACAAAATCACTTTCTCTTCCTCCTTGGCACCACCACTCCTCCACCCGCCTCTGGCCCTTGAGTACTGTCTGCAGGCTCCTTTTGTAGCCCTCCCAGAAGTGCTCCAGGTGGCAATTGGCCGAATTAGGCTGCACTTCCAGGTGTGGCTGCATTCCAGCCCACAGAGGCTCGTTAAGCCATGCAGCTTCTCCGGAGGGTGGCCACGGAGCCCAACAGGTCAGAGTCCTGAAGTCCCACACCTGTGGCCCCAATGTAACCCAGGAGGGCTGCCACCATACATTCCGGGGAACGTATAGTGCATCCCATGGCTGTCCCCTGGATCCAGTGTTGAAGGGGCGTCCCATCACAGGGGGCATTCATTCATAAACACATATTGAAACTGACCATCAGCTACCTCTGAATTGTCCAGTCCATAGCACAGAAATGTTGTTTTATATGGAAAAATAATAAATGAAAAGGTCATGTTCAATAACTTTTGAACATCTTAAAAACAAATTTGTACCGGTCATAGAAAAAAATAATTGTTACCCTTTTAAATAAAATAGATGCTTATATTTTTTTTAACAGCAGCCTTTTATTTTTGGATTGCGTGCAACTGTTAAAAAATTCTACCCAAGAAAGTCTAGCAAAGATATCTCATAGTATTTTAAAAAGCTGAAAAACATCCAAAATGTTTCTGGTACAGTCTTAGAGTCAAATGGCCCAAATGTATTATCTGAAGCGCATGAGTCACTGCTTTTCAAGGAAAGGTGACACGTTATACTTCTCTTTTTAATAATTGCATTGTCTTTATAATCACCTAGACAAAGGCAAACACTCTAATTGTCTGACTGTACTCTTTAGATCACTTTATAACGCTTCATCATGCCATTCCTCCCCAAGTCATACCTGTCCTTTAAATGGTTTTGATTTGCTCTTTCTGGATGGACGCACAAATAAGAAGTCTGCACCCACATCAGCAACCTCCCCAACTTTGGGAGATGACATGTTCACTGAGAACCATTTACTCCTCCAAGATCAAATTCTTTGCCTATTACTTTGTGATTTGCTTAAAACAAGTCCAATTGTCTAGCTCAGTATGTGAATGGGCACCGTTTACTACGATCTACTATGAAAGTGTTGACAAAAGTTGATTTTTTACTTCTTCCCTAAGACTATATGGAAGCCATGCCACTGAGAAGCTTATTGTTTCTGAGTAAGGTATGTTTTTACAAAGAAGTAAACCATGTATGCAGAAATCTCCTGCCATTTATGTCTGTGAGGATTCCACCTAATTGTGCCACCTGTTTGTTTTATGAAGAACCATTTGGCACTTTGTTTGTAAAGGCATAGCACAGAATTAAATGTGATTGAGTGTTGAGATCTTTGATACCACTGTTTCATCATTTGTCTGTTAAAATGTTTTTTTTTTGTTTTATTTATTTTCTCAGATGGCATGGGTCGTGTCCTGGCACAAGACGTTTACGCAAAGGACAACCTGCCTCCATTCCCTGCCTCGGTGAAGGATGGTTATGCTGTTCGAGGTAAGGCTGCTCTTAAATATACACCAATGAGGTGTTCTGCCCCAGCACAGGACATCACATCTGCTAAGTGCTGTTCCTCATTTTAGATTCTCTTTAACCTGCTTTTTATCTTGAATTTGTCATTTCAAGAGTACTAGAGCAAAACGTTGGTTGACACCTAACCATCACACCTATATGAACTTGTTGGACACCCCATTCCAAACCATGGGGATTAAAGTGGAGTTGACCACCCCATTTTGCAGATATAACAGCCTCCAGTTTTCTTTCCACAAGATTCTGGAGTGTGTCTGCGGGAATTTCAGTTCATTGGTGAGATCAGGTATTGATGTTGGATGAGAAGGCCTGGCTCACAATTGGCATTCCTATTCAGTTACAAAGCTTCCCAGCAGGGTTGAGGTCAATGCTTTGTGCAGGCCACTCGAGTTTCTTCATGTCTTTATGGATCTAGGCTTGTGCACAGAGACACAGTCATGCCCTTTCACAAACTGTTGCCACAAAGTTGTGTAAAAGATGCCCCGGACACAGACAGACACAACACCAGATGTCCACAATACACACGGTTTATTTTCATTTCCTCTTCACAACACAGCACAAACTCAGTGCCCAAAGACTCACAGTCCTTTTTCACTCCTTCCTCTTTTTATTGCCTTTTCTTCACCACCTCCACTCCTCTCCTCGGAAACTCCGTCCTCTGCCTCCCGACTCCGGCTCCCTGAATGGAGTGAGGTGGCCCCTTTTATAATGTACTCGGATGTGCTCCAGGTGCTCCCGGGTGATCTCCCTGCAACAATTCCTGGCGTGGCGGAAGGCTCCTTAGTCCTTCAGGCACCCCCTGGCGGTGACCACGGATCCCCACAGGGTTGAGCCTTCCAGTTCTGTGGCTCCCACACAAGCCAGGATGGCTGCCCTCTTGCATCCTGGGGAAAGAATTGCCTCTCCCAGTCCCCTGCTTCTCCAGGCCTCCTGGTGGGGCAAGGTCCCCGGCCATCCATCACAGTTGGTAGCACACAATTTTCAAAAATGTCTTTATTTAGCATTAACAGGAACCTTCACTTGAACCAAGGGGTTGTGCCAAAAGCCCTTCCTTTTACTTTACTTTACAGTTGGCACTATGCAGTTCAGAAGGTGGCATTCTCCAGGCAACTGCCAAACCCAGATATGTCCATCAGATAGTGAAGCTTGATTCATCTCTCCAGAGAACACGTTTCCATTGCTCCAGAGTCCAATAGTGCCATGCTTTACAGCTGGGCATTGCACATAATGGTCCTAGGTTTGTGTACAGCTACTCATCTATGGAAACCCATTTGGTGAAGTTTCCAACACTCAGAGGCAGTTTGGAACTCTGTTGTGAGTGATGCCACAGAGGATAGGCCATTTTTGCACACTTCAGCACTCTGTGAGATGGCGTAATTTACCACTTTGCGGCTGAACTGTTGTTGTTCCCCAACATTTCCAGTTCAGAATAACAGCACTTACAGTTAACCAAGGCAAATCGAGCAGAGTAGAAATTTCACATACTGACTTGTGGCAAAGGTGGCATCCTATGACTATGCCACATTTAAAGTCACACAGTTCAACCCATTCTGCTGTCAAAGGAGACTGCACGACTATGAGCTTGATTTGAAGCGTCTGTTAACAATGAAACAAATGAACACAATCGATTGCAAAGGTGTCCACATCAGTTTGACCGTGCAGTGTACATGTCCATGACATGCTCAGTTTCATTGTTGCTAATGAGTGTTTAGACACGTCCTGGGCCATGGGCCGTGACTCTCATTTCTTTATTAATGTGACATAATTAATTTTTGGTCAGCACATAAAATGGTATGAATGAAGAGAGCAACATGATGTTCCTCTTTGTGTCTAATGAACTTCCAGTAAGTATCCACTTGACACGAGCAGTGGTCACCACAGAACAACACTTAAGGCCAAGTTTGGGCTTTCAGACCTGCTGGTCTAAGCTGAATGAATCCTTTATCAGTAAAACTGAGAATGTCAATAGCACAGAGTCTTCATGTTGGACTGACCAGGATCACAGCACAGAGTTAGTGGTGGCAGTAGCAGGGTCACAAGTACAGAGTGCTGTGAAGTTCGCACTTGTACATCTAACCAGCATGTAACGCATTGCCACTCTCTAGCACCATGATACACAAGAAAATATTAAAATAGTACATTTTATTTAATGTAAAGCACAAATTGGTGTATGTGTTGAATGAATATTTTGGTTGTTTTGAAATTGTAAAGTGTTTCAGTATTAATTGTGCATTTGAGCGCTCTTTATTTTCAAGCTGAACTGTGTTGTGCAAGCCAGTTACTGAGGCTTGAGCCATGTTGTCATATTTAACAAATGCAGTAGAACGCACAATACAAAGAAAGTGAAAACTGTACATGCACTACTAATATACAGCATTAATAGTAGATTATAATAATTAATAGTAAGGCTATGAGACTTAGATACACACATGCAGCCACATGATGTATATACAGTATTCTACTTTAAGTCAGTAAACATAGAATTGTCCAGAAGTGGACAGCATACAGAAGTGAGGAAGAAGATTAGTAGGATGGCATCTGAATTGGGTTGTACCTCAGCTATCCAGTGTACTGCTGGGGCATCAGAAGGACTGAGAGGTGTGAGCTGTTAGGAAAGGTGGAAGGATTTAAATTGTTGTAGATTTTTCAAACGCAGATTAAGAAGTGACATGACTGAAGTGTTCAAAATTCGGAAGGGAATTAGTCCAGTGGATTCCACATCTTACTTTAAAATGATTTCTCCAACAAGTATATGTGACGATGCGGGTTCTGCTCCATGCTCCCATCGGCTGTTAGGGAGCCCTTGAACCCAACACCGTCGGTAATGTCACCGATGAGCTAGACAGTGGGGCAATAACAATGAGCAAGGGGATGGTAGAAGTGCAAAAGTGCTTTTATTAAAATAGAACAAAACAGTGTTATGATAAAGTGCTGTGCAGTTCAAATGTCTTCATTAAATAAATAATCCATAAAACAGTTGTGAAGTGGAGGTTAAAATCCATTAGAAAACATCTTTAAAACAACGAGGTTAAAACCATGCAGAAAGCTGTCCTTTTAAAAAATCTGGTGCATCCTTCTACTACTGGCGGCCCCCCTTGCTACACCCATCTGGGCTGTTCTACAGGAGAGTCGCCCTACATGCAGCTGACGTTCTCTGTACTGTCCTGCTTCAGCTGTTTGGATCACCTCACCGACCTCTGGCTCCGGTAGGCTCCTCCAGACAGCGACTTGGGTTCCACAGCGACCGGGGCACCCACGCTGGGGAATACACACCCCAAGTCCTAACTCCCGCGGCCTTATGCGGAGAGTTATCCATCTTCCGATCACTCCCGCCCTTCGGAATCAACTCTGCGGGAGCGACCACTACTGCTACTCCTCGGATGTCGGCCTAACACCCAGGCTTCCACACAGCTGCCTGCGAGCGCTCGCGCGCTCATCCGCACCGGCTTTCTAGCCTTCCTGCCGCCTTTCTTCCTGCCACCCCCGTTTCCTTCTCCTTTCTCTTTTTGTTCTTTCTTTTACCTTCCCCTAACCATCTCGGGCTTCTCTATATATGCAGAGAGGACATGGCAGCTGCAGCGCATTAGCCACAGGAACAATCACGGGTGTGGGCAGTCCCTCACCTGTGCACTTAGGTGAGAAGCGCCCATACCGCAAATCGCCCTGTGGCTTGCTGTAGCCACCACGCCCCCCTCGCTAAGCCGCGAGCGCGGCGATTATTTATTTCACTGGCCTTAGCTGGAGAGCTGTGGACCCATAACACCACAGTATACAGATCGCCACTGAAGAAAGGTAATATTGCCACAAACAGCACCAGCTTTTTCTTCACACAGAGAATCATAGATAGGTAAGAAAAGTTACCCAAGTAGTGTGGTTGACAGCGGGACTTTACAGACCTTTATATGTAGACTTGATGGTATTGTATAGAAGTTAAGTGAATAGGGATCAATGGCCTTTGTTAGGTTAAACAGACTGGTGTCGTCAAAATTGCTCATCTGTTTTTATATAATGGCACAGGCTATCATTTTCCATATCTTAAGAAAGATATCTTTAAAAAGTAAATAAGTAATAAAGCTGCTCCAAACTGCCATTCCGTGAGGCCTTCACTCAGACATTATCAGGATTGGCTCTGCCTTCCATTGATCTTGTATTAATAATAATCATCATCATAATAATAATTACATTTATATAGTGTTTTTCTCACTATTCAAAGTGCTTTACATAATGAGTGAGGAGCCACTTCAGCCACCATTAATGTGTAGCGTCCACCTGGATGATGCAACGGCAGCCATTCTTGTAGTAGTACACTCACCACACATTAGTTATTAGATGGTAAAGGAATGAGAAAGACACTTAGTCAATAAGAGCCAGGGGATGATTAGGGGGCCAGGATGGACCATGCTGTGATGGGCAATTTATCCATTATATCGGGGTACACCCTACTCTTTTTGAAAGAGGCACAGGGATGTTTACTGACCACAGAGAGTCAGGACCTCAGTTTGGCATCTCAACCAAAGGACAGCGCCACATCCCCATCACTGGGGCATTGGGATCCACACACAGACCACAGGGTAGGCGCCCCTGCTGGCCTCACCAACAACTCTTATAGATGCAACCCAAGCTTTTTCTGGTTGGTCATCCATCCAAGTACTGGTCGGATCCAAACATGCTCAGTTTCAGGTGGATGACCTGTCCTGTAGCTACTGACAGGTGGTACTGGAGAGTGAACATTTAAAGAATGGATGGATGAATAGATTCAGAAAATAAGACTTGGCTATTTAATCTGCCTCTCTTTTCATATGGACCAAACCCTGCCATCTTGGTTCCATCTGTGACCGTTGGGTGCAGTATGACTTGATTTTGTTTGTATCAGTTTGTAGTAACACAGACAAGTTGGCATGAAAGAAAAAATAGTTATAAAATGTATTCAATAATAATTAGTAAATAATTCTTGGAAGGCTTTACACAAGATTTTGGAGTGTTTCTGTGGGAATTTGTGCCCATTCATTTTGTTGAGCATTTATGAGGTCAGGCGCTGATGTTGTATGAAACACCTTGCTTGCAATCTCTGTTCCAGTTCATCCCAAAGGTGGTTGATGGGGTTGAGGTCAGGGCTCTGTGCGAGCCAGTCAAGTTCTTCTTTATGGACCTTGCTTTGTGCACTGGGGCACAGTCATGCCTGAATAGAAAAGGGCCTTCCTCAAACTGTTTCCACAAAGTTGGGAGCATAGCGTTGTCCAAAATGTCTTGCCGTGCCGACAAATTAAGATTGCCCTTCACTGGAAGCAAGGGGCCTAGCCCAAACCCAGAGAAACAGCCCCACACCATTATCCCTGCTCCACCAAACTTCACAGTTGGTTATCCCGGTATATGCCAAACCCAGAATCACCTGGCTGACTGCCCGACAGAAAGTGTGATTCGTCACTTCATAGACCATGTTTCCACCACTCCATGTGACGCTTGGCATTGGACTTGGTGATGTGAGGCTTGCATGCAGCTACTGGCCATGGACACCCATTCCATGAAGTTCCCACCGCACAGTTTTTGTGCTTACATTAATGGCAGTGGAAGTTGGAACTCTTCAGCTATGGAATCAGCAGAGCGTTGGCAATGTTTACGCACAATGCACCTTAACAGTTGTTGACCCCACTCTGTGACTTTACGTGATCTTCTGCTTTGTGGCTGAGTTGCTGTTGTCCCTAAATGTTCCCACTTTCCAATAATACCACTTAGAGTTGACTGTAGAATATCCAGCAGGGATGAAATTTCACAAACTGTCTTATTGCAAAGGGGGCATCCTATCACATGTTCAATGCGCAAAGAAAGGGGGATGTAAGCCGTATCCTATGAACAGACATTCGTAAATGCATGATGTGATCAAAATAGGTGGACTTACCATTCTACAATTAACCGTCGATAGGCCTAGACCAAGGATGAGTTGGGAAAATGAGGACTCACACACAATCAGCAAGAGGTAGGTGCAGGTGCTTTGTGCTTTTATTAAAAAAGCAAACAATAAAGTGTCCAAAGTTCAGTGCAACGATCCTCAATAAATAAATAAGTAATACAAAAAAATCAGGTAGTCAGTGGAGGTTAAAATCCAATAAATAATCTTCTAAAATGAGGTTAAAAGTACCAAAAAGCAGCGATCTTCTAAAAACAGACAAGCCACAGCACTTCCTTCTAAAAGCTGACGGCTCCTTTGCTTGCCTCAGATGGGAGGAGATGTCCTCCTGACAGGCACAGCCAACCTTTAAAATCACAGACATGGGTCCCTGCTGTCACCCCGGGCTCCTAGCAGGGTGCTATGTCAAGGCTCGCTCCTTCAAATCCCACTGCCACTCCTTGAGCTTACATAGGAGCTCTCTTTAAGTGCCAGTCACACAACTGGAGTGACCCTCTTCAGCCCACTCGAGCACTGCCCACACACATCCTTTTATACACTGATTGGATGTCAGTGCTGCAATCACGAAGCCCAGTACACTAACGTGGAAACTGACGAACCCGTGCACATCTGCACACAGATGCACAACCAGTCAATTCTCCCATTAATCCTTGGGCCGCTCATGGACGCTTTCTCGCATGGAACCTGAGCCGTGGTGTCTCTATTTAAAAACGCACAATGCCACAAACCTCTCTCATCACAGGACAGACTTCATTATAGTGCTCCGGACTGACAGCAACTCTCTGATGAGCATTGAGGGCCAAGGGCAATCAACTTTCAAGCCCCTCTGTGACCTTTTTTCTTCTGTTTGTTGTGCATACAAAAAACTCTTAAGGCAGCTCCATATAAAGAAGATCAAGTTCAGTGTTGGTTTCTTCTTTTCCTTCCCCTTATTTCTAAAGTCTTATTGAGACTGGTTTGGTGCCAGAAATGGGATTTGGTGACATATATGGTGCCAGAAGTGGGATTTGAAATCAAGTGACTTGTAAGATATGGAATCTTGTAGTTCTGCAACCACCCAGACAAAAAAAAAATGTTTTGTAGCATTAGTTCAATGCGTGGCATGCATATGGAAAACAGTGACTGGATTACTCAGATTGAACCCAGCGTGACATGATTTGGAGCTTATAATGTTGCTAACTGAACTCAGTTGCTCGAGCCCCTTGGTAATATCTCTTGTGTTTTATTTCAGCCGCTGATGGTCCAGGAGATCGCTTCATCATTGGAGAGTCTCAGGCTGGTGAACAGGTACGGTGCAACTCTTCTATCAAATGTTAGAAGGAGGTGTGCAAGTTATGTGGACACTTGCACACAATTGAATATGCTTTGACAGACCAGGTATCTAGTCAATTGAAACATTATGCCTTTTATAGGGGCTTTGCAAGTGAATAAGAAATGACAATGGGGTAGAAATTCAAACAAACAGGACAGTACTTGACCTTGGGTCCATAGCCAAGTGTAGGACGGAGTAACAGGAAAGTTTATGTTCACTTGCATGCACATCTTTGAATATATGCAGATGTTTTCTGTTTACCTTCCTCAGCCGACTCACACGGTGATGCCTGGTCAAGTTATGCGAGTGACGACAGGAGCTCCCATCCCATGCGGTGCTGATGCAGTTGTCCAGGTTGAAGATACAGAGCTCATTAGAGAATCAGAAGATGTGAGTATTTATGTTGTTCATATGGAGACACCTAACAATGTGCTGATGTTCAGTCATGTACGTGTTCCACCTGATATCAATAATAATAATTGAATAAATGTAAACTGCTGTTAGTGTGATTTAGTTGGATACAGCAAACAGCAACACTTTGTTAGCGTACATTCATATTTGTGACATTTTGTGTTGTGTGGCCCTGCCTCGCAGTCTTAAGCCCAGCCTGACCTGAGACATGAAGCCTTTTTGTTCAGGAAAGGAAGGTTTCTGTTGGTGTGACGACTGGTAGTTATGGACAAATACAAAGTTGGGGTCACAGCTACCTTCCTTTCCCTCGAAGCCTCTTCAGTCCTCTTACCTGTTCTTCTTTTTTTCTCTTAACCTCAGTTCCCTTTTGCCACAGAACTATATCTCCATACTCCAATATCATAGTATCTATTCCAGGTGAGGGAAAACCTCTGGCATCATCTGTCAGCATTAACCTGGAGTAATGGCCAGTTATTACTAAGGCTTGACCTTTCCTAAACGCAACAATGTTAGTGGTGTCCTTCTGGTGCTACTTGCTGTCGATGTTTTGGGACTAAAATATATACACGTGTTGGTACGATGTAAGAACCTGCCTGATCTCTTATGAAGGTAAATCCTGGCATTGCACCTGTGTAAAGGGACTTTGATGAGGGTGCCATCCATCTCTAAATAAAGGATACTGATACCCCACAAATTCCATTATAACCTGATGCAGTGGTCTCAAACTGCCGTCCTGGAGGGCCTCAGTGGCTGCAGGTTTTCATTCTAGCCCTATTCTTAATTGGTGACCAGTTTTTGCTGCTAATTAACTCTTTTTCCTTTTATTTTAACTGACTTGTTTTTTAAGATTTGTTCCCCTGAATTGCTTCATTTCTTTCCTTAAATTGCACCCAAACAGAAATGAAGTGAGAAGTGAGGGAGCCAACAGGAGCCAACTAAGTCAAGGCCTCAAACTCCAACCAGTTTCTTAATTTGGCCGAGTTTTGTTGTTAATTAAACCTGTTCTTTAATTCCATGGCTTGTTGCTGCTCTCATTATGCAGTAGCAGACATTTCCACAATTAATGATTTTCTCTTTTCTAAGAACAGTGATAAAAAGTTTTGTGGACCTGAGGAGATCAACATCCCTGAGAGCTTCACCTTTCTTTATTTTCAGATATTGTATGATGGACACAGTCTGCTGGTCATGTTTTGGCTCATTTTATATATTTTTATTGTTTGGCTGCTAATTAAGGAAAAAGAAACAATTAAGGGGTCTGAAACTTCAAGAACAAGTCAATTAAAATTAATTCAAAGAAGTTAATTAGAGGGTGACACGGTGCGCAGTGGGTAGCGCTGCTGCCTCGCAGTTAGAAGACCTGGGTTCGCTTCCCGGGTCCTCCCTGCGTAGAGTTTGCATGTTCTCCCCGTGTCTGCGTGGGTTTCCTTCCGGTACTCCGGTTTCCTCCCACAGTCCAAAGACATGCAGGTTAGGTGGATTGGCGATCCTGAATTGTCCCTAATGTGTTTGTGCGCCCTGCGGTGGGCTGGCGCCCTGCCCGGGGTTTGTTTCCTGCCTTGCGCCCTGTGATAGCTGGGATTGGCTCCAGCAGACCCCCATGACCCTGTAGTTAGGATAGATGGATGGATGGAAGTTAATTAGCAGCAAAAACAGGTCACTAATTAAGAAAAGGGTTAGAATGAAAACCTGCAGCCACTGCGGCCCACCAGGACCAGAGTTTGAGACCACTGACCTAGTGGCTACATTTATGTGATCGTTTAGCTTTTGCTCCCACTAGTGGCAACACACTGCATCCAGATACATCAAAAGGAAACGTGTCCCACAACTGTACTCACTCACTTTGGTATTGTTTCTTAAGTACTCTTAAGCATTTTGCCTTAGTGTTTGCTTCCTCATTGCCTCTGTACAGGCATCCATTGTGACATGTTAACACCAAGTTATTTAAGAGCATCTGCATTTTACAAGAAAAGAAGGTTTCTTATAGTCTAAAAGAATTAATACTAAGCATTTTGTTTAAGATATCCTAGTAATAATTATTTCTTCATTGAGTAATATTATAAGAAAGTTAATGTAATTCATCGCCCCTTGCCAGTCTTATGATTATTATTTCAGTGTATTGTGTTCAAACCAGTGGCGCATACTTTTTTCATGAAGGGATGCCCTCAATGCTCTCATTGGCAGACTGACTTATGAACGCTTAACAGAGGAACAGTAGTTTAAAGGAAATGAGTTTATGTTTCTAAGGTTTTGATAGTTTCAGATTGCCCATTGGTTCATATGTTGTACATTCCTTTTCACTTTTTATCATTATTTTGTGTATATTGTGGAGCCACCATTTTGTGTTTCTTTTCTTATCACTGTTGCCACCGTTTTGTGTATTGTTTAGCAGCTACGCTCCAATTGATGATAGCAACATACTTGCCCTGCAATCACATGATAGACAAAGTCACAATGACATTTGAGGTTAGCATTCAGCCACCATGCAAACTTTTAGGTTGGGAAACAAAACGAAATGTAACAATTTAGATAGATAGATAGATAGATAGATAGATAGATAGATAGATAGATAGATAGATAGATAGATAGATAGATAGATAGATAGATAGATAGATAGATAGATAGATAGATAGATACATACATACATACATACATACATACATACATACATACATACATACATACTTTATTAATCCCAAGGGGAAATTCACATACTCCAGCAAAAAAACAATATTAAATTAAAGAGTGATGATAATGCAGGTATAACAGACAGTAACTTTGTATAATGTTGAATAGACATTTAGGGACTCATAGCCCTGCTGTTTTTTTTCTCTCTTTAGTATCGATTGACTTGCCAGCCTCTGGCCCATATTTTGACTTTTATTAATTCTTCATGCTTTTAACATTTTGGCTTTGTGGCTTGCCTTTTCCAGTTTGGACAGTAAAAATATGATTGAAGAAGGACTTAATTAGGAGATGGAATTTATTAGTGATTGGCCATTTGTAGATTGATTCATTATTTTTAAATAACTCTTTTCAGTTAATCATAGGAATCATTTTGTGAGCGCGAACAAATTGATTTGGTGGAGCTCAACTCTTTCGTTTAGATATTTAAAGTGCATGTGCAAATACCGCCTATTTGATTCAGGATTCTTGATCGCTTAACTTATGATTCTTTAGTAGTTAGAGCTTAATCATTATCACTGAATGAGAACTCCACCACTGACGATTCTCTTGATCATCCTATAGGTACAATACAGTAACAACACATTCATATTAGAACTGCTGTTGTGGCAGAAACACGCTGTTCAAAGGATAAACACGGAAACCTCAGGATATGTGGACAGAATCAAGCTGTATTACATGATGTACACACGGACTCAATTCAAATGACATGAGCGCCCAGCAATGGGGCCGTCTTACTTCTATTTACAGTTCTTATCCAGAGTTCACACCTATCTGAGTCCCAGCTTCCCGTTACCTTGGTCAGTCAGTCATTGTCCAACCCGTTATATCCTAACACAGGGTGGTCCTGCCTCTAATTAGTACCACCAATATTTCCCAGCCTAATGAGCGTAGCACTCTATCTTATCCATCATGGCCACTTGACAGGCCCTCTCCCCACCTTGATCCCAGTCCAGTTCCTGCCACCATAATCTGTAGTCCTCAGCTCACATTCACCTCCTGGGAAAAGGGAGGCTTGCCTGTCAGCCTCTCTCTACATTCCTGACCTTGACTCATGAAATATTGGTGGTTTCCAGCTTGCTAAGAAAAATAAAAATATACAGGTTTAACCCTTGCTATACTAACATTCACTAAGATATAGTGCTTATTTTCATATATGCTCATGAATATATCCAAATCATAGACTTTAAGAATATACTCTTCTATACTGCTTGTTTTATAAAATTTTAATTGGGTTTTTAAACAGAATAAACTAACATAATATTAACTTAATACATTGATGGCTCTTTGCATATTCTGATTTCTAATAATTATTTGCTTTCAGCTTTACTTGAGCACACACTTTTTATGGCTCATTGTATCTTGAACTAGATTGTTAAGCTCAAACTGAGTCATTACCTGAGAACGAATCACATGATTCTCATTCCTTTGATTTGCAAACAACTCGCACGATTCATTTGGTGCTTAAGCTGAACCATTGAATCATTACACAAGAATGAGTCACACAGTTCTTGTTCACTTTTGATTTTGAACTTAGTGTCTTATTTTAATTATGCATTTTCACTATATTGTCATGTTTCATACTTTGAAAGATTTTTATGTTGTGCCTTATGAATTATCAGCATGTTTATTATACAAAATAAAAATATATTTTAAACAAATAATTAATTAATTTGTGATTCAGTCAAGGGGAACAGCCAATGGAAAGGTTTTGTTTGTTATTATACAGTCGATGAATCAAATGAATCACTCACTTAATCAAGTTGTTTGAAGGAATCAAAACAGTAAAGTGAATCGAAATGCTCATCACTAGAAGGTACAAATGAGGATTTAATACCAAATGCTACTTACCACAAATGTACATGAGAACTGCACAAGGCTGTAACGTGTCACACCGGCACCTGATCACGCAACCGGCCACAGATGTCAATGCTATAAACAATATAGTCGCACAAAAATAATAAAATAATAGCACCAACAACAAACAATAAAAATATAAACAGAAGGAAAGTCATATTTGCAAATTCTAAAAATGGGAAAAACCACAGCATAAAATGCCAAAACGCAGATTCACTACACTTAGTGCTCTTAGTTCTCTTCCTCCATGTTAATATCTAGAAGTCACATGACTAGATGGTATAAAATGTCTTATTGGTACAGAGTTCAATTCACAAAGAATGGTTTTGTCAAATATTTTTCAGGGCACGGAAGAACTTGAAGTGCGAATTTTAGTGCAAGCTCGGCCAGGACAGGATATTAGGTAAGTGATACTGCAGGGCGAGGGCAGAGGGAGCTATACAGAGAAACTCCTTCCAGGCTGACCTTCATCTCTCGTTAGCTTTACTTTTTCAAACTTTTTGGGTTTGAGATGTGTTTAGTGTTTTTCGTAGCCACAAAGTCCCTCTTCATTGAGCATGTCCTCTTAGATTCGTGTGACACTCAAAGCTTGAATTAACGTATTTTCACTCTGTGCCCAGCCTCCACTTTTTACTTCCTTTTTATTTCAGTTGTTCTCCATCACTGGGGATCCAATGGAGATTTTATTTCTATTATGTATTGAGGAATCATTCATTTGTGATGTTCACCTCATAATGCATATTTTTTCAATTATTGTTATTTACAGTGAGACTGAGTCTGTTTTTATTAATCTGCTTGATGGTTTCATTTTCTGGTCTTGGTGGCACCAAGTGGCACCTGACATCAGTGAAGGGTATTATATAATAATAAATTAATAATGCTATGGAGAAGTCTTATTAAGAAGATTTTGCCTTTACATTGTATGGTATTCATCTCCAACATGTTGCTTTTCATTATTCTCCTTGGTCATTTTGGAATGCCTCTTATTTCCCAATGCCCTCCAGCACCCTTTAATAGCTTCATCATTTTCCAGACCCATCGGCCATGATATCAAAAGAGGGGAGTGTGTGCTGGCAAAGGGGACTCACATGGGCCCATCAGAGATCGGTCTGCTAGCCACCGTGGGGGTGACGGAAGTGGAAGTCCAAAAATTCCCAGTGGTGGCGGTAATGTCAACAGGCAATGAGGTAAGTGAGGAGGTATACCTTTGGAGGTGCAGTTTGTTCCCCATCTTGCTCTGAAAGTGCGTTGAGCTAAGCAGCAGGGTCCTCAATGTGCATCACCAAACAAAATCCACTGCTCACCAGCAACTGGTCACTATTGCTCAAGCAGAGACAGTTTCTTTTTCTGCATCTCTAATACAAAGTAATAAATAGCAAAAATTCTGTTTCACCATTTATTCCTGGCCTATTTTTCATGTTGGTTTGGACATTTAGGTATTTTTCACTCTACCCTTCACTGAGAGGTCATTTTTTATTTCATTTTGACCTGCATCTCTAATCCTTTCAGCCAGTATGAAGGAGAACCTCCATGTTCTGCATCCCCAGCCTTTGTGTACCTTTTGTGCTGCTATTTGTGAGCCATCAGTTCACGCTTCTCCTCTTCCTCCTCATGTCTTTATAGTTTTGACTAAGGTTTAATCCTAGTGTCCCCTTTGTTGCCTGATTTTAGCTTGAATGTGTTTGCAAAGGCAGACGAGCGTAAGATTTACACTGGCATCTCAAGGCATCATAAAGACAAGGCCAGCAGCACCTTTGCACTGTTCTGACTCTAAAAGAGACAGTAAGTTTTTAATGGAAGTAATCAGGAGATGAGATGAGATATAAGGCGTTTTCCTGCCACAGGAACTTTGTGCTCAGGAACCAATAAGTTCCTGTATGACGTTGTGCTCTGGGCCACTTCCAGTCCCTGGCCACTTTTGTGTACTGTGTTCCCACCACACAACAGGAACTGTAATCTTTATTCAAAATATATGACATGCAAATGTCATAAGTTAAACTGTTGATGTTATTTCAATACACAGCAGTATCACCACAACAACGGAGTACGACTTGTTGTTGGTTTGTGGCTGTATGATATCACAAATGCATTTATAGCTGTTTCAGAGAATCGATTTAAGGAATTCGTCGAAAACATTAAAAAAAATAAAGGAAATCTAGAGCACAAAAAAGGGAAGACGACTTTTAGATCAGATTGCAGACACTCAAGTTTCCCAGACAAAAATAAGACGTGAGCCAAAAGACATTAACATTATTCATTAAATGTATATTAAACGACAAGTTTGGTATTTTTCAAGTGAAAGTTTTTTTCTTCACAAACATGGTATACAGTGGACCCTTGACTTACGAACTCAATTCATTCGCGACGTCTGGTTGTAACTCAAGTTGGTTGTAAGTCAAGACTTTTTTCCCATAAGAAATAATGGAAATACCCATAATGCGTTCCGAACCTCCCACAGCAACACTAACTTAACCTTTTCATAATAAAAAGGGTTGTATAATGTGCATAATATATATATATATTTACCAAACTTAGTTTTCTAATTTCTATATTGTTCCCAAAACACAGAACTTGGGAAATAACAGTTCACTTAATTAGCCCAGGAGTCCAATTAAAAACAGAAGCTGGTTGGAACAAAAACCTGCAGCCACAGGGGTTCACCAGGACCGAGGTTGGGAAACACTGAATTAGACAGTAGTTTTGGCATGACTGTAGAATAAACAATGCCACAAGCTCTTCATTGTCTCCTTATTCCTCCTATAGTACACATCTCCCTTTGATCACAAAATTTATTATAATAAACTAAAGTCCTGGAATGCATCTGCTTAATGAACTGAGGTGTTAATGTACATTATGTGTAGTAGTTATATTTATATTTTCACACATGTGCGTCTGAGGATCATCTTCCCAGCTCTGTTAGGGTGAGCGATACCACTCCAGGATGAAAAGGGGCACTGTCACAGATTACGAAACACAGAATGAGATGTTACTATCCTTGTGCAAACACGTACAATAGGTTCAGTTACGCTTGTCGGTGAATGGTGAATGGTAGACTTGGAGAAGTTTGTAGAATATTGGGACGCATCATCAGTAGTGTTCCTCTGGCTCATGGGGTGTTTCGGCCTTTCACACTATACACCCTCACCAGAGGCAGCCAGCTATAGGGTGATCAGCCCTAAGCTTGCATCCCATACCCAATTAGTCATGAGAGTCGCTTTGGTGTCAAATGACTGACATCTCATGAACCTATTTATGGCAGCCTAAGCTTGTTACTTGGGGGCCCAGCAGGGGGTATTCCTCTTCATCCAAAGCCACTGGCTACTTCTCTCCGCTGCCTCTGATGCAGCTTTGATGGCTGCGTGCTGGCTCTGGCCCCTAATTCCCAGGTCTGTTAGCAGTTTCATGGTAGATGTTGCCACAAACCCTCTGCATCCAACTTCCACTGGACGAACTTCCATGGTCCAGCCGCAATGTTGTGCTTCAGTAGCTAACTCAGCATAGCATAGATATTTCCGTTCGTATGCCTCATCCACAGAATTCTTCCAGGGTACGGTGAGCTCAATAATGTAACCCTTCCTTAAGGAAGGGGACCACAGCACCATGTCAGGTCTCAAGGTAGTAGTGGCAATCTCCGGAGGAAGCACCAACTGTTGGCCAATATCTACCAGCAGTTTCCAGTTGTGTGCTAAGCACAGCTGGCCTCTCTCCGATGGTGTGGAGTTGCTCCTCGTAACTGTAGCACCTTCTTGGACAAAGGCAGTCGTCCATTGGTGATTAGATATTGGTGGTGAAAGGGCATTGATGAGAGATCGTTTTTCCTCCATTGTGGACGCAGGGCTCTTTAGGACCTGGTTGTGGCGAAAAGTGTATCGCCCTTGGGTGAGACTGGTCTTACACCCTGTGAGTATATGCCGGAGGTAGGCTGGCCTGGAGCAAAGGGCACACCCTGGATCTTCACCAATCCACTGATGAAGATTGGTTGGTGTTGGTAGGATGTCGTAAGTGGCTCTGATGGTAAAGCTCAGACTCCTCGCCTCCATGGCCCACACATCGTTCCAGCTAAGCTTCCTCCTTTCGACACTGTCCCACCGTGTCCACTGCCCCTGTTTGCCAAGGGAGACTGCCTTGGCCCACCTTGCAGCCTCCACCTGACGACGTACTTCCTCCACCACCATCCTCCTCCGTGCTTGAGCAGTGGCTTTATTCCAGGCTGGGTGGCTAGTTGTAAGGCCAAGGCCTCCTCTTCCATGCTGAACATTCCCCACGATGTCAGCATATCTGAGAGCTGATATTACCTCCTTCACCGCTGTTGCTGGTCTCCATTTTCGCCCAATAGCCAAGGTTGGTGCGTTGCTCCTCATCACTTTGTCCTGAGAATCATTCAATGTCATCTGCAGTTGTGTTTTAGTGCATTTGTACTCCTCTGTGAGGCTGGTGAGGGGCAGCTTGAGGACACCGTCTCCGTAGAGGCCTATGGTGGTGAGGCTCCGCAGAACTCTAACTGCATGTTGTCTTTTACTAGGAGATGTCCAAGGATGATGCCTCATCCTGCCCACGATGCCCAGAGCAAGCTCCACTCATTCTTGTCATGCTCCATAAAAGTGGACGGCTCCTGTAAGGTGGCCTTCTCATTCTGACCAGATCTTCCCAGAGGGCAGGGCTCCCATGTGATTTTAAATCTTTTGCTCCAGACAGAGAATCTTTTCATTTCAGGCCAATGTTGACCGGCATTTTTGTTGTGCCACAGCACATTCTTTGTTTTTGATTTATTTCTAAACTGTGTCACCCCAACACTCCTTAGTGACTATTTGGGGTCTGTCTGCCTGTTTCACAATATATACATATTCTAAGAAAGAAATACGATCTTTGAAAGGGTAGTTGGTCTCAGTTGAAACAAGAGGACAAACAGTTATGAGTTACAAAGATTTGTTTTAGCTGAGAAAAGGCGTTGAAAGAAGAGAGCAGAAGTTGGAGTTCTTACTAGGGCCGTGAGCGTGAACGTCTAGTTTGGATTCAGCTTTAAACAAAGATTCAAGACCATTGTTCACTTAAATATAATTGCAGAAATAGCAAAAGTCATTGTTTTATTGGAACCAGGTTCAAACAGTCTTTTGAATGCATCAGTCACTTTTACTAAGGCAGCTACCAAGACATTGCATGCAATGACACTTGTTATAATTCATGCATTTTCATAGCAACAGTAAAACTGAAATGAGAGACTCATAACAACAAATACAACCAACATCCATCCATCCATCCATTTTCCAACCCGCTGAATCCAAACACAGGGTCATGGGGGTCTGCTGGAGCCAATCCCAGCCAACACAGGGCTCAAGGCAGGGAACCAATCCCGGGCAGGGTGCCAACCCACCACAGGACACACACACACAAACACACCCACACACCAAGCACACACTAGGGCCAATTTAGAATCGCCAATCGACCTAACCTGCATGTCTTTGGACTGTGGGAGGAAACCGGAGCGCCTGGAGGAAACCCATGCAGACACGGGGAGAAAATGCAAACCCGGAGCGAAGCGAACCCGGGTCTCCTTACTGCGAGGCAGCAACGCTACCACTGGGTCACCGTGCCGCCCACAACCAACATTCAAAATGTAAAAGTAATTAAAATATTATTTCCTTCATTATATCAAAATTCAAATGAAACCAGATAGAAATATCATAAATTACAACAGATGAGGGTGCACTCCCTCCTTAGACCAATTGACCTTAACATATTTCGGCCTCCTGCTGCCCATCGACTTCCCTTTACATAGCCGGGTGTCTATAACAGCTTCCCCTGCATTGATGTTACTCTCTGTCAGAGTTCTTGCAATGGTACAACTAGAAAGAGCAAGTCCTCTGCCTCCTTTAACTGCATTCCCCATTAATGGGAACCAAGGCTTTGTCTTTAATATTTCACCCCGTCCTCCAAATGATCGTTCCAGGAAATTTCAGTAAATGTATTTAACACAACATGGGCACCATAGTCTGGGAAGGGGTCACAGTTGATTTGTCTATGTGGTAGAACTACAGATAGGACATGTCATTGGTTTAGAATGCAGGAAGTGTAGCTGTACTGTGTAGATGTGAATGCCAAGTCTGAACTGAAAATATAAAACAGTGCTAAATAAGCAATAATTTAAAGTCTCTGATTTGGCTCCTAATCTAACCGCTGTATCTGCCTACATTTCAGCTGCTTAATCCCGAAGATGATCTTCATCCTGGGAAGATCAGAGACAGCAATAGGTCGACGCTTCTCGCCACCATTCAGGAACATGGCTATCCAACTATCAACCTGGGAATTGTCGGGGACAAGTAAGTTTCTGTAAATAAGGCACATCTGGTGTCCTAATTTGTGTACTTTAATGCATGACTTAATGGGTGCAAGACGTGGGCACAAAGGGTGTTATCAGTGGTACAGGCCCTCAAGGAGGTAACAATCATTACTCTTATTTCTAACATCTGTTTTTTAAACTGGTTGCTCTAATGAGGTTTGCTGTGGCAAAAAGGCTAAACATGGTTGCTCAGTCCTTCTCTTCCTTCAGAAACAGTAATGAACAGGAGGACATGTACAACAAATACTGTATATACTCACAAATAAGTTCCCCCTCGATAAGTTGGGGCTTGATTTTACCGTATAGTTTGTGGTATCTTATAATGTCGGTCGTGTAAGTTGAATGCGGAAAACTCACGCTATTGGTCCAAGAGATTATGATATGCTAACGCCCACCTGAGATAGTAACCACGGAGCACACTGCCTTTTTTTTTCTATGTGTTGTGTCTACGTGACCACACGGTAATACCCGAACTATTCCGAAGCAACATTTGCACTGATTTGTGTTTTTTGTATCTGACACCCTCATACACCTTTATCATAAGAGCATCCCTTATCTACGATGGAGCGTTCGATCAGAAGAAAATATGAAGTTGGTTTTAAATTAAACGTCGTTGAAGTAGCGAAAGAAATTGGTAACATGCTCCTGCAACAAAATTCGATGCGTCTGAGAAACTGATGCAAGATTTGATTAGCTAGTAGCTGAGCTGCCCCAATATCTCAATCACAAACTTCTTTCTTAAAGGTTGTCAAGGTTTCTACTTCACTTCGTCAACATGCCTCGGTAGTTTATTCTAGATTACCACAACTCTTTGAGTAAAGAGTTCATTCCTAAATACAAATCCTCTTATTTTTTAATGTTATTGATTTTATTAAAAGCATGTAACATTCCATACAATGAAGTCAAACTAAACAAAACTAAATGCAATTCACCCCCCACCCATGAGAAAGAGAAGAGGGCCAGCAACCAGAGTAAAACTTTTAAGAGTACAAAAGAAGGAAGAGAATCCTATTCCTCGTTGTAAATGCATACTCTAAAATGTTATTGATTAGATCCTGCCAGGATTTTTAAAAAGCGTTTGCACAGATCCTCTAAGAGAGAATTTGATCATTTCCAATTTCAAATAGTATATAACATCAGTTACCCACTGACTTAAAAGAGGTGAGCTAGGATTCTTCTAGTTAGATAAGTCTACTTGCTAGTAGTGAAATAAAGGCCATTATAATTTGTTTGTCCTTCTTCACTTTAAGTCCATCTGGGGGTCCACCAAACACAGCTGTTAATGGATTAGAAGAGATTGTGACACCAAGACTGTCAATAGGTATACAAAGATTTTTGTCTAGAATAATGTTAATTTCTTACATGTCTAAAACATGTGGCCCAGTGAGGCTGGAGCTTGATTGCAACATTTGCAAGTTGGATCTTTCCCTGAAACCATTTTGAACAATTTTAAATGAGACAGATGTGCTCAATAAAAGATTTGAAGTTGAATAATTTTATGCTTTGCACACATGGAGCATGAGTGAATTCTATGCATGGCTGCCTACCACTCCTTTTCTGAAATGTTGAGTAAGAGATCCTTTTCCCACAGTACTTTGGGATCTCTGAAAGGGAGGGACTTTAAAATGGTTTTATATATTATAGAAATGCTGTGTCAGTCTTCAAGACAGATCAGTATCTCTTCTGGAATAGAAATAGGTGGGAGGTGAGGAAAACTGGGCAGATTTTGTTTAGCAATGTTTCTAATTTGGAGATAGTGGACAGTTGTTCATAGAATGCAGATACATGATCTGTATACAAATCTCTAAATGTTTTAATCCTGTATGTTTTCTAAACATTAAAAACTGTATAATTTTGAGAGAGTGGAAAAAGGTAGTTATTGTACAGAGGTGCCACAGATAAAAGCTTCTTTATCTTGACGTGCTTTCTACATTGGTTCCATATTCTCGGTGAACAAAGGATAATTGGGTAGCTAGTATATTGATGATAACTTTTATTTACTGGGATACAAAGCAAGGAATATTAAGAGGTACTGTAGGATTGTATTTCTATTGTGGACCAAGCTTGTGTGTGTTCATCTATTTGTGTCAATGTCCAGGTTTTTATAGCTTGTATATTTGCTGCCCAGTAATAAAATTGAAAATTGGGTAGAGCCATGCCACCTTCTTCTTTTGGTCGTTGTATAGTTGCTCTTTGGAAGCACTTAAGTTTTGAACTCCAAATAAATGAGGTTATGATTGAATCTAATTTCTTAAAAATATATTTGTTAATGTATATGGGGATGCTTTGAAATAGAAAAAGAAGCTTAGGAAGGATATTCATCTTGACAATGGTAATTCTTCCTGCTAAAGTTAGATGGAGAGTGGACCATCTATGCACGTCTTGTTTAAGTTTTTTTTTTTTGTTGTTGAAAAAGAGCTCTATATTTTCTTGTGATGTTTACCCCTAGGTATTTAAATTGATCTGCAATGATAAAAGGGAAGGTGCCCAGTCTAATGTTGTGTGCTAGAGAGTTCACTTGAAAAAGCACACTTCTATTCAGATTAATTTTGAGTCCAGATATCTTTTGAAATTCTGCTAGTTCTGTTAGGCACAGAATTGTGTGTGTATGTATATATATATTTATATATTGTACCGTATGATTTTAATAGAGTGATATTTTCTGTTCAAGTCCTTCTCTGATAATCCCCTTTATCTCAGTTGCATTTCAAACATAAACAGCCAGTGGTTCAATGGCAATTGCAAATAGCAGTGCTGACAGGGGGCATCCTTGCCTAGTACCACATTCTAGTTTGAAATAGTCTGAAGTAATGTTATTAATACAAACTGAAGCTAATGGACTGGTATACAGTAGTTTTATCCATCCATATATGTTCAGGCTAAACCCAAATTTGTTCAATGTAGTGAATAGGTAGTCCCATTCAACCAAACCAAATGCTTTTTCTGCATCCAAAGATAAGATGTCTGGGGTATTAGACTTCATGAGTGAATATATTACATTAACACTAGAATCCCTGAAACCTACGAAAAAACTCATAATCCCGGGCCACCTTAAATTCTTCACACCTCTCCTCATCAGCGTCTTTTGTTTTGCAAATGTCTCAATCAGCACCAGCTGCAGGCAGCCTGCTATCCCATCCCCCCATCGACAGAGCTGAGTCCATCGCAAAATTCTCAGAGCTCAAGTCTCTTTATCTGGCAGTGAGGTGCCTGGAGTTGTATAGGGTAAATAATACATTGTTATTTGGAATACATACATTTCACGTGTGTTCCATGTCTACAACAATTTGTGTAAGAAATGCTGAGCACATACCTAAAGCAGAAACTTTTTCCATGTTATTCTAATAATAATGTGAAGTGTATAATGTGTGAAGACTTTAGTCCAAATATTAAATAAACATTTGTGCTTTTATTCAAGAATATAACCAAAAGAAAAAAAAATTTCAATTTAAATGTTGCTGTCAATGAGTTAAAAACCCAAGCTCAAATGTCAATGTTGAACCCAATAGTTTGAGGCCGGGTGCTTCGCATTTTGAGTAGTGATTTGCTATTATTATTACTATAATATAATAAAAATACACATTTGATTTGAGTCTGTAACACCCGGTGTAAATTTTGGCTACTTGTTAAAGTTAGGGCTTATTTTTTTATTATTCAATTTTATTCTGTCAGTGACATTCATGTGGTACAAAGAAATTGCCTCTCCCTCTCTGGGTTGATGCTGTTTATCTCCATTCTTTTCACAACAGCAGCGATGACCACATTTGGTGTTGTGATTGATGTGTGCTCAGAACTATTTGTTGTACCGGCAATCATAAATTTGATGTCCCGTGACTGCTATCGGACTACCATGTGGCATTTGCGCTTTGACTACAAAGACACATGTGCAGAACTTATGAAGAAATTTCAGATTTGCTGCTATCTCGGACATCTGGCAACGTTTTGTTGACAACTGTGTTTTGAGATACAACTCAAGACAAAGACTTTCTGAGTCTGTGGCCATAAAGCTTATGAAGACACCTTCTTCACAGCGATTTCACTGGCTAATAGACTGCTGCACTGCGACACAACTCTGCTTGGCACCATAAGTAAAATGGGACTTCCACCTGCAGCTGAAGTCACTTCAGTACGTGAGCAATTCACCACGCTAATATTATATTCTTGAATAAAAGCACACGTGTTTATTTAATATTTAGACTAATGTTTTTCACTTCACATCATTATTAGTATGACATGGAAAAAGTTTATGTTTTAGCTATGTGTTCAGCAGTTCCTGTCATCCTACACTTACACAGATAGTTATAGACATGGTACACATATGAAATGTATGTATTGCAAATAACTATATATTATTTACTCTATACAACTCCAGGCACCTCACTCCCAGATAAAGAGACCTGAGCTCTGAGAATTTTGCAACAGACTCGGCTCCGGCGGTGGGGAGGATGAGATAGCAGGTTGCTGGCTGCTTGTGCTAATCGACATATTTTCAAAACAAAAGATGCTGAAGAGGTGCGAAGGAATTTAAGGTGGCTCGGAATTACAAGTTTTTTGGTAGGCTTCAGGGATTCTAGTGTTAAACAGTTGTCAAAGATTGGAAGCTAAGTGTCTGCCTTTAATAAACCCAGTTTGGTCTTGTGATATTACCGAAAGAAGCACTTTCTGAATCCTTCTGTCTAGAATTTTGGAGAGTATCTTAACATCGTTATTCAGAAGTAACATTGGTCTGTATGATGCACACTGTAATAAGTCATTATTTTTCTTAGGAAAGATGGTAGCTTGGCAAAATGTTTGAGGTAGAATGTTATTACCTCTGGCTTCTATAAATGTTGTTAATAAAAGGGGAGCTAACTTAATTAAAACATGTTATAAAATTCAGCAGGGTAGCTGCTTTCCCACTCTGAAGTGAGTTTATATCGTCTACTAATTCTGAAAGTGACAGAGGTTTATCCAGTTCCTCTACACTTAGAGTATATATCTGTGGTATCTGTAATGCATCAAAAAATGCATTAGATTGTGTCTTGTCTTCCTCTTAAAGGATAACTTTGGTATTTTTAAGTGAAAGTTATTTCTTCACAAACATGGTGTATACACATGAGTCTGTAAAGCCACAAAAGTTGTGTTTCAAAGTCCTGCACTTTCTATAACTTTTATAAAATATCTTACCCGTATTGGCACTCTATAGTGGAGACAACAGGGCACAAAGTTCCACCAGATTGTGACAACAAAAGTGATCAAGAAATAATCTTTTTTTTTTTTTTTTTTTACTTTCATTTTTTCTTTTCACAGCCCTGACGATTTACTCAATGCCCTGAATGAGGGTATAAGCCGTGCAGATGTGATCATCACATCCGGAGGCGTGTCAATGGGGGAAAAGGTGAGCATGCGTTGTGTGGCTTATCATCAGGGGCACATCACCTCCAACCCTACATCTGGCTCAGTACTCTGAATGAGGGCATAGGCCATGAAGGAGAGGAGAGTGAATGGGGACAAAGGTGAGAGAGCATTGTGTGTTTAGTCATTAGATTTTAGTCATTATGGCCTTCAACACCATAGCTGGCTTCAGTTTGTACTGAGTTACACCCAGAGGTGTTCTGTCTAACCAAAATTAAAAACCCTGTGCCCCAGCGTACCCACAATACCATAGGAAACTCTAGCCCATAAAATATAGATGTTTGAGCACACACCAATTAGTCTCTTGGGTGCTCCATTCTATCCAGATATCACCATGCGTTTCTCATCCAGCCTTCGACACGGTTATCTACCAGATCCTCCTTGCCTCTCTGACTTTGGTATCACTGGGACTATCTTCAGGTGGTTTGAGTCCTACCTCTCAGGTAGATCTTACCATATCCTGGTGTTGAAAGAGATCAAACATGCACCAGGCAATCACAGGGATGCCTCAAGGATCAATGCTGGACCCTCTCCACTTCTTTCCATACATCTCCTCACTAGGCCCTATCATCTGTCCTTTGGTTTCTCCTATCAGTACCATGCTGATTATACCCAGCTGTATCTGTTGTTCCCTCCAGAAAAACTCATGTTATCACCTAAACTCTCTGCATGTCTCTCTAATATTGCAACATGGTGAAGGAGCAATCTCCCGCCCAAGCTAGCATAGATGGACTTTTTGTTATCCCAGTTTATCTGTCTATTCAGCGCCCCATTTCTGTTCAGCTTGGATCATTAGCACTAATCAACAGTCTTTCACTGGCCCTACTGCAGTGATATGTTGCTCTTGCAGATTCAGTCTATGCAATATCCAAAAGATCAGACCGTATCTGACAACACTCCTGGTCCACATTTTGGTCTTGCCACATCTGGAATACTGCAGCTCTCTGCAATGTGTGTCATCAAGCTATTGCAGATTCAGAATGCACATCTATTGTTCATTAAGCTGAGATTGGCACATGTCACTCCTCTCTTCAGATCACTGCATTGGCTCCCTGTATCGGCATGTATTAAGTTTAAATCATCGCTGCTTGCCTACAGAGCAGTCAATGGGTCAGCACCTGTATATATGTGGAGATACTTCTGAGGTCCTGTGTTCATTTTTGATTACTCAGGTATGCTGATGAACAGCATCTGGTGATGCCACCTCAGCATGGTATCAAATCTCATCCACACTCTTTTCTCGTGTAACTCCTATCTGGTGGATCGAGCTGCACAGCTCCTTTTGAAATTCTCATTCCCTCAAAGAATTTAAGAAGGATTTGAAGACCCTCTTATTAGGTGAATTACTTTCTACTATTAGCTGTTAGGTTTTTATTACCTAGGAAGTGTTACTCTCTGGCATTTTGTTCTAAACTCTCCACTTGTTATGATCAATTTTTTTCACCTTTTCCTGTTTCACTTGTCCCAAACAGATGTTTACTCAATTATGTTGTCCCCTGTTCTGAGTTGCTTTGGATAAAAGCTTGTGCTAAGCAAATACAAGGAAAAATATGGGGAAAATGTCCAGTATGTCCAGTTTTATGGAAGTGCTATACCTGGAGGAGTTACTGGATGTGTCCTTAGCTGCAAATGCAGTGCTAGGAATGGCAATTTAGTAGAATGATTGATTGATGTTATTTCAGGCTGCAATTGAATTACTGTTGCCTCAGAGATGGACCCACTGTTCACTCAGTCGGCATTGCCCATCAGTCAGTGGTCTACCAGTTAGTGACCCGAATGATGACTTGAACCATTCTGCCACTCGTGCAGTTAAGTTAATCAGAGGTATCTGCTGCCAGTTTGACTGGACATGCAACTTAAAGACTTCTCTTATTTTGTGTTGTCCTCTATTGTGGTCAGGAGATGCCTCTAATGAAGCAGAAATTTATATTTGATTCTACAGTGATGTGCTAGGTGACATTAAAGCCAAGGACAGGCACATTATGAAGATCCAAAAATGGCATATAGGTTTCTGGATACATGTGCTGTCCTGGTGGATACTCTGTAGAATATGTTTGCCCAGAATGAAGTGACTGGTCATTTTATATATTCATTGAAGAGCAAGCTCACCCATATCAACCAGAATTGAATGTAGAGTGTTTGATTTGCCAAGCTTCAGGGCTGTGGTGTTTTGGGTACTTAATGTTTAACTAATCAAAAGGACTTGTCTGCTCAGCTCACACAATGCCACATCTTCTCGGGGCTAGTCCAGTCATGGATGCCTGCCTATCAGTCCTATTTATTTAAAATCTTCCATTGAATTCACAGTTTTTTTTTCCTCCCTTGCAGGACTATCTGAAGCAGGTGCTGGACATCGACCTTCATGCACAGATCCACTTTGGTCGCGTTTTTATGAAACCAGGGTAATTGACTGACCCACTTGTTTTCTTCATTTATCACATCCATGACCTTTTGTCTTGCCTGTTTCTCATCCACCTGAGGATCAAAATCTTTAGGAGATTTCTTTTTTGTTTAAAGGTTTAAGCAGTTATGGCTCTTGCATTGGACACATAAGACCCAGAATTGGGCTGAGTGGGTTTGGAAAAGGCATCGGTAGATATTATAATCCAAAGGATGGTGCCATTTTTACAACACACTGTCCCCATCACTGCACTGGGGCATTGGGATCCACATTCAGACCACAGAGTAAGCGCCCCCTGCTGGCCTCACCAACACTTCTTCCAACATCAACCCCAGCTTTTGTAGATGATCTCCCATCCATGTACTGGCCGAGCCCGAACATGCTTAGCTTCAAGTGGCTGACCAGTTCTGAAGCACATATTTCAAATGACCTTCAGTAAAAGCAGATTGTCCAATTAGCAGAATAAAGCTAATGAGCAGAATCTTGATTGGGGACTGTCTGTGTGGCACTGGCTGAATGGAGATAGATAGATAGATAGATAGATAGATAGATAGATAGATAGATAGATAGATAGATAGATAGATAGATAGATAGATAGATAGATAGATAGATAGATAGATAGATAGATAGATAGATAGATAGATAGATAGATAGATAGATAGATAGATAGATAGATAGATAGATAGATAGATAGATAGATACTTACTTACTTACTTACTTACTTACTTACTTTATTAATCCCAAGGGGAAATTCACATTCTCCAGCAGCAGCATACTGATAAAGAACAATATTAAATTAAAGATTAATAATAATGCAGGTAAAAACAGACAATAACTTTGTATAATGTTAATGTTTAACCCCCCGGGTGGAATTGAAGAGTCACATAGCTTGGGGGAGGAACGATCTTCTCAGTCTGTCAGTGGAGCAGGACAGTGACAGCAGTCTGTCGCTGAAGCTGCTTCTCTGTCTGGAGATGATACTGTTCAGTGGATGCAGTGGATTCTCCATGATTGATAGGAGCCTGCTGAGCACCCGTTGCTCTGCCACGGATGTCAAACTGTCCAGCTCCGTGCCCACAACAGAGCCTGCCTTCCTCACCAGTTTGTCCAGGCGTGAGGCGTCTTTCTTCTTAATTCTGCCTCCCCAGCACACCACCGCGTAGAAGAGGGCACTCGCCTCAACCGTCTGATAGAACATCTGCAGCATCTTATTTCAGATGTTGAAGGACGCCAGCCTTCTAAGGAAGTATAACTGGCTCTGTACTTTCTTACACAGAGCATCAGTATTGGCAGTCCAGTCTAATTTATCATCCAGCTGCACTCCCAGGTATTTATAGGTCTGTACCATCTGCACACAGTCACCTCTGATGATCACGGGGTCCATGAGGGGTCTGGGCCTCCTAAAATCCACCATCAGCTCCTTGGTTTTGCTGGTGTTCAGGTGTAGGTGGTTTGCGTCGCACCATTTAACAAAGTCATTGATTAGATCCCTATACTCCTCCTCCTGCCCACTACTGATACAGCCCACGATAGCAGTGTCATCAGTGAACTTTTGCACATGGCAGGACTCCGAGTTGTGTTGGAAGTCCGATGTATATAGGCTGAACAGGACTGGAGAAAGTACAGTCCCTTGTGGCGCTCCTGTGTTTCTGACCACAATGTCTAGACGTGCAGTTCCCAAGACGCACATACTGAGGTCTGTCTTTAAGATAGTCCACGATCCATGCCACCAGGTATGAGTCTACTCCCATCTCTGTCAGCTTGTCCCTAAGGAGCAGAGGTTGGATTGTGTTGAAGGCGCTAGTGAAGTCTAGAAACATAATTCTTACAGCACCACTGCCTCTGTCTAAGTGGGAGAGTGATCAGTGTAGCTGTTAGACCTGTAAGTATATGCAGTATAAACCATATGTTATGTACTGCCTGTCCCAGAAGGCAAAACAGAATACATCGAACTTCCATTTTAAATGTAATGAGCTACCGTGGAATGTCACACAGAGACTGACCAGAATGAGTATCGAACCCAGGTCCCTGAAAGTGTGAGGACACTGTGCCACCCTTGCACAAATACATTATAATTAGTGTAAAATGTGGTTTGCCATTTGCAGAGGAGAGTGTTGATGCCAAGCAGGGAGTAGAGACCCACTCCCAATCACAGGACAGAGCAGTGCACGCTGGGAAAAAGTCAGGAGCTAGTTGGAATTTACTGAGGCATCACTGGTGGGCAGTTTTCCACTGATCAGCTTTCTGTACCAGCCGCCACAGTGGTCAGCTGTCATGCATCAGGATGAAACTGCTCAGTATGCTTGTCATTCATGTGCACTTACTTTGTTTCTTTTTATTTTCTTTTCCAGTCTACCAACAACATTTGCCACATTAGACATCGATGGTGCTAGAAAATTAATTTTTGCCCTGCCAGGTAATTTTTTTCCTCCATATATCTCTGCACTACTGTCTGTACCACCGCAGAGCCAAATTGGCATTTCCTCCCTGGTATTTTGCTCTGTTGCTCCCTTCATGGGGTGAAATGAGGGAATTTAAAAGAGCGCCTTCTGGTGGTCATTCATCTCAGTTACAGTTAGACACATTTTAAGCTCCTATACTGGAGGGTGGAGGCTGTTGGCATGGCTACCATTGACACAGGTGTTTTGGCTTGATTGTTGGGCTAGTTTTTACAGTATGTTATCATTTAATTATATCATATATATATATATATTATATATATATCTATTATGGAAAAAAAAATCTTGGAAGGCTTGGAGGGAGATGATACGTGATTTTCTCAGAGACACTTTAACGTCCCATGAGACAAGGCAGTGAGACAAAAGGACAGCTGCTGTTCAGGCTTTTAAGTGATCGACATGCAGCGTGACAATAACAATATATATAGTGGGTACGGAAAGTATTCAGACCCCCTTCAATTTTTCACTCTTTGTCATATTGCAGCCATTTGCTAAAATCATTTAAATTAATTTTTTCCCTCATTAATGTACACACAGCACCCCATATTGACAGACAAAAAAAAGAATTTTTGAAATTGTTGCAGATTTATTAAAAAAGAAAAACTGAAATATCACATGGTCCTAAGTATTCAGACCCTTTGCTCAGTATTTAGTAGAAGCACCCTTTTGAGCTAATACAGCCATGAGTCTTTTTGGGAAAGATGCAAGTTTTTCACACCTGGATTTGGGGATCCTCTGCCATTCCTCCTTGCAGATCCTCTCCAGTTCTGTCAGGTTGGATGGTAAACGTTGGTGGACAGCCATTTTTAGGTCTCTCCAGAGATGCTCAATTGGGTTTAAGTCAGGGCTCTGGCTGGGCCATTCAAGAACAGTCACAGAGTTGTTGTGAAGCCACTCCTTCGTTATTTTAGTTGTGTGCTTAGGGTCATTGTCTTGTTGGAAGGTAAACCTTCGGCCCAGTCTGAGGTCCTTAGCACTCTGGAGAAGGTTTTTGTCCAGGATATCCCTGTACTTGGCCGCATTCATCTTTCCCTCGATTGCAACCAGTTGTCCTGTCCCTGCAGCTGAAAAACACCCCCACAGCATGATGCTGCCACCGCCATGCTTCACTGTGGGGACTGTATTGGACAAGTGATGAGCAGTGCCTGGTTGTCTCCACACATACCGCTTAGAATTAAGGCCAAAAAGTTCTATCTTGGTCTCATCAGACCAGAGAATCTTATTTCTCACCATCTCAGCAAACTCCATGCGGGCTGTCATGTGTCTTGCACTGAGGAGAGGCTTCCGACAGGCCACTCTGCCATAAAGCCCTGACTTGTGGAGGGCTGCAGTGATGGTTGACTTTCTACAACTTTCTCCCATCTCCTGACTGCATCTCTGGAGCTCATCCAAAGTGATCTTTGGGTTCTTCTTTACCTCTCTCACCAAGGCTCTTCTCCCCCGGTAGCTCAGCTTGGCCGGACGGCCAGCTCTAGGAAGGGTTCTGGTCGTCAATTTTTTTGTAACCTTGGCCAGATCTGTGCCTTGCCACAATTCTGTCTCTGAGCTCTTCAGGCAGTTCCTTTGACCTCATGATTCTCATTTGCTGTCCACCAACGTTTACCATCCAACCTGACAGAACTGGAGAGGATCTGCAAGGAGGAATGGCAGAGGATCCCCAAATCCAGGTGTGAAAAACCTGTTGCATCTTTCCCAAGAAGACTCATGGCTGTATTAGCTCAAAAGGGTGCTTCTACTAAATACTGAGCAAAGGGTCTGAATACTTAGGACCATGTGATATTTCAGTTTTTCTTTTTTAATAAATCTGCAACAATTTCAAAAAAAAATTTTTTGTCTGTCAATATGGGGGTGCTGTGTGTACATTAATGAGGAAAAAATTAATTTAAATGATTTTAGCAAATGGCTGCAATATAACAAAGAGTGAAAAATTGAAGGGGGTCTGAATACTTTCCGTACCCACTGTATATATATATTGTTATGAATTTTCAGAATGCAGTTCAGAGGATGGGACAGCTCTCCTGTCTTGCAGTTTTGAAATGTTTAGACTGGACTGGGGGGGTGCATTTCCAGTTCTAACTAGAACAGGAGTGACATGGCACGTGGACATCACTGTTGAGAGTGGCCAGTGACACCGCAGGCAGAGCCCAGAAGTCACATCTCAAGTGCCCCTGTGGCTGTAGGCTTAATGTTCCACTGGCCTTTTCTTAACTGGACATTACAGCTCACTAGACAGCTTGATCCCGCTTCAGTCCAGAAATGTCATAACCTGCTTCTAATCCCGTGAAACAATTAGTAAAACGATCTGCAGGTCTGAACGGATCCGCACTTCTGAATCCCCAACTTTTTCTGATTTTTTATGTAAGAAACATCTTTATGACAAAAGGATTAGCCTTTTGCTGTTTTTCTGTTAAGAGACGTTTGCTTAAAACACATTGTGGGAGCAGCAAAAATGTGGAGAAAAGATGGGATTATTGGAGCTTAGAAATTGTGAAAAACTGAACATCTTCATGCATGTTAGCATCCTGGGTTTGGAACACATGCTCAGCTATCATCTGTTTGGAGTTGTGTTTATGTGTGCCCTTCCAACATTCTCTAACATGTGCAAGTCAAATTGATTGGCCTTTTTCTTGTGGCCCCATGAATGTGGGCACATGGGTGAGCTGTGCAGTGGACTGGCACCTCATACAAGGGCGGCTCCTGCACTGCATCCAGTGTTGCTCGGAAAGGCTCTGCCCAGGGAACTTGAATTGGTTTGAAAATGTTACGTTATGATGTGTTATGTTGCCCAGTGTTGATGTATGGTGGTAGGTATGTTACGCTGTTGTATGTTGTGTTGGGGTTTGTTATCTTATGTTCTGTAACATTGTCTCATATTACGATGTGTTATGTTGTCTTGTGTTGTGACATGCTCCGCTGTGTTTTGTTGTGTTATGTTTTGCCATGTTCTTTTAACTTCTGTTGATTATCGATTGTGTTATGTTTGTTGTGCTGCCTTGTATTATTTTGTTTTATGATGTGTTTGATTATGTTATGATGTATTATGCTATGCTGTATTGTGTTATGTTTTCTTATGTTGTGTTGTCAGTTGTGTTCTATTATGTTATGCGTTATGATGTGCTATGTTGTCTTGTGTTGAGTGGCAGTTGTGTCTTGTTGTGTTGTGTCGAGACACAGCTGTGTTGTGTTATCTGTTCTTGCTAAGCTGCATTGTATTATGTTGTCTTATGATGTGCTGTGTTATGTTATAATGTGTTAAAATGTGTTATGCTATGCTATGTTGTGTTATGTAATCCGAGTTATGTGTTATGTTGTCTTGTGTCAAGTGGCAAATGTGTTGTGTTACCAGTGTTATGCTGCATTGCATAATACAGTCATATGAAAAAGTTTGGGAACCCCTCTTAATTCTTTGGATTTTTGTTTATCATTGGCTGAGCTTTCAAAGTAGCAACTTCCTTTTAATATATGACATGCCTTATGGAAACAGTAGGATTTCAGCAGTGACATTAAGTTTATTGGATTAACAGAAAATATGCATCATAGCAAAATTAGACAGGTGCATAAATGTGGGCACCCCAACAGAGATATGACATCAATACTTAGTTGAGCCTCCTTTTGCAAATCTAACAGCCTCTAGGCGCTGTCCTCCTATAGCCTTTGATGAGTGTCTGGATTCTGGATGGAGGTATTTTTGACCATTCTTCCATACAAAATCTCTCCAGTTCAGTTCAATTTGATTGCTGCCGAGCATGGACAGCCTGCTTCAAGTCATCCCATAGATTTTCGATGATATTCAAGTCAGGGGACTGTGACAGCCATTCCAGAACATTGTACTTCTCCCTCTCCAAGAATGCCTTTGTAGATTTCAAACTGTGTTTTGGGTCATTATCTTGTTGGAATATCCAACCCCTGCATAACTTCAACTTTGTGACTGATGCTTGAACATTATCCTGAAGAATTTGTTGATATGGGTTGAATTCATCCAACCCTTGACTTTAACAAGGGCCCCAGTCCATGAACTAGCCACACAGCCCCACAGCATGATGGAACCTCCACCAAATTTGACTGTAGGTAGCAGGTGTTTTTCTTGGAATGCGGTGTTGTTCTTCTTCCGCCATGCAAAGCATTTTTTGTTATGACCAAATAACTCAATTTTTGTCTCATCAGTCCAAAGCACTTTGTTCCAAAATGAATCTGGCTTGTCTAAATGAGCATTTGCCTACAACAAGCGACTCTGTTTGTGGCGTCAGTGCAGAAAGGGCTTCTTTCCCGTCACCCTGCCATACAGATGTTCTTTGTGTAAATTGTGCTGAATTGTAGAACGATGTACAGATACACCATCTGCTGCAAGATGTTCTTGCAGGTCTTTGGAGGTGATCTGTGGGTTGTCTGTAACCATTCTCATAATCCTGCGCATATGCCACTCCTGTATTTTTCTTGGCCTGCCAGACCTGCTGGGTTTAACATCAACTGTGCCTGTGGCCTTCCATTTCCTGATTCCATTCCTTACAGTTGAAACTGACAGTTTAAACCTCTGATATAGCTTTTTATAACCTTCCCCTAAACCATGAGACTCAACAATCTTTGTTTTCAGATCTTTGGAGAGTTGCTTTGAGGATCCCATGCTGTCACTCTTCAGAGGAGAGTCAAAGGGAAGCACAACTTGCAATTGACCACCTTAAATACCTTTATATCTCATGATTGGACACACCTGACTATGAAGTTCAAGGATTAACAAGCTAATCCAACCAATTTGGTGTTACAAGTAATCAGCATTGAGCAGTGACAGGCATTCAAATCAGCAAAATGACAAGGGGACCCAAATTTTTGCACAGCCAGTTTTTCACATTTGATTTAATTTCATACAACTAAATACTGCTTCACTAAAAATCTTTGTTCAGAAAACACCGCAGTACTCAGATGTTCCTAGGAAATGAAAGACATACCACTGTTATCTTTTTTGTTGAAAGTAGAGTCAATTATGATGCAGGCAACTTTTTCATATGATTGTATGTTGTCTTATGTTGATTATCAATTGTTTTGTGTTATGTGTGTTATGATGTGTTGTGTTGTCTAATGAATGTGATGTGTGTTCTGCTCTGTTGTGTTTTGTGATGTTGTCTTGTGTTGATTAGCAATTGTGTTATGTGGTCTTATGCTGTGTTGCATTATGCATAGTTGTCTTATGATGCACTATGTTCTGGATGAGTTTTATGGACATATGAACCCCACATGTCTTCAGACAGTAGGCTGGCGGTCCAGCAGTACTCAGCCTGCAGGAAAGGCTCGTTTTGATTGAGGGAGCAGATTCCCCTTTGGATTCATAGGAACACAAACTTCTTTAGAGCAGCTTACAGAGTGGTTTGGTTGACACTACCTTCTTCTTTTTGCAGGAAATCCTGTTTCTGCCGTCGTCACTTGTAATCTTTTTGTCATCCCCGCTCTGAGAAAAATGCAGGGGATCTTGGACCCCCGGCCCACCATTATCAAAGCCAGGGTGAGTATATGTGATTCACTGAGATATCATTCACAGGTGACATAGATCTAGAAGCATGCTTGTCTGTTTTGTTACAATGTCCACCAACATGCAAGGCATTTTGCAGGGGACTGAGGTGAAGATAGTGGGGGGATTACTTTATTCTACATCATTTTGTGTTAAGGTGGGCTATCCCAATTTATTTGCTGTCTTTTTTCTCAGAGTGGAGATATGGTGTGTTTGTCACTCCAACAAACCACAGCAGCTTTACAGCATGGGGAACCTTGAATGTCAAAACGTTTTATGTCTCCTCATTCAATCTTTGACTTTAGTGCAGTCCATTAGAGAAGAAAATGTCACTGTGTGAGTGAGTTAACTTGTTCCAGCAGAGGGCATGAAGGGGTGAATCAATAAGGCAGAAAGAATGTAAAATGGCCTAGGTCATATATGACACCCTTAAAGAAGTGCCCACTGCTTTTAAGAGACACCCTTACAGTCAGGATGCCTACGTTAGTCATTTTAGTTGAAGCAGATTCCTTTTGTCTCGACCGGCTTTTCAGACATTGCATCAGTTTGATCTCTGTGGGCTTCGCCACCTGAACAGAGGGAACGCAGTTACACTCCACCTCTAAGAAACACACAGCTAGCTGCCTGTCTGTGGCTTTACTCTTCATTCTCCACCAGCTGTTTCTTGTACACCATTGCTACTTTCTTTTAGCAGAAAAAGTGTTGACAAGATGTGGGGTTTGTGGTGGTATGTATATGAATTGAGCTTTGGATGACATGGCACATGTAGCAACAGTGACTAATAATATTGCCTGTGATGATTTGCAGTCATTTTGCAGAGCAACCTCCAAACACGGCCTTGAGGAGGGTGCAGTTGGCGTCTCAAGTGTGCACAGGACAGACAGGATATTCGGCTTATATACCAGTAAATCCTGAGCAGATTGATATTAAGAATGTGTGCCAAAGTGTATCTCTCCAGGAAAGAGGGATGCCTGGTGGAACCCCAAAATAAAATGAGTTATCTTTTTAAAAATATTTAATAACACCTCTGTTTCCATTTTTACCAGTTGTCCTGCGATGTGAAGTTGGATCCTCGCCCAGAATACCACCGCTGCATATTGACCTGGCATCACCAAGAGCCTCTGCCTTGGGCACAAAGCACAGGTAATCTTTTGTAAAGCTGGCTTTCTGTTCACTCTGATTAGTGCAGTGAGCTTCAGTTGTTTGGGTCTGGATTCTGCCCACTGGTACATGATATACACTGAAAGAGGACATTGCAGCTTAATGTAGCAAGAAGTCCCTGGTGGGCTTGTGAGGCTAAGGCTGAGCTTGGCACTTAGCCCCTGAATGCACATACTCAGACTTTGAGTCCGGAGGTGGCTAAATCATCTTTGCTGCCAACTGCTTGTCTACTTCCTCCACTTTACTTGCTAGTTAACATATCATTTCTGGACATACCATTTCTTTGAGTTCAGCATTGGGTATTGGAAAGGAAGTGACATTGATAGATGTCGTTTGGGGCAGGTTTTTCAAATGAAACTTTATTTTTCATATTCACTTATACAGTACAATATGTAGTGAAATACTTAGTTAATGAACTCAAAGACAACAAACAATAAATACACAACTCTATAAATGCCAAACCAGGCAGTTTCTATTGTCAATATATAGACGTACTTTAGTAACTGAGATTGAAGCCTAAAATACCCGAGGCGCCTTAGGTAGTATAGATGTTGCTGTGCCTTCTTCACCAAGATGGCAATGAGTTTGGGCCAGGTCATGTCCTCTGTGATCTTTACACCGAGGTGTCTGAAACTGTCCACTCTCTCCACCAGACTGCTTTTATTCTGAGGGGGTGGTAGGGTCTTTGCTATTTTCTCCCAACATCCATAATCATCTCCTTTGTTTTGCTGACATTCAGTGGGAGACCATTGTCCCGTCAGCGCTGTGACAGACTCTTCAACTGCCTGACAAGCTTGTTTTTAGAGATCAGGGCCCATATTTATCAACAATCTCAGAATTACTGCTAGGAGTTGTGCTAAGAGTTGACCTAAGAATTTGTCCTACCTCAAGAGTTGGACATGAGAAGAAGTCACAGTATATAGCATCCTACACCGACTACCAGCAAGAAGTAGGAGTTCATGGTTGAGATTGAATTGCACTCATGATGACTTTTTGTAGTTTTCTGATGCTAATGCTAAAGTTTCACCCCAAAGCTGATGATAATAATAATAAGCAAAGTACTAGAAGAAGAAGAAGAAGAAGAAGGAAAACTGATTCTTACAGACAAAAATGGAGGCTTTGAAAGCCCATTCAGGAAGTGACGTCAGCAAAAGAGCCGGAATCGGAAGTGATGTCTTCTGGACCGGATGTGACATCAGCAATGGGCGCAGCACTGGAAGTGATGTACTGGCATCACTTGCGAACCAGATTAAAGGGGTCGGCACCGGAAGTGATGTCTTCTGAGGCACCGGAACCTTGCAGGATTTCCTGGAAAAGGTCTGTAGGGAACTGAGAAAGACAGTCAGCGCACTCCGCCGCCCCCTGGTCAGATGTTTTATTACCATTACTGAGGCCCTGTAGCTGCCTCGTACTCGCACGTGTGTGACAATGCATGCTGTCAATCACTCCAGCAACACCACCAAAGTCAGTCATTTGCATGAATTCAGCTTGATTGAACACTACCTGACATGTACTGGTGGGGAAGTATATAAATCTGCATATCACCGCACACGTTGTAAGGGTGTTCAAAATTTGGTGCAGAATTCAAGAAGTGGGTGGTTGTGACACGTACAGAAGATCATTGCTGTTGCAAAGCTGCCTCTTCAACAAGCATAATGTTACCAACGCTTTTACTTCCGGACACCTGGATACTTCTTGTAGATGGATGTAACATGCAAGAATATTATACTGTAATGAGTATTATTTGGTTTCTGCCTGATCAGTATCTTTTTATGCGTTCATCATTGTCCAACATTTTCAAAACATTCTGCCTTCCCTGGATGTGTGTGACAATTTCTTGATGGCAGCTCCTTGTAAGTTAGGACAGCTCACAAACTCTCCTAAATCCTAGTGAAGTTAGTAGTAGTTTCCTTATTTAGGAAAACTGATAAAATGCTCCGACTTGTGCTCCTAAGAGTAGGACAAAATTTGTGTCACTCTGAGATTTTTGAGGCCAGTCAGGACCGTTTTCCTGCAATGAGACCCTCAATAAATATGTGCATGGGCCTACCACAGCTGTATTATAGGAGTCTGGTCTTGTCAAATCCCTTATCTTGCTTTGAGAGCCCACATGTCCACACTTTGTGAACCCACACTTGTTGGACTCATCACAGCCGACTCATTTGAGGTATTCAGAGGAGCTTTGGTGTGGGCTTTCACAATGTTAACCATAAATATGGCTCCACATGTAGAGTGTATCATTTGGATCCCTGAAACAGACTTTTACTTTAATACATTAAGAGCTGAAGTGTACAATTGTCTTTATTATACAGCAAATAAAGGACAAAAGAGGCAGCAGGAGGTAGTTAAGTTCACATGCCTTATGGTCAAAACCAAAGTTAGCCAGATCAAATTAATAGATAGCTTTGCAGAAATGTCAATTTGACTAATTTTATTTGATGTGTCATGCTTCCATTTACTATTCATACACATTGCAGATACTGTGCCAGTGCTAGAAAGGATAATTCGATCAAAATAGTGCTGATGTCAAACATGACTGCAAATCATTGAGGTGGGAAGGACTCAAAACGTATCTTTTTTCTTCATTTTTAAAACTCCTACTGAACTTAATCTTTGTTTTCTGTCACCTAAAATGAATGTTTTTGAAAATGTGATTGTATAAATTTGAAAATGATGCACCTCACGTGCCATTGTGGGTGGCAGACACCAACGTAGTATAGTCATGTGATCAGACGCTGCCTTCATCTTTGTTGTGTGAATGTCCTTTGTAAGCTCCTAGTCTCATCTTCACTGTGTTCATAGTCCTGTCCTAACTTCTCTACATCAGCCAGTGGGTACTGCACCATGGAACACTCGAATATTTGGCCATATTCTGTTTTTGGTTAGACTCTCAGTCTATATTTTCTGGAGCTTGGCAAACCTTAAAATCAATTGCACTTCATTGTTGTCACATTGTATCCCCATTCTTTCATAATTTCGATTTACTTTGGGTTTGCCCTGTAACCAAAAACCTCTTGGAGTGTTTCACTGCTATATTGGAAGGATGTTCAGATATGAGGCATTGAAAGTCCAGTCCGGGTCTTGAATTGATCTGATATGTGCTTCCCGAAGGCTGCCCAGTCTTGAGCTCTTCAGATTCTGACATTGTTAACTGCTTTGGCGGCCATGATCTCAGTATTTTATCTGTTCACAGTGAGAGTTGCCGATTTATTAGCATGTGCTTCGTTTTGCTCACTTTTTTTTTTCGGCCAATTTGATTTACATTTTCGCCATTTCTCTCAAGTTGCTGTTGTGCTCCCTCCCAGTTATCTTCTGGAAGTGTTGGCACAGTCCAAGTTGTTTAACCATGATTCTGGTGTTTGCATGCCATCCTTAGGGTGAGTAATGAAGTCGAAATGCTCTGCCAAGTTGTGCATTATGTAATTGGTTGCGATTTATAAATACGAATGGAGCTAATATGTCACTTTAGAGGGCTCCTGATCTAGTGAACTTGTTCGACTGGTGTCCGTTGAAGAAGAAAAAATATTATTAACTGTAATGATTCAAAGTATTTAACTCAAGGACTGTATTTTGTATAAATCATGCTGCAGAGACATATATGATTTATTACTTCTATATGATTTGTTCTTCATTTAGGTAGAAAAAGAATTAAGCTTGTGCACAGAATTATTTGATAACTTGCATTCTTTTATGAGAAAATGCTGATCTCTTGATACAAACAGAACATCCTGTGATATTATAAATCAATGTGATTGTTTCTGAATTCTTGCTTAAAACCATAAGAAACATGTCCCTTATGGATTAATAAATAAGGATTTATTAATCTAACCAAACAAAATCTAATGAAGATATTAAAACTATAAGAATGTAATTTTGTTATAACTAATGTACTATAAGAAACTACTTTAAACTGGTCTTATGTGTGCGTGCTGATAAGTGCGTATTTCTTAGGAACGTGAGCACCCTAATAGCTCTTTATTTGGATAAGAAATTCTGTGCACTTGTGCGTGTAATAATCAGGATGTAATCGTAATTTACAGCAATTTATGTATGACCTTAAAATGAACTGTCATGTGTTTTTCTCTTTAGCTAATGAATAAACTAGCTAGATAATAAAAAGGAAGGAATTTTTTCTGGCAGGCAGGCTGTCTGACCTGACCAGCCAGTGGCACTGAGATGGGGGGGCAGCAGTCTCTTTAACTCACCAAGAATAAAGAAATTGTTTTTTATTTGAAATTGGTGTTTTTGTTTCTCGTTGTTATCGACTTCAGCGTCCACACCGTCTATAAGAACTTTACTTTTCTTGATTGACTCCAAACCTTTCTTGAAACTAATGAATGTGGCGTAAAGGCTCCTGTGTTTTCGTGTGATTCCCTTGCATGTTCGTTTTAGGATGTGAATTTGTTGAATGCAGCTGTCGGGACTGATAGTTTTCTATCATTTTTTTCTGGATTCTCTGTGTGTGAATCACATACTGTTTTCGTACACAGATTATAGATTCCTAACATTAGTTTATTGTTTGGAAATGTTATTTAAAAGTTTATCATTTTTTTAACGTTATTCTGTTATTTTAGTAATTGGCACCACTGTTTTGGAGTCTTTCTGTCACCCGCTGCCATGGAAATCATTCCCATAGTGCATTGCCAATGACTTTACCAGCGTACCAGTATATATTACCTCAAAGCTCATTCCTCAATATCACAGAATGGATAAACACGACCACTTTTTGTGTGCAATCTTCTTGTTCCTTTTGGAACTTGACTTCTTGTGTATTTCTTTTTGATTCTGATTTCTGGTTAGCATTTGGGTTCTCTTGTCAAGTGTGTTTCTGACTTCTGCATTGTTCCTTGTACAGCATCTTTTCTTCCGGTCTTTTCTCCTAAAAAAAAAAAAAACTTTCCCTGACTTTCTCCATTCAGTACATCAGCTATGACATCTCTGAAATTTAGCTTGACTTGGCAATGACTGGACAAATGCAGTTTAGTACCACAATGCCATATGCATTTGATGCAATTGACGCAAGACAGATGGCACAGTAATTCATCATGAGTTGCTAGTCACTTTTCTTGGGCAGAGGAACCCTGATGCTTTGGCTAGTACGCCGCTTTTATTGGTCCTGAAAGTTATCAGAAGACCTGCATCTTGAGATCAGAGTGTACACTGTGGACCATAGATGCCAATATGTTCTGCACAGTCGCTGGGGCTTCCACTGGATTTTAAAATTGACTTTCAACTCAGCTGCAAACCAGTCTGTTCAACATGACGTGGTTTATTGCTTTAGTCAGCTGGCAACACTGCCCATAGAACTGTGACACACCTATTAAGAAACTAGTCAAGTTACTGGTTTTCAAAATCTAAAATCTCTTCCCCAACGTGTGCCTTTACTTGGTGTCTAAACATCTCTTCATGGGCTCTCCATCTCTCACGTGCGTTACCATAATGCCTGCTTCTCAGACTCATGTCATTATTTTCCGGGTGCCTTTCTCCCTTCCTGTCTGCTTTTATACTTCCCATCTTTGAGTGTGACTCTCTCAGTGTGCCTCCTTTACTGTTTGTCCTTCTCGTGTGTCTCACACTTGCACTTCCTCTTTTGATGGCATCACCAAAGCTAAACTAACCAATCCGATTTCTTGTAGGTTCTGGACACACACACACACACACACAGACCATGGTGTTTTATTCTGCAGTATGTACCATGGTATCCCTCTCTAATTTCCCACAATAAATGTGTGGCCAGCATAATTCTCTTTACCTTTATTATCTTTTCAGTCTGTAAGCTGAAAGCCGTCAAACATACTATAGCATAACAAATTGTTGAAAGAGATGAAACTTTCGATCACAGCCCGCTGCTTAATCCTTCCTCTTGTTCTTCTGCAGGGAACCAGATGAGCAGCCGTCTGATGAGCATGCGTAGTGCCAATGGACTGTTGATGCTACCTCCAAAGACTGAGCAATATGTGGAGCTCCACAAGGGCGAGGTAGTCGACGTGATGGTGATCGGCCGGCTATGATGTCGTCCACCGGCGGGCAGCGGCTATGGTGCATGTCCACATATCATTGACTGTAATATGCAACGGCACAGCTAGATTTTATTGATTGGGATAATAACTTTGATCAGTATAGTCGACATCTTGAACACAAAACAAAACTATATATATATATATGAAAAAAAAAACAAATTCAAAGAGAATATAATAATAAGTTTTAAGAAAATAAAAAGAGATTTATTCTGTAATATATTAAAGATCCTTTTTTTCTCTTTCATTGCAATAGCTTTGTGTGTTCAATGCTAGGTCTGATAGCAGTAGCTTTTAATAGACAGCTGGAGGTTTGCCTGCAGAACTTGTGTTTTTTTTCCTCATCTTTAATAAAGCGCAGATACTCGATGCTCCCAGCAAGGCGGTCTGCTTCCTTTCCACTAGCGTAGGTGACACGGCTTTCTTCCCTTCTGAGTACGCTTCATTAACGCTTCACGGAGAGCTTTGCTTGTTCTTTATCCTGTAACTTGTGTTTAAATGTGTTCGGTGCCAAACAGAACCCGGCTGTGTGCGACCCCGGTGGCCTCCTCTCCGCTGCCATGTTTTGGGAGGTATCCCAGCAGCCACCTGGCTCTGCACTCAGCAACCCCATTGAATGGAAACAGAGGAAGAACTTTTATTTCTTTTCAAAGAACTTGCTTCCTTAAGTGCTAACAGCCTTTTTAACCAACTAATCAAAAAATGTACAGAAATAAAATTGCGATTGACCTTGTACAGATAAATAAGTGGACCAGCATTCATGTGGAAATTAACAAGCAATGAGAGATATTGAACAACTCTGTACTATAACATTTTCTGTAATGATAATGAACCAGAATATGAAAAAAATTAATAAATCCTTGATCATTATTTAAAAAAAATGGAGTCTGTGTTTATTTCTGATGATAGGCGAGAAAATTTTGTAACTCTGAAATGGACTCGGACGTGGCTGGAGCTCCAGGTAACTGTGCTCGATTCTCAGCCCAGTCTGAATGTTGCCCAGGTCTGTTTGGCCCCAGTGTTCAGGTTTCCTAGTAGATCTGTAAGAAGAGTAGACCTGTGGTCATTCAATTCCTCCAAATGTTGAATATCCAATAAAAACAAGATATGTATCTTCATCCTTCTCCTTTCATTCTATGTACCACCCCTTCAGATCACAGTGTCATTATGAATTGTTTGACTGAAAATTGTGTGTCACTTGATCTAAAACTGATGTCTTGGGATTTTCTTCTTGAATTTTCATGGATTTGATCTATCTCTACTCATCTAAAGGGGTAATTACTCTCACTGTCACTATTAACCAATTGTCAGTCTGATGTGCATGTTGTCCAGGTTTATTAGAAAAGCAGGCCTGTGCTGATCTAGTTTCTTCACTTGGTGACTATGCAATTAAGCAAGGTAAGGATCTTCATCCTTCTCCTTTCATTCCTTTCAGATTGCAGATCTCTGTGGCTACAGTAGACTTCACATTCTGTGACATTATAAATTGTTTGAGTCTTGATCCTAATACTTCAGGAATTCTGTTTTGACTTTTTTTGGAGTTGACCCATTACAACAAATCTAAGGTAGTATTCACAATTAACACCTCACTCACTTTCACTATGACCAATTGTTAGTCTGATGTGAATGGTTTCCTAGTAGATCAAAAAATAATGTAGGCCTGTGGTGATCCAGATTCTTCAATTGGTAAATAATCATTAGAACTAGATAAGGACCGTTACCCTTCTCCTTTAGTGTTACCACCTCCTCAGATCTCTGATATCTGTGGCAACAGTAGACATCAAATTCTGTGAATCCATCCATTATCCAACCCGCTATATCCTAACTACAGGGTCACGGGGGTCTGCTGGAGCCAATCCCAGCCAACACAGGGCGCAAGGCAGGGAACAAACCCCGGCGCCAGCCCACCAAAGGACACACACACCAGGGACAATTTAGAATCGGCAATGCACCTAACTTGCATGTCTTTGGGAGGAAACCGGAGTACCCAGAGGAAACCCACGCAGACACGGGGAGAACATGGAAACTCCACGCAGGGAGGACCCGGGAAGCGAACCCGGGTCTCCTAACTGCAAGGCAGCAGCACTACCCACTGCACCACCGTGCCGCCCTTGCCTGAAACATTTGATCTCAAACTTATTTCTAAGGAATTATTGTTGAGTTGGAGTTGATCTACCTCTACTCATCTAACTGAGTAATCACTCTCACTGTCACTATTACCAGTTCTCAGTATGATATGCATGTTTTCCAGGTGTCCACATTTATTAGTAGATCCGAAAGAGAAGCAGGCCTGCACTAATCTAGTTTCTTCAATCAGTAAATCTGCAATTAAATGAAATAAGGATCTTAACTCTTCTCCTTTCATTCCACCACCTCCATGGATTGCAGATCTCTGTGGCTACAGTAGGCTTCACATTCTGTGACATTATGAATTATTTGACTGTAAACTGTCCGCCTCTTGCTTTAAGATTGATGCTTCAGGAATTCTGGGTTGAATTTTTATGGAGTTGACCCATCACCACAAATCTAAGGTAGTATTCACTATTAACGGCTCACTCACTCTCAATAACAGTTCTCAGTCTGACATCAAACGTGTCCAGGGGCCTCATGTATAACGCCGTGCGTAGAACTCACACTATAACATGGAGTAAGCACAAAAGCGGGAATGTGCGTACGCACAGAAAAATCCAGATGCAGGAATCTGTGCGCACGCAAAATTTCACGTTCTTCCACTACATAAATCCCGATCAGCGTGAAAAGTAACGTACGTGCACGCGCCTTCTGTCCCGCCCCAACTCCTCCCAGAATTACGCCTCTTTGAATATGCAAATCAATATAAATAGCCTTCTGTGAAAAGACAATGGGAAAAGCACAGGGGAAAATATAAGAATTTCAGAGAATACGAAGTGGAGGCAAAGGAAAAACGTACTATTTGTTGGTTTAAACAGTGGGATAAACAACAAAAGAAAGTTAATCGAGTGACAGAGTGTCGGAGAAACTCGAAAGATCCAAGTTTACAAAGTCGCACAGTGCCTGAAATAAAAAAGAAATCACATATCAAAGTCGCCGTGAAAAGGCGAGTCGTAGCCCACCGTCTGAGTGTCATATGAAAGCTTATTAGGGTACAAACAAAAAACATAGGCACACAGTGGGGAAAAAAGCACGAAATGTCAACTTTAATCTTGAAATTTCCACTTTAATCACGTAGTTTATTTTGTCATTAAAGTAGAACATCATAAACTTCATCTTAAAATCGTTTATTTTACTAGTTTCTCAAGTAGCACGTTAAATGCTTTGTTCTGTATTTGATCTTCTATGTGCTCTATGTGTGTCAATCACTACGTGCTTCCGTTCTTTCTCTTTCTCCGACAGGACACAGAATCCGTTACATTCGAGATATTACAGCTCTCTGAATAATTAAAATACTGAGATGTATATGTGATATCTTTTTCATGATGATAGGAGTTAAAGCATGTTATTAAACATGGGAACACAGTGGCGCAGTGATTGTTCATATCTCACGCAAGAGGCTTGCTGCGCCATGCGCGACCTTCAATGAAATAATTTATTACAGAAGTACTGTCTCTTTCAAACGTACTAACCTCCAATTCCTGTCCTTCCTTTTCTTTCTCCAAATACCCAATCGCCACACAATCAGCTCTGTAATAGACGTGAAGCCATCTGTAAGCTTAGAACGCTGATTCTTCAAAACTTTTAAGGAACATTGAAATATCTTCGTAGTACATGTTTAATTATTCTATTCGTCTATCCTTCCAGTGTCGCGTCAGCACCAGCAATAATACAGCGCAAGGCAGGAGCTATCCGTGAACTAGCTAGCGCTGCGGCACCGTGTCCTCACATGTTTAATTATTAACAATGCAGATTATTTAAATGAAGTTAAAGTTTTATCTGTATACTCTAAGCAACATATTTTGCTGCATTTCATCTTAAAAATGGTATCGTCATCATACGCGCTTTATAAAGTAGCGCAGGTTGTGCAATATTATAACTGTAGTGCAAGTTTACAGTGAGGTAATCGTACTTATAAGTACAAACAGTTCTACAAGGAGCACTTGATGGACTGATTGAGTGCGTTTAGAGTTCTTGGGATGAAACTGTTTCTGAAACGCGAGGTCCGTACAGGAAAGGCTTTGACGCTTTTTGCTGTGGTTGAGGTAGTGTGTACTTGAAACTGTATACCGATAATTCTCTTTCCGATCAGCTGCTGCTGTGATTCCCCACTCAGATACAGTGATATAAATACTCCGAGTGGTGCAGTGAGAGTAATATGGAAAAAGATGATCCGCAGTGGCAACCCTTAATGGGAACAGCAAAAAGAAGAAGAAGATGCAGTGAGAGTAACAACACTAAAGCAGTTATGGTATTTGGAATACTATGGCTATTCTCTGGACCATTATATTGCTGCAGGTTAATTACAATCAGATACATTACACTAATAAACAATATGCAGCTAATTTCAGTGTATTTATAAAGCCACGTCAGGAATGTGGAGCTAAGAAAGAAAGGGTGATCACACAGGAACAGTAGCACTGCTTTGACGCTGGGTGCCGCCAGTCTGCAAAACCGAGCGGAGAAATTGCGTACGCCAAGGTATGAGGTACCGTGGAAATGTGCGTGGCTTTACGCCAAGTTTAGGTTTTATACATCGCGATTTGAACGTGGAAACGTTCGTACGCAACATTTCTGTGCGTACGCACCGTTTATACATGAGGCCCCACGTCTCCTAGTAGATCAGAAAATAAAGTATGCCAGTGGTGATCCGGTTTCTTCAGTTGGTAAATATTCAGTAGAACTAGATGAAGATCGTTATCCTTCTCCCGCTCAGATCCATGATATCTTTGGCCACAGCTGACGTCACATTCTGTGCACTGTGCCAAGAATTATTGTTGAATTTTCATGGAGTTGATCCATCTCCACACATCCAAGGTGGTAATGACTGTGACACTTTACTCGCCCTCATTATCAGAAGTGTTGTCCAGGTTTCCTAGTAGATGCAAAAGATGAATAGATTAGGATGGTTTGTGACTCTATTCGGCATGGTGTAAGCATGCCCTGAAGTGGGACGGCGTCCTGATTTATGTCTGAAGCTGGTGTTACAGGATCCTGGACTCCACGGCTCAAGATGGCTAAGAAAGTGAGTGTAGGAGTGCATTTCTGTTTTAAAGCCTGCTGTCACAGTGAGCACTCTGACAGAAATTGAAGTGAGCCACTGTGGATACCCCATTTCAATTTTATGTTTTTTCAATTTTTTATGTCCACCATTCCATGTTAATGTTTGATTCATTTAAACCTCTTTTGGAAAATGAGTACTGGAAATGAAAATGAAAATGAGCTGGAATGAGTACTTTGAAAGTGACCACTTGAAGGCAAAGTCAATCATCTCGAGAGTGACAAAGACGTTGTGTCAAAAATGAGGTACGACTACCTGGGATGGAATTAGGCCTCCTACTTAACTACTTTATTACAGTCTCTGTATGTTGAGTAAACATCGGTGGATGATCATTTATTGCAAGACATTTCAGCGTACAGGTCATATGTCACTGCTGAGACAGTGGAGCATAGCAGGAGCTCAGCCTAAATGGGAAGCCACACTTTGGAATTTCAGGTAAAGAGATCATTTTTCTTTTGTCTAGCAGAACCAAAAGGGTCAGGCAACGACAACACTGGGCCACAAAGAAGTGTTATGAATATTGTACTCTGATTCATTGTTGAGATGTTAATGCCATCTTTTATGCAATAAAATGAAAGACCACCAAAGCTACGGTTGGAATATGAGAATTCTGATAAATGTAAATGAGACGTCAGACCACCAAAGGTATGGTTGGAATTCACAAGGTTTGATAAACATAGAGGAGTAGTCTGAAACCACCAAAGGTTCAGTGAGAACATAAGAACTTTGATAAACATACAGGAGAAGTCCAAGACCACCAAATATTCAGTCAGAACATAAAAGATGTGTGATAAACGGAGACAAGCAGTCTAAGACCACCAAAGGTTCAGTTAGAATATACGACAGTTGGTAAACATACAGGAGCAGTTGCAGATATGTGTGGCCACATAATAAATGGTTTGGCTGAAAACTGTCCATCTCCCAATCTAAAATGGATGTCTCTGGAATTTCATGTTGGTTCTTCTCATGTAGTCATCTGCAAAAACCCGTAGCTCCTGTCAAAGTTGTTGAAGAATTTTGTGGTTCCGTGTTGTCTTCTCCATATTTTCCCTCACTCCTTTGCTCATCCCCTGTATGGTTCCATGCTACGATGACCGTTTTGTTTGTGCATTTCTACATTTTTCATCTATTTAAGGAATTTCTTTTCTCCTCTTGTAGAGTGATCCCTCTAAACTGTGAATTCCCTTCCTTTGAGGTTCCAGCATTTCCTTAAGTTTGTGGACATTTGTTCTTCGGAACTTCATTTTCGAGGTAAGGACTTTTGTTTTGCTGACATTTTGTACCCTTCCTTGATGTGGCGCAGATTTCATGCTCTCTTTTGCTATTGAGGTTTCGTGCCATAGTCATGCTGTCCAGTTTTTGCAACATGTTTCTTTCCTTGGCTGGCAACAACCTTAGCCACTGCTTATTAATCTGTTCAATTTTAGTATATGTGTTTTATTATCGATTTTTAGAATCGGTTTTCTGTCAAATGCTTTGGCAAAAGCGTTCTGGCTGGACACTGTGGTTGATCGCTTTAGACAGAAACGGTGCAAGTGCTTGATTTTTGTGGTAGTGCCACACCAAGGCCGCTATTGCACAGCATTGCAGCCCAAGCGCCCGCGTCTGCATTTACTTGGTCAAAATACTTCTGTGCAGTCTGCATGGCCATCAAACAAACAAGGCAGCCTCTTGGGGACCTACTTGGGTGGGGGCAGGTTTGACTCAAACGCACATGGGGGTTTCAGTACTTCTGTGCCAACAGTGCATTAGGCACTGCCACACACCTCGAGGTGTCTGATTCTTTCTATGCCAATCAGCACCATAACAGCCCAAAAGGGAGGGGATGATGATCTGACTCCTGATGAGACCCCCATGAAGCTCTGCCTCTCTTATGTGCAGTTTTGTTGTTCAAACTACATTTCCCATTTTCTTGATTGGTCATTTATTTTGAAGCCTGATCACAGGTTCTCTGGTGCTGGTGTCCATTGCTGATGCTTGATGACAAACAGTAGAAGCTTTGTGAGAGCCTCATGTGGACTGTTCAAGCGGACAGCGCACTGAGGTCCTCTCAATTCTAATTCTGCATGGAAGGTTCTAGAATCCTGAAGACAAACAGCTCAGGCCTGCTCGACATTGTGCCAGGCCTCAACATTTGTTCTTTCCAAAAGATCTCTCTTCATAAATGTTGTGGCGCCGTTCATCTTATGTTGGTGAATCCCATCTGATGGCAGATTTGAGGAGACATCAGCCAGTTCCCAACTGGACTTTGCTTATTCGCATCTAAATCTGAAGCCCAGTCTGACAGCTCTAAATGTGCCTTGTGATCGGCTGGCATGGATAATGGATGGATGAACAGAAATGCCCACAGTACTCGTATTTCTTACTTACGAGTGGCATCGCCTCCATTAGACTGTCCTGGCCACAGCCTGGGACTGCGGGTCAGGCAGATTGAATTTGCTTCACACAGCCTGGTGTCCTGCCTCATAGCTGAACACAAATAAAATAAAAAGAAATCAGTTTGAGACTCATTCTCCGGCCACATTTGTTTGTTCAGCCTCATTGGCAGCAGTCGCAATGTGGGCACCACTGGCTACGTTTATTCAGCTTTGCATCTTAGTATTTTATCTGGAGGGGACAGTTACCAGTCCACGCTTCCTCCATCCCAGCCTGGTCTGTTTCAGCATGCGTATCCAGCAGGGGGCGCCCACTCCCTGGTTGACTCAAGCCATACCCATCCCTTTAGTAACCATGGCAGAAATAATCAGACGAGAGCAATATGGTACAAAAAGAGATGTAGGCATTTAACTTGCTTTAAAAGATAACTTCCACTCCCAAAAAATAGGATTTATACTTACATATCCATGCCAGAGAGAAACCAATAGAACGTACAGTGTCCTCCAGTTCTTCAGTACTGACAGCTTCTGGCTTTGTGATGGATCTTCATCATTATAAACACTCACATATTATTATGACCCTTGCCAGGTATGGGCAACTGCCATCAGAACTGACTGTGCCCAAATAACACCTTCCCCTGTTCTAATAACTCATGGCTTCTGCACACAGTGGCCCTTGGTATTTTAAAATCGCCTGTCTGGGTTGTCTTTCACCTGTTTCTCTCCATCTTCCTGGCCAGTTTCACCCTGTCACCTGGTGTGTGTGGAGTAAACTTTGCAGATTACAGTGGCGCACTTCAAAAGTATTACTACAGCATGTTCTCCTCGTGTACGTGTGGGCACACCACAGACATTTGTGCAGGTAGGCACATCTCGTAATCTGGGCGACTTTCAATCGTGTGCCTGAGATGGATGGTCATCTCCTGTTGGCATAAAGCAAAATTGCATAAATAAATGTTACAGTAATGACTCACTCAAAGAATGTACAAAGAAACACACAAATTCTAAACTGAAAACGTCACCATTGTCATCACTCAGTGGTACGTCCAGGTTTGTGTTCCCATTTAACTCCTTTATCATTTCCATTTCAGAAATTTGCATGCGCACACATTCACTCCCAGTCCGTCCAATCAGACGGAATATAAAAGGGTCAGCATTTACTTTTTTATTTCTAAAGTGTTTGTTTACTGAGTCCTTGATCGTAGCTGTTAAGTGTACTTGATAGTTAGTGAGTTACTTTCGCTTGGAGTCTGATCACAACCATGTGTAGACGGTGTGAGGGCTGGCCGAACAACAACAAAGCTCATGTGGAGGAGTGAAGAAGGCAGTGACAGGGCAAGAGAAGGGCTTGTGTATTACTTATACTTGTGGCTGTGGTGGTAAACACTTATAAGAAAGAGTCAGTCAGTCATCATCCAACCCGCTATAGCCTAACACAGGGTCACAGGGGTCTGCTGGAGCCAATCCCAGCCAGCACAAGGCAGGAACAAATCCCGGGTGGGTGACAGCCCACCACAGGGCACACACACACACACACACCAAACACACACTAGGGACAATTTAGCATCGCCAATGCACCTAACCTGCATGTCTTTGGACTGTGGGAGGAAACCGGAGCACCCGGAGGAAACCCACACAGACACGAAGAGAACATGCAAAAGCCATGGAGGGAGGACCCGGGAAGCGAACCCAGGTCTCCTTACTGCGAGGCAGAAGCGCCACCGTGCCGCCCTTATAAGAAAGAGTTTCCCACAGATAAAGACTCTTTAGCCTTTTAACTTGTGTCTGAGCCTGCTAGCGTTGGGTGTTTGGGGAGCTGGAACGCCTCCTGGTGTCCACAAGTGGGCTCGGACAAAAGTTCCTTATTTTCGTCATGTATCTTAAGTGTACTGTCATGGTTTGTGTACTAAAACAGTACAATGTCAGATGAATTACGAGTTTCTTCTTCTCAAATGCATAAATTATTAAATCATATATCTGTGATGCGATCAGAGTGGGCCATGACTTTATGTACGCGCCAGCGTCTAATCCTAAAAACGAATCAAACGATTTAAAAGAACCGATACAGTAAATTGATCGGAAATCCCCATCACTACTCAGCTCCGAGTCATGGCAGCCGGAGTTCAACTGGATGCTCGCATTTTCTGTCCACGAGAGGACGACGCTGAGGCAGACGCAGCAGGGCTCCTGAAGGACTTCACACTCAGGCGACCGAAACTGTAAGCATAAACGGCACGTTTGTGCTCAAGCTGCTCTTGGCAGCTGTTTTAAAACTGTGTGCCATTTTATCAGGAGTATTTGATTAACAAACCTTGTCTTGCTACAGCAGTGGGCTTTGTAACGATATGCTCACTATTTTTTTTACCCCGAACCTTGACATTGGCATTCATTGATGAAGAACATTTAAACCGATCGTTTTTGAGTTTTTTAGCTCGTAGTCCCTCAACAAGATTCGATGCCGTGCACACGAATCTGGGAAAAATCAGATCTTCTCACAGGGCATCGTTATTGGAGGATTCTGACGGTGCAAGGTGAGCCTTGCAACAAGGAGGCGTGTCCTTGAGCCCGGTCAAACATTCTATTGGGTAATTGATCGAAGGGCGTGTCCTCACCGCCTCCCTGATGTGTGTTGGCACCTGAGGCTGGAGCGGCGCACACTGTCAGAGAGAAGACGGTGGTGACAGCTGAAAGTGTACAAGTCGTTTGTTTGTTCTTTTCGGCTACACAGAGGAGAGAGCAGGGCCGTGCACACACGTTTGGAGCAAGGTGCTGTCTGTTTGATACGCGCTTTCAATTTCGGTTTGTCTCTGTGTGTGTCTATTGTGGTGGGCGTATGACCGCGGAAGGGGGCGGGCCGCCCGGTTCGAATGCCGGCTAATGATTTTAGGTTGCTTTTCTTTCTTTTTTACTTGGATGACATCTACCGGTAGCAGTCTGCTAACCGAACACACCAGTGTGGCAGAACCGGTCTACGCTGCCTCTTTGAACTCCGTGGTTTTTGTGCCGTTTTCGGTCTCTTGTAGTGGGCTTTGTGTTTTTTGTTTGAGCTGTTTAAATTGGGTTCCTTTCGAAGGGTTTCTTTTTGTTACTTGAACCATTTACTTGGCTTATGTCGTGGACTTTCTGTTTTTATTGAAGGTGTTTATTGGGCTATCTTCTTGGGAATCTCGTTCTGTGAAATTTGCTCGTTTCTCATGTTGGTTGTCCGATTGATGTTAAGCTTTATTTCTGGCTGTATTGTGAATTTAGAGTTTTAATCTAAGAGTCACTGTTGTTGAGAATGTGAAGATAACATCTATACAACCTTCATTCGATATCTGCGGATGTGGACATGTGCCATGCCTGCTAGGTAACTCGACTACTGTGCCAGCCTTGGGTCAAGCAGATGTCCTCTTGGATTTAAAGGTAGTTTCACTTTTTGAAACTTCGTAAAACATTTTTATTTCAAACCTTTAAAATCTCGGAATGCTCTCTTGGATTCTGCTGTGATCCCCTGCCATGTCTGGTAGTCGCACAGTAGGTTGTGTCGTTAAGAACATTCGCACTAAAGGCGACGTAACCCTCTGCCGTCACCGACGTGTCTCAGCCTCCTCTCGTACTTTCGTATCGCTTTGCTCGTTTGCGTTGGCTTCTTTCTTTCTTTCTTTCTTTCTTTCTTTCTTTCTTTCCATCCAGCTCATTGCAGACATTTTTGAACTGTGTGTGTTAGACATGCCTGTATTTTCAGTGAAGATGCAAAGTAAATCAATGCACATTTGAAAAATCTACTTTCGAGGGGTTCTTAGAGGTCCACGCAGTTTTCAGCACTTCCTTCAGGTAGACGATGGTTTCCTTGCCATTTCCTTTTTTTAGTCTCTTTTTTTTTTCCTCACCCTTAATTATTGGTTATTGTGCTTTCAAATTATATGTGACGTCGGTCAATGTAGAAAGCTATTTTTATAGAAACAACCTTATGCCCTAGTTAAAATATACCATATAGTTAATCCATCTGTGTACATTGCAGATGAGCCAAACTTGTAAATGACAGAAAATGAGCACTTGAGTGATTGTGGGATGTATATTGTTTTAAAGTTCTAAAGTCTGTCGTGGAAGGTTTACTAGCAGATGTGCTGTACAGGAACAGTTGCCCACAATGTTGGATTTCATAGCTTGAAACATAGACAATGATTTTTGGTAATCTGTGAGACGTGCACTGGTGAACATTGTGGAAACTGATGGTTTTGAAACTGTGGTTTCTGAGATATTGGCGTGGGCGTTGAGGGGAGAGAAAAAATGAGTTTGGGGCATCGGAGAAATCGGAGCTCCTTGACTGTGATGGCTGTGCACTCGCTCAAAGCCAAAAAGCAAATCGGGGTCATGATGTTCCTCAATTCACATTTTTATGTTGCGCTGACTTCCTTACCTACTTGCTGTGTTGTCCGTCTACCTGTAGGCACCCCATGTTGTTTTTAAACTCCTCACTGTACTGCTAGGTAACAATGTCCTCAAGCAGAGGTGCCAAGGCAGGAACCAAGGAGTTGGGATCAAAGCATGTCATGGCCCACGACTTCAGCTGCCATATGAGTTTGTTTAATTGGGCTTTCTCTTGTTTTAAATCTGTGCATATTACACTTGATTCTGGCAGTACTGCAGTTTGGTTTTTCATCAGATTGATGTTTATTCTAAGTTTTCATGCATTAAGAGAAACGCATCATGTAAGGCGATACTTGTGTCTGAATAATAACAGACACCAGTCTGTAGCGAAGTGACAAATCACAAAGTGCTGCTCCATCCCTCTGAAAGGACGTCAAGTACAGCTTTTGGCTAATGGACATTTTATTAAAAATGAGTCCATGTTTTTCACAAAACCTGGGTAAAAAATGAAATGGAAGTGAGAATTCTCTTTAATTCATCTTAACACAGGCCTAATTAAACATATAGATATTATACATATCTGTACTAACCCCTACTCTCTCTTCTGTTTCCTTTTCCGGTGTCCTTTTGGTGGTGGCGCCACCACCATCTACTCAAAGCACCATGATGTTCCAACAATGATGGATGGACTAAAAGCCAGAAGTCTGTATGACCTTCAGCATCAAGTGACTCTGTAAGAACCCTAACTACAAAGAGGACTATTTAATTTATGTTAGGTAGACTGCCCAGAGGGGACTGGGTGGTCTCGTGGCCTGGAACCCCCTACAGATTTTATTTTTTTTCTCCAGCTTTCTGGAGTTTTTTTTTTTTTTTTTTTCTGCCCACCCGGTCCATCGGACCTTACTCCTTTTCTATGTTAACTAATGTTGTCTTATTTTAATTTGTCTTTTATTTTTCTTTTCTTCATTATGTAAAGCACTTTGAGCTACTTTTTGTATGAAAATGTGCTATAGAAATATTAAATGTTGTTATAGTGAAAGGCAGCATGCTTTTTATTTTATTTTTTTTAAGATTTTGTTTGCCAGTTGGAAGTCATTCTAGTCATCTGATTTTTGTAGAAAAGTAAAAATTCTTTACCAGAATGCTTGCCTATAATGTCTAACCCTGATTGTCATGATGCTGTCTGTCTTTTCATTTTGAGTCGTGTTCTTCAGTGTGTTATAAAGAGGATTACAATGGTGTGTGTGTGTGTGTGTGCTCAGTGTTCGGATGTTTGTGTACAGCGCATACCTGGTGATAGTGCACGTCCAAACAAGCATTTGCCACCAAAGAATACAAATTGTGTGGATTTCCTGAAGGGACTCCATGTTCCTGTCATGACATTTAGACCTGAAATCAAATTGATTGGCAACACTCTTAAATTGTACGCCCACTCTCACTCAAACATGGACGTCCGCAGAAGAAAAGCACCGCATACTGGGCTGATGCCTTCCTGCCTTGAGCCCATTGCTGTCCAAAACGGCACAAACTGCCCTCAGCCCTGTGCTAGATCACTCAAATTCAGATCATTCAGTCCTCACTAGATACTCTAGACAGGCCTGCTGGTGTGATGGAGCTACGGTGAGGTTGTTCTTTTTACAATGGGACAAATGACATTATTCATCCTGGGATGAAGGAACTGCTGATTCACATCAACTGAGAGTAAATGTGGTGTTTGCTCCACAGTTTTACAGTAGTAAGTTGCAGACCGTGTCTGTTGTTTATTTGACTTTAATTACCTACCATTGCTTTACTGTGAGCAAGTTTTTGAAGAGTATGTCGAGTTCCTTTTGTGCATAAACAATTACAAAGTGCAAAAACAAACAGATTGTCTGGTAAAGAGTTTAGAAAATCTGTGTCATACTCTGGATTTTCAATTTTAAGGCTCTTGCCACGTTACACACTTTTTCCGCTCATTTTCAGCCACAGACTTCACTTATGTAACCCTAGTGAGTCAGAGACAGTCGCAGTGTGTGCCCGTGAATCTCATTCGTGTAGTCTGATAAACCCAGAGACTCACTCAGCGCAACCGTTCTGTGACTCGCCCGGAGAAAATCAAACGGCTTTGACTTTGTCTCGAGTCGGACTGTAGGTTGGGCTCTGTGTTTGCAGGAACGGAGAAGCAGCGAGTGCTCAGCCAGAAGTAAAACGCATGTGACTCGGCTATGAGCAAAAAGAAACGCAGGGGTTCTGGACTTTACAAAGTCTGATGGCTCAGCAGAAACAAAAAAGAGCAGAGATTGTGGCTTAACTCGCCGCTCCAGATGAGCCTTGGTAAGCACCGGCTCTGTCGAGCAGCATGTGACCGACCGCCTGTCAGATGTAGCGACGAGTTTGTGTTACTTAGGAAAAGGGAAAGTCGTCACTGAGCCACGTAGGTCTTCATTCAAGTGACAAAATCAGCAATGGCAGTCATCAAGTTTGATATCCCCTATGACTAGAAGTCGTGTAATGTGACATTGGCTTTAGTTAGCGTGACTCTAGCTGCAGTCTATCTATATATATATATACATATAAAATCCAACATCTGTATGTCTGTCCACTTTTCATGAGAGAACTACTTCACAGATTTAGATCGGGTTTGGTTTTTTTTTTTTTTTTTCTCTATAATTTGCTTGAACATTCCGGTTGATTTTGCGATTTCTCTCATTGCGCTAAGTGTTTGCTTGCAGGAGTGATTTATTCGTGCTAATCCGTGACAGAGGCCGAGGGGAGGGGGAAGCGTGACGTCAGGGGTGGGGAGCCAGGGGAGGTGGCTCTCTTCATTCGCATGCCACCTCTCGCCACGTGTTGGAGCGGACCTTGCCTCTGCTTCGCTAGCGATGCCTGTTTGTTTTTTGATTTTGAGTTTTTTGAGTTTGTCCTGTTTCACTACTATGAGGGCAAAGCCGCAGGGGACAGTTAGTTGTTCATATATGAATAGGGGAGGGCAGAGGGGGCAGATAAAGAAATACCACCTTTAGTTTTAGTTTAGTACTTAACAAAGTATGACAAAAGTTGGTACTTTGTAGGGTTGGGCCATAACATCCACAACAACACTGGTATAACTTTTTTATGTCAAAGTGTCATCTTTCAATATCAATAATATATTTATGCAATGCATCAACGTTCCCTGTGTTATACTTTTATTTAAGATTTCCAGGGAACACACTACCTGGGCTGCTTTTGAGCTTACGTTTGACTTGTGCTTATGTGTCACTTCTGTTGCGCTATAATGCTGCTGCTGGTGGCAATAGAGTCACACTTTGAATTAGGTGGTCTGTCATCAAGGACAGTAGCTCATTGGAAAAGAAATGTGGAAAATGGCCTTCAATTTGTTTGCAATAATAAAAGCTGTTACCTGCAAGATGCAATCGTCAATAAAACATTATTCAGTAATTTTTTTTTCCTGTATTGTCATAAATATCATCTCAAATTTTCTTGGAATATCATGATATCGTTTTGAGGCTGCATTGCCCACCCTTAGTTATTTGAAACATTTTAGTTTCTGGTGGTGATCTGCCAAGAAAAAGGTGAGTACTCCTGACCGCTGGTGGCTATTTGTTCTTTACATTTTTTGTGTTCTATTTCCATTTTATGACAACATGCTTTGCATCTCCAGACTTTGACTGTTTCTCAAGGCTTTAAGATGCAATGAGCGCCTGGGGACTTCTAGTACTACTGTTGACCCTAGGCTGCAGAAATTCCTCTTGGTGGGCTTTAATCCTACTGAAGGATGATAGCCAAGAGAAACTCTGAAGGGATGTTTGTGATTCTTACCTACTGTGCCAGCCAGAAACACTATTTCAACTTTTGAGTTGACTTCATGTTAAACACTTGAGGTCTTGAGTAATTTTCATCTTTTTAGCTAACAATTAAGAAGAAAAAAGAAAACCTAATTTTGGTTTATCTCTACCAAAAATGGAGGGTTCTGGTGGCTTTGTTATTCTTTTATTTAAATGATACATCAATTACTTGTGGACACCAGCAGGAAGGTATGACCGACGCCAAGAAGCACCACTTCATACCAGGGGGCTGTAGGAACGCAGAGCAAAGTACGAGACATACAGTTGAAGAGGAGTCCTTGACAGCCATTACAGATAAGGGGGCTACCAAGTGTGTGGTACTGAGTGGTCAGCGGAGGAAGTTCTCCTTAGTGGAGTGCATTATTTACTAAGTGTGTTCATCATGCACAAGTGGTCATGGAAGTACTTCAGCCCTTCTCCTGTCATATCCTCCTCACACATGGCAGATTAAATGACCTACGAGTACTTCAGCAGGAGTGTGACATTTACAAATGACTTTCTACGTCTCTAGCAGTTTTTGAGGTTTCATTCTAATGAAATGTATGTGAATGTACAGAAGAAAAGACTGGCAAGAGAGCCACGTCAGATAAGAAAAACAGAATTAAAATTATTATACAGTACATCAGTGGTTCTCAAACTGTGGGGCAGGCCCCCCTAGGGGGGCGCGAAGTAACAAAAATGGGGGTGCGAAGATGTGAAAAAAAGAACAAGAAGCGAAAATATGAAAAATCCATCTATTGAAACCAAAACAAATTGACTTGAACTACATTCTGATACTATCCATCCATCCATCCATTTTCCAACCCGCTGAATCCGAACACAGGGTCACGGGGGTCTGCTGGAGCCAATCCCAGCCAACACAGGGCACAAGGCAGGAAACAATCCTGGGCAGGGTGCCAACCCACCGCAGGACACACACAAACACACCCACACACCAAGTACACACTAGGGCCAATTTAGAATCGCCAATCCACCTAACCCGCATGTCTTTGGACTGTGGGAGGAAACCGGAGCCCCCGGAGGAAACCCACGCAGACACGGGGAGAACATGCAAACTCCACGCAGGGAGGACCCGGGAATCGAACCCAGGTCCCCAGATCACCCAACTGCGAGGCAGCAGCGCTACCCACTGCGCCACCGTGCCGCCCCATTCTGATACTAGAAAAATAAATATAGAGTTCGATAAATGTTGATAAAAGTTAAGTAGGTATAATAAAATATGCATCTGATATATCATTAATTAAAAAAGAACAAACTGGTATTAGTGGGCTCCTTTCAAAAAACATTAGGGGGGCGCGATTAAAACGGTTATGAAAACCCGGGTCGCAGATACTTAAAGGTTGAGAAACACTGCAGTATATACTGTTTAGTTTCGGAGAATGTCATTTTTTTCCATTTATCTGCACCACTAATAATTTTCCCATTTCTTTGATGAGAAAACCTTCTGTGAGTTGCACATGCCCATTTATTTCCTTTACATCTGTTACTGTAAGCAGCCTTTTTTAATTGCTTTAGATTTTTTTTTTTTTTAGAATGGTCATGAATATCTAACCACGTAACCATTCATTTTTTTAATATTATAATTTGATCCTTACATGTGTTCTGACTGCTTAGCTCAATGTTAGGAGGGCTACAGAGCATCTGTTCCCAGTTAGTTGCTTTTTAGTATCTTGTGGAGAAGAGTGAGGGATTAACAACATTAAAGTTTATTTTATTTCTATGGCTGGTGGAAAAACACTGTGGCACATGCTAAGTGGCCATATCTGCCACTGCTTGACGGAGGTCTTCTTTACTAGAGATATTCATCAAGTGATGATAATTTATTTGCATTAGGAATTTTGTAGTTTTTCACATACCCCAACTTACTCTCCAGAGACTCACGGGGTGGGAGAGAGAAGCTTGGGGTCCGAGGACATGGTCCGTTATTTGCACTGGAGCCGTTGCAGCTCAAGGGCCCTCTAGTTACCAGCACAGACCCCATTAGCCAGAGAGCCACCACTTGTACTCCACATGTTAGGAGTTGGTGTCCCCCCTGTTCTGTTTATGCATGGGTGTCAACCCTGAGCAAGTCCTTGCAGGTGACACCAATTTTAAGGTGGATATTCAAGCAATAAAATGTTAGTTTTAAAAATTTGATGTTTCCAGGATTTCCCTTTTGTTAAAGAAACCACAATTGTTGTAATTTTATTTCCCTGCAAAATATTTCCTTGTGTAAGTTGTGAACAGTTCTCTTGCTACCAGGAATCCGTTTGCCGTGGGCTGCCAATGGGCCCATCCACACCGAAGAGTTCATGCGATATGATGATTTTTTGAAACATTTTACATTTTCAGTTTTGCAGTCAATCCAGTATGCTGCTGGGAAAATGGAAAGAAATTCTTGATGGTCTTTCTATTTGTGTGTAAGAGAGACAGACTAGAAGAAATTTGGCATTGGATCATTCTTTAAACATCAAGCCAAAGCAGTAGTTTCAAAGTGTTAATAATAAATCACTGATTCATGCATTTCATCTCTTTGAAACTCAAAATACAAAACTAAAAATAAGCAGCATCTTGTGAAATGCATTGTCTTTTATACTCCATCACTGATCACACCTTCCAAACATTTAATGTGGAACCAGCGACTGGCCAAATCTAAAATTCACAGGAACAATTGACATTTGATTTAGCCGCTCACCCCATGAGGACACGGTCAGTAAATACAACAAGCAGTGACGTCCTTCCCAACATTCATTTGCTTTACATTGAAAAAATGTGAACAGGCTTCATGTGTGTTACCTCTGGTAATGAAGTTTCAGTGAATTTTAAGTAAAAAGGAAAGGATAAACTAAAATGGAGGTATCTAAGACTGTGACCTGGACAGTCGTGCCCAGCAGGTGAGTGTGTGTGTGTGTGTGCGTGTGTGTATTTAAGAAGTAGTTATATCATTGTTTCTTCATTTAGATGTAAGGCCAGACATGCCTATTTTTAAATGTACTTTTGAACGTTGTGCCTGTTGGCGATTCTCACAAACCTACAGATTGGAGGGGCAGACATTACAGTGCCAACTACTAGGAATGGCCTGTCTGGGCCTTGGGCATCTCTGATTTTGACTTCACCACGGATGATAAAAGCTAAGGCGTGTGTGACAGAGATCTTATTTAACAGTCGATACACATACAGTACATATCCAGAGTGTGCAGAAGAGCACTAGTGTGGTGTGTCTGAAATGGTTAGCCACACAAAGATGAAAAAATGTCACTTATATGAGTTTATATTTAGAGTTTATTTTCTGTGAACTACTTTTCCCCTGATCACGAAGTGTTTTAAGAAATTTTATGTTCATCTGTTCATTTTTATAGTGTTATGTGATTCGCTTTTTTGTACAGGATCACATCAGAATATTGGGTATAGGTTTGTAACCTGCAAAAATAATTGGCTTTCATATACATATTTACTATCATGTTGGGAAATGTATTGAATAAGGAATTTATTAACAATGTGATATTTTGCTGCAACTTTCAGAAAACAGATTACATCTGCCACTACCAAATGGACAGAACCACCATACCTGAATGTACATCACTTGAAAACTTTACTGCTGTTTTAGATGATGGAAGGACAAAACCCGTCCAAGGAAAGGCCATCCAGAAACTTTTGAGCCGGCAGACAATAAATGTTTTTGTCTCGAGTGTCTTCCTTCTCTTAAAGCCCATACAGTACTAGCACTTTCAGAAGGACTTTTTACCAGCGTTGTGTATGTGGCCACCAAGGCTCCCAGGTGACGACTGAAGCCACCTACTCACTGTAAGGTAAAAGCTTTAAATGTCAATGTGTCCGTAAAATGTCAAAAGACCAACTACTAAGAATTTAAAATCTGAACTTCACATTTGTTTGTTTAGAAATGTAATATAAGACAGTCTGATAGTGTGGTCTGCTTACTTTTCAGATGAGTTCCAAAGAAGTTATAAAATTCCAGATGGTAAGCCTAACTTTAAATGTTTTTGGTCTTTTCTACATTTGGTGATGTGTCTTGTGGAATGTTGTACTTTTAATTCAGATCCCTTAGGCACTGATAGTTTATTTTACGGTTATTTAGCGGGTGCACCACAAACAATTTAATCAAAGCCATGCTAACCTACTTATTGACGATGGGGAAGGGAAGCGATGTAGAAACCCAAGTGAAAGTCAAGCACTGCTAACAAAAGTCACTAAGAGACAGAAACCCCTCATCTCATAGCCATCACTCACCGCATTTGCTTACAAGTCGTTTATATGCTTTATTGATTCAACTTGTGTACAGTAGCCATGATGTACATTATACAGTACAATACTGAGATCTATTTATACCTTCCGAGAGAAGCATTTACCCTCTGTGGTGAAAAGACACATTTACATGAAAGAGGGATTGTTTCATTTCTCTCAGCAGCCTTGAACTGGATAAGCAGGTTGGAAATATTTTCATACGCTCAAAGAAACCCTATCATTGATAAAGGTTTATTTAAAATGTAATCTAAAAATGTAAAATCTGTATTAATAAATATGGTTGCTCAGTAATTTTAAATCTAAACATTTCTCTTCCTCTATAGACTATAGTCGGTCTTTAACGTGTCCCTTTGTAAACGGTGTGGACCTTTGCCAAGCACGTCTATCCAAGTGTAGCATGAGTTTAATAAAGAGTGATTAACAAGAACCGACTCTGTCTAATCACATTCACTTTTAATCACGCTGTCTGGTGGGCTTTACTTAAATATCCTGAGAGGAAAGGAACGTGTGGACGGACTTATCATGCAGGTATTGAGAAATCTCATGGGGCTAGCAGAAATACAACATGCCATACACTAAAAGAAATGCTCATTAAAGGCACAAATAGAGAAGCACTTCTACAACAAAGGCATTGTGAATATGTGTAAAAGAGCCCTGATTGATTTATTTAATTTAAATATTAGAATGAGAGATGGACAAATTTGCTAGCTAAAATTGATATGTGAATTGAGTGATTTGTAAAGGGTATCATTTTGGGTCGAAGTTCCTACAGACTTGCTCACAGTGTATTATACAGGCTCAAGTGGCTGCATCCAATTTTTATAATTATAAAAAGCTTTAATATTAACACATTGAAAATAGAATATTAGGAAATTGACATTTAAATGCAGAAAATCCCCAATTAATCAAATCATTATCAACTAGCCATGTGTGCCCAACTACGTTGCGCGTGTTAAAGTTGTCTGTGAAGGGCTCCCTGTTTAAACGCGGCCGCCAGTCGTGAACTGGGCCCTTCGTCACACAGCATTATGATTTTTTATAAGGGAAACAAAATTACAAAAGAAAACCCTTGGACATTGATTCGATAGGAACGGCCTACTCGGAATCACTGTCCAAATAGTAATTATGTGGTGGTGTAGGAGCATTTCTGCTTCTCTCTGTTCACAGTCCATCTCGTTTTCACGACACTGTCGTTTCCTCTCACGGTCTCTTCTCAACCTTTCTCCAATCTCGCAGGTTGCTTTGTGGCAATCCAAAGAGTAAGGCAATATACACGGAGCAATGGTTATAAAAGGGGGACACATAGGTATCCATAAATAGGGATCACTTCACTGACATGTGAGCAAGCCACGGTACAACTGTGAGAGGTGCAGCACTCGCCGGCTACAACGTAACAATAATAATTTCCAGAACATTCTGTTACGTTGTCATTCATTTTTACCCCCTGTCTTTCTTTCATTCATATGTTACGTAGGCACGTACCTTTTATCTTCGGCAATCTCATTCTCTAACCAGGCCTCAGGAGCTAACCAGCGTAACACTGTCCACCACCCCTTTCGTTATTCCAGCACATTGTTGACATCCGTGAGTAACAACAACGTACTAAACTGGAAGGTGGTCTGCACATGTGTGGAATTCGCGGACAAACAAAGATCAAGATCCAAATGAAGATTATATATAAAGATTAGTTAATTTAAAGCACAACAATTTGTTTAGTTTGAATGTCTGTGTTTTGAGGTGTGACTGGAGTACTACAGTCTTCAGTAGTATAAGCCTGGAGGAGATTCTTAATGCAATGCCTATGTTTTAGCTGTCTCTCTACTGCCATCTAGTGCTTCTTCTTCTAATTCATTCGCGGACAAACAAAGATCTAGATCCAAATGAAGATTATATATAGAGATATTTCAAATTAAAGTGAAAGTTGGGTCCCATAGTGGTGTATCCTGCAAAAGCAGCCAGTCAAACATGGCCGGAAAGAACATTTTTACAGATTTCAAAAATTCAACAAATGTACCTCAGAAGTAGAGAGGACTGAGTTGTGAAGTGCACAAGGAGCTCGTTACTTTAAATCAGAGCTCCCTTAAAGTTCATACTTCACTCTCTGCATTTGAATCTTTGGTTCTGGATTATAAAAATCTGCCCCTTTGTTTGCTCCTTATTTACACTGACGAGCTTTGCCACGGTCTCCTACTCCCTTCAGCATTCATGACTCCATTTTAGGGCCTATGGTTGTGTATGTGGCCACTGATTGTGAATGAACCCTCTCTATGCACTTCATAACCAATAAATAAAGGATAATGTCACTTTGTCACTTCTCTAGGCATACTCCAGTCTTTTAAGAGTTTTTATTTGGACAGGCTAAAGACAAAAAGACTAAAAGTAAGCAGTCAAAGGCTACCCCATGAAGACAATCCAGTCAACACTACATGCTCACTTTAGAATCCACATACTCGGATTATCAAGACCCCCAAAAAAAGAAGCACTTTAATAAAAAGGGTTATGGGAAGCAGGTTAGCAGAGTAATTGGTGTGAGTTGCACCAAGTGATTCAGATTGATGTCTGACCTGTAATTCAATGTGATAACTGTTTGGCTGAAAACGCATTAGAAACTGCAGCTAAAATATTATAAAATGTAATTCAAAAACTGCTGGTGTGTTTTATCACTGACTGTAAAGACTCATTTGGTATGATAAATTCAAAGGTTGTCTTTAAAGTTATCAAGTAAACCTTTGATCTACAGCTGGAAGTCTTGCAGTAGAAAAACTGCCCCTCAGAAACATCACGTCTCCTTGCTGAAGTCCAAGAGCAAAAGCTCCTGGAGATCAAAGCTGCATGGCCGGGTCACTCATAAGAGTTTTTGGGAGATGTTTATGTTTAGATTGGGGTTTTGAAACAGTCTGAAGTCTGACAGTGTTGTTATTAAATTACCAAGATGTTAAAGTGATCCCTCGCTATATCGCGCTTCGTCTTTCGCGGCTTCACTCCATCGCGGATTTTAAATGTAAGCATATGTGAATATATATCGCGGATTTTTCACTGCTTCGCGGATGTCTGCGGTCTACAGTACGTGTGCTTCCTCAGTTGATTTGCCCATTTGAATTCAAACAAGGGACGCTATTGGCGGATGGCTGAGAAGCTACCCAATCAGAGCACGCGGTTAAGCTCCTGGGTGCTGTGCTAACTCTCGAGCGTCTCGCGACCATTCTATGAATGGCAAAAGATCTCCAGACATCAGTTGAAGAATGGGACCCGCAAATGATTCATTCTTTGCAATTTAAAAATGCTCTTGACGGTGCCACGGAAGTGTATAGGAACCTCTTTACACAAATGAAAAAGCAACACCAGCAACTGCCCATCACGATGTTCCTTACACGCAAAACACTGCCTAGTACGCCTTCAGTGGAAGAAGACGACGGCGGTGCTACACAGTCGCCTGAAGAGGCTCCTTTAGAACAGCTGTGACAGTGCAGTAAATGTCATCGTTATCTGACAAGTTGGTGAGTACCCAAAACTATTTTTCTACGTACTTAGTACATGTATGTACGTTTATTGTAACTGTGCACACATTTTATACAATTTTTTCCTTGCATTGTTGGCATTTATTGCCGGTGGCCTGTCTATCGTAATGGCTGTAACAAATGTGATATCGGAGACGCTCTACAGTATCTTTAAAATAACATTTTGGTTTTATGTACAGCATTTACATGTTATAGATTTTTCACGTATTTTTATATTACCTACTCAATTACAATATGACAATAACTGTATTACGTATTAAATAAAACTCCTCAATGATATACGATACGTATGTTTGTGAGTAGTATATAAACTGTGTTTACATACATAATTTCAACGAATCTTACCTAATAACAAAGAGAATATAAAGGGTTTATGCTGTATAACTGTACAGGGAATATTTATAAACCATGTGGGAGAGTTTATAAGGACTTAAAATATATAAAAATAACCATATAAACATATGGTTTCTACTTCGCGGATTTTCTTATTTCGCGGGTGGCTCTGGAACGCAACCCCCGCGATGGAAGACGGATTACTGTACTTGTTGTTTTTTGCCTGCTGTTTCCTTTTCTGGGGGATTTTTTTTTCCAAATGGTTTCAAAATTTTACCTGTGATAAAGAATTTCAGTTAGTGCATTCTTGCATTGAATACTGAAATGTTCATTTAGCAAAGTATATTTGTTAGTTTTTTTTTTTTTTGTTTAAATAAACTTTTACCAAATTACTCCAATTTTCTCATTTTTATTTTTTCCATGATATATATTGCCTTTAGGTCTACAAAGAAGTGTCCCGAGTAAAAAGATTGGGATTGTCACTGCCCTGGGCTGAGGTTCATGTGGTAATCTCTATGGGTGGCCTAAAGCACAGGGAGCGCTGGGGATGAGAAGCCAGAGTCGGGAGCTCACTGGGCCATGTCCTGACCCGAGAATGGTGACAGGTGCTGTGCTGGAGCTGACTGGGATTACAGCCCATAAACGCACTCCGTACAAATGCTAGCTTTCTGGTCTTGAATGAGACCTCTTCATTACTGGCTACAACTCGGCAAGAAAGCACTAAGAGAAGCCAGCAAGGTAATTGTACAGTTAAGATTGTTTGAGAAGCTTTACAGAAATGGTGGAGTTATTATGACTTAGACTGAAATGTGGAAACTCAAGAACTACGAAAAATGCAATGTTATGAAATTCTGTGAAAAAGCACAGGTGGTCAAATACATGTAAGGAGTGCAGACAAAACTAGAATAGACACAAGTGTGTAAATACGAATGTTCCCAGCTCCATTTGTTTAGGTGCTACCTGCAGCAACGAATGGATTACAAACCAGTGTAGAATTTGAGTTACATTTCATATGCTATTCACTAAATTATTACTTTGCAGGAGTGTAGTTGTATTCGTTGGACTCTTCTCCAGTATAAGCCAGGGTTTTTCTACTGTGTTACAACCTCAAATTGAAGTCCCAAGTTTCGTATTACAAGGTGCCACATCAGACAGGGCTACAATGTGAACTACAGGGAACAATTGGATGATCTTAACCAAGAGGCAAAGGGAACTGCAACTGCTTGGTGTGTACAAGAAAGAAATTGCATGGATATTTTACACATTGTGTCTACACAGCCCATAATTTAGATTTTACTTATTTGATGTTTTTCTTTTGAGTTCAGATATACTCTACAAGTGCTCTTGTGTGGAAAATGTGTGTCCTGCCATCTTGAGAGGGCCAATTTATTATCCTCTTTAATTAAACCCCTGTGTGCACCCAGTGTCCGTGTATGTGTCTTCTGTTGAAGTGCGCATGTGCGGGGCATGGTGCGATGCTTCAAAGCAGGCCACCTGACGCGTCACACAAGACGGAGAGGGCGGGACCTATAAAATATCACGTGGCCGATCCAATTGGATTTCGGTAAATGAGGTAACACCTAAAACATAAGGCACGAAAAATCCAATCGGATACCGAGATGCGGAGACCAGCTTCCCCACAGAGGTGGGATTAGTGTGTGTTGTTGTGCAAGTGTTCACTCTGAGGATGTCAGATTTGCGATTAAGAAGCTTGGCCTGGTAAAGTGTCAGTCGTTGAAGGGGTTTTCCTAAATATACGAATTTTCATGATAGTACAATAGGATGACTTTTAAAAGTGGATTTATTTTTGCACACATAAAATCTGTTGCTGGGGAGACGCAACACATACAATAATCAGCTGCACGCCAGCACAGATTAAAATACTTGCTGGGGAACTACACAGTACTTGCTGGAGAGACGCCACAGGCACGATTATCAGCTGCACGCCACACATTACATCAGTTGCTGGGGAGAATCTGCTGATTGCTCACTGTTGTGACAGAAAATTAAACGCATATTACGGACATCACAGCCAGTATTACTGTCAGAGAAAATTACAGGCATTTTATGGAAAAATTTCAAAAAATTTTTCCTAAATATCTTCTTCAGACAAGAAACAGAATGAGGTCAAGGTCTTTTGCCATTTAATATAGACTGTTCCTACTAATGTTTATGCACTACTGTTCTAGCGCCTGTTACTGTAACGGGCTAAATGTCTAGTGTTATATATAAAGCTCAATGAGTGTGTCTGTTCTTTATACAATTCCACAGTCTTGGTCCAGTCTCAACAATTATTTGTCAGGAGGACACAGCTGACTACTTTGGCCCCAAACTATTGACTGGGTGTACATTGGGGCAAGTCATTTACTTTTTACTAGAGTGAGTTTTTAAACACAGTCCCACCTGGTGGTTCAACAATGTCACTGAAGTTCAGGGCAAGTGACAGCGGAACTGACAGACCAGCAGACAAAAGGACCAAGGATTAAAAATGACTTACCCGGCAGCTGCTGGTATGAAAATAAATTGGCACAACCTCATGCGCCCATTAGACCTCCAAAGGGACACCCATCACTCCAGATTCCATGGAGTGTTTCTTTGGCCTTGGCCTTCTTCACACTAAATATCCATCCATCCATCCTCTTCCGCTTATCCGAGGTCGGGTCGCGGGGGCAGCAGCTTGAGCAGAGATGCCCAGACTTCCCTCTCCCCGGCCACTTCTTCTAGCTCTTCCGGGAGAATCCCGAGGCGTTCCCAGGCCAGTCGAGAGACATAGTCCCTCCAGCGTGTCCTGGGTCTTCCCCGGGGCTTCCTCCCAGTTGGACGTGCCCAGAACACCTCACCAGGACCAGGGAGGCGTCCAGGAGGCATCCTGATCAGATGCCCGAGCCACCTCATCTGACTCCTCTCGATGCGGAGGAGCAGCGGCTCTACTCTGAGCCCCTCACGGATGACTGAGCTTCTCACCCTATCTTTAAGGGAAAGCTCAGACACCCTGCGGAGGAAACTCATTTTGGTCGCTTGTATTCACGATCTCATTCTTTCGGTCACTACCCATAGTTCATGACCATAGGTGAGGGTAGGAACATAGATCGACCGGTAAATTGAGAGCTTTGCCTTGCGGCTCAGCTCCTTTTTCACCACGACAGATCGATGCAGAGCCCGCATCACTGCGGACGCCGCACCGATCCGCCTGTTGATCTCACGCTCCATTCTTCCCTCACTCGTGAACAAGACCCCGAGATACTTGAACTCCTCCACTTGGGGCAGGATCTCGCTCCCAACCCTGAGAGGGCACTCCACCCTTTTCCGGCTGAGGATCATGGTCTCGGATTTGGAAGTGCTGATTCCCATCCCAGCCACTTCACACTCAGCTGCGAACCGATCCAGAGAGAGCTGAAGATCACGGCCTGATGAAGCAAACAGGACAACATCATCTGCAAAAAGCAGTGACCCAATCCTGAGTCCACCAAACCGGACCCCCTCAACACCCTGGCTGCGCCTAGAAATTCTGTCCATAAAAGTTATGAACAGAATCGGTGACAAAGGGCAGCCCTGGCAGAGTCCAACTCTCACTGGAAACGGGTTCGACTTACTGCCGGCAATGCGGACCAAGCTCTGACACCGGTTGTACAGGGACTGAACAGCCCTTATCAGGGGGGCCGGTACCCCATACTCCCGAAGCACCTCCCACAGGATTCCCCGAGGGACACGGTTGAACGCCTTTTCCAAGTCCACAAAACACATGTAGACTGGTTGGGCGAACTCCCATGCACCCTCCAGGACCCTGCTAATGGTGTAGAGCTGGTCCACTGTTCCGCGACCAGGACGAAAACCACACTGTTCCTCCTGAATCCGAGGTTCGACTATCTGACGGACCCTCCTCTCCAGGACCCCCGAATAGACTTTTCCAGGGAGGCTGAGGAGTGTGATCCCTCTGTAGTTGGAACACACCCTCCGGTCCCCCTTCTTAAAGAGGGGGACCACCACCCCGGTCTGCCAATCCAGAGGCACTGTCCCTGATGTCCATGCGATGTTGTAGAGACGTGTCAACCAAGACAGCCCTACAACATCCAGAGCCTTGAGGAACTCCGGGCATATCTCATCCACCCCCGGGGCCCTGCCACCAAGGAGTTTTTTGACCACCTCGGTGACCTCAGTCCCAGAGATGGGGGAGCCCACCTCCGAGTCCCCAGGCTCTGCTTCCTCATTGGAAGGCATGTTATTGGGATTGAGGAGGTCTTCGAAGTACTCCCCCCACCGATCCACAACGTCCCGAGTCGAGGTCAGCAGTGCACCATCCCCACCATATACAGTGTTGACACTGCACTGCTTCCCCCTCCTGAGACGCCGGATGGTGGACCAGAATCTCCTCGAAGCCGTCCGAAAGTTGTTCTCCATGGCCTCCCCAAACTCCTCCCACGCCCGAGTTTTTGCCTCAGCAACCACCGAAGCCGCATTCTGCTTGGCCTGCCGGTACCTATCAGCTGCCTCCAGAGTCCCACAGGACAAAAGGGACCGGTAGGACTCCTTCTTCAGCTTGACGGCATCCCTCACTGCCGGTGTCCACCAACGGGTTCGAGGATTGCCACCACGACATGCACCGACCACCTTACGGCCACAACTCCGGTCAGCTGCCTCAACAATAGAGGCACGGAACATGGCCCATTCGGACTCAATGTCCCCCACCTCCCTCGGGACATGGTCAAAGTTCTGCCGGAGGTGAGAGTTGAAGCAACTTCTGACAGGGGGCTCTGCCAGAAGTTCCCAGCAGACCCTCACAACATGTTTGGGCCTACCAGGCCTGACCGGCATCCTCCCCCACCATCGAAGCCAACTCACCACCAGGTGGTGATCAGTTGACAGCTCCGCCCCTCTCTTCACCCGAGTGTCCAGACATGTGGCCGCAAGTCCGACAACACGACCACAAAGTCGATCATCGAACTGAGGCCTAGGGTGTCCTGGTGCCAAGTGCACATATGAACACCCCTATGCTTGAACATGGTGTTTGTTATGGACAATCCGTGACGGGCACAGAAGTCCAATAACAAAACACCACTCGGGTTCAGATCGGGGGGGCCATTCCTCCCAATCACGCCCTTCCAGGTCTCACTGTCATTGCCCACGTGAGCACTGAAGTCTCCCAGCAGTACGAGGGAGTCCCCAGAAGGTATGCCCTCTAGCACCCCCTCCAGGGACTCCAAAAAGGGTGGGTACTCCGAACTGCTGTTCGGTGCATACGCACAAACAACAGTTAGGACCCGTCCCCCCACCCGAAGGCGAAGGGAGGCTACCCTCTCGTCTACTGGGGTAAACCCCAATGTACAGGCTCCAAGTCGGGGGGCAATAAGTATACCCACACCCGCTCGGTGCCTCTCACCGGGGGCAACTCCAGAGTGGTACAGAGTCCAGCCCCTCTCAAGGAGATTGGTTCCAGAGTCCAAACTGTGCGTCGAGATGAGCCCGACCATATCTAGCCGGAACCTCTCGACCTCGCGCACAAGCTCAGGCTCCTTCCCCTTCAGAGAGGTGACATTCCACGTCCCAAGAGCCAGCTTCTGTAGCCGAGGATCGGACCGCCAAGGTCCCCGCCTTCGGCCACCACCCAACTCACACTGCACCTGACCTCCTTGGCCCCTCCCATAGGTGGTGAGCCCATGGGAAGGGGGACCCACGTTGCCTCTTCGGGCTGTGCCCGGCCGAGCCCCATGGGTGCAAGCCCGGCCACCAAGCACTCGCCATCGAGCCCCATCTCCAGGCCTGGCTCCAGAGGGGGGCCCCGGTGACCCGCGTCCAGGCGAGGGAAAACGCAGTCCAAATTTTTTATTCGTCATAGGAGGTTTGTATAACCGCTCTTTGTCTCATCCCTCACCTAGGACCAGTATGCCTTGGGTGGCCCTACCAGGGGCATAAAGCCCCGGACAACAGAGCTCCTAAGATCACTGGGACGCGCAAACCCCTCCACCACGGTAAGGTGGCGGTTCGAGGAGGGGCACTAAATATCCCCTCTTGTTAATATGACGGTTTAAGTGTGCGATCAAACTTGAAATTGCATCCTGTTGAGCAAACCAGCCATGCAACGTCTTACCTTCCTCGTTTTCATAGCATTTTAATCATCGCTTGCATTTCTCGATATATTATAATATTCAGATAACATTGAATAGCTAAACATTGTTCTCATGGTTAGTGATTTACATGCGTTTTCTAACAAAACTATGACAGCTCGATCACTAGACGTCGGGCCCATACTCCTTTCGGCGGGTACCTTCTCGCTAGCAGGAGACTTGGTCAATGGGACAGTTTATTCATAAAGGGCCTGCGACAATTTCAAGATGAGCTCCTCGGATTGGAGTAGAAGTTTCCAGTTCGCCTTTTCACAGATAACCTTCGAGTCCCAGGTATGTGGGTAAATATTCTAAAAGATGTTTAAAAAACACAAAGGCGAGAAACAGCTGTTATGTATTTTTAAAAAGTGGAAGCTTTATTAGAAGCAAGAAGACGTGGGGTGACATTTTTGAAAACTCAGTTAACGCTAACATAGTTGCACTTTCTATGTGTGTTCTTTGTAAGGAAAAATACAACGCTTTTGTAAAGAGGTGAAACCGCTGTAGCCAAACCTCATCGCCCATGCTAATAAATACCAGCTGTGATAGTTTGAGGTCTCCGTGACCCCTTGAACCCTCAGACTAGACGTCAGACACCAGGTAAAAGTCCAAATAATGATTTATTAATAATAATAATTGTGCACAAAGCACCCTCCTCTCCACAATACTCAATAATCAACAATACACAATAATCAATCCTCCACACTCCCAGACGCGTTGCCACCCTTCCACCCAGCTCAGCTCGCCATCTGGGATTTCCCATAGTCCTTTTATAGTCCTGATCCGGAAGTGTTTCGTCCTCTCTGTCCACATGACTAGGAACACTTCCGGGTCATATAAAAACTCTTCTTCACCCCGGAGGCACGTCGTTTCTTCCTGTCATGTGATCATGACGCACCTCCGGGTTATAGGGCACATAAGAGTCCGACAACCTCCCTACAGCGACTCCTGGAGGCCCCCATGGTATCCAGCAGGGCTGTGCATATAAACTACAGAGTCCATGATGCCCTGCTGGAATTCAGGGCACGTTCATGCTGTCGGGAGAGCTCCTCCTGGCGGCCTGGGGGTGAGGGCCGGAGTAGAAAGCCGGTAATCCTTCACACAGCAAATATTTTAAGCTCGTCCTGAGTGTGTGTGTGTGTGCGTGAAGGATGATGCCCATGGCTCATACGATTGGCTCCTTCAGTTAGTCGAGGGTGGGGGTGTTTGAAAGTCCATCCCCCGACACCTATTATCTGTTCATTGACAGGGTGCTTGAGCGCGCACACCCAGGGCTCACATGATTGGTTAATTCTCAGCTTTTGGCTGCTCGTGTTTAGGTCGGTGAGCCTCATGGCCGTGTTTACATCTGAGTAGAAGCGGAAGTTGATGGCAAATTGGGGGGTATTTTTCGTACATGGATTACTCGTTTAGCCGGATGTAATTGTTGACAATTTGGCCTGATCCTGGATCTGTCGGGTTTTCGAAGCTCTTGCTGGATGTGTTGTCATAGCAACACATCCAAATCCTCAAACTTGCTCGGAGCAGATGTAAACAAGGATTAGCTCACACACTTAATCAGTGTCCGTGTGTGGAATTCATCCAGTCATGACTTCTCCGTTCATGAATGAGCGACCAATTGATATCGGTATGCAAATTATAAGAAGAGAATTTCATATAGAGAGGGTTTTGCACGATCGGCAAGATCCTTTATTGCTCCTGGAGGAAATTTTTTCGAAAGATACCGCATTAGCTGAGGGGGAATATTGTACCTCAAAAATTTATTAGGACCTTAAATTCGAAGTCAAACTCGGCGAAGTCCGGCTCTCACAACCACACAGACAAGTATGCATTGCTTTGAGGTTTTTTACAAGCGGAACTTTTTTTATATATTGTAGGCGATGCGGAAAATCTATCTAAAAGTGCAGTTTGCCAGGCAATTTATAAAGTCTGTTTGGCTTTGAAATATTTCCTTCGGGTTTTCATTGTGTTTCCTGGACACCTGCGTGTGAAGACAATAAAAGAGGTGTTTCATGCCATTGCAGGTAGGTAATACACAGGTAAAAACACCCACAGTTCCATAAAGAATCTCACAATCAGCCTAACATTCTCATTACCAGGATTTCCAAATGTGATTGGGGCACATGGGACTGATCAGAGTGGAGTTTGATTTGGAAAATGTACCTCTCCTCCTGATGAATAATCAGACACAGTGTCTTCATCAGATATTTGACCTTCGTCAATATCTCGTTGGTCAGACACAGGTTCAAGGGATATGACATTCCCTGCAACTGACCCAACAAAAAAAGAGGGCTATATGGAACATACCTATGGCACACATTGAGGACAAATATATGCAATGACCATCCTCTACCTGAAATGAAGTGACCACTGCATCCTGCCACTGGTTCTGGGGAGGAGCTTCTCTGTGGAATGCCCTCAGAAACAGGGCGATGGGCATTTTGCTGGAGAGCCAACTCTTCTGCAGGGGTTAGGTCTGGACCACGTGGACCTCCACCTGTTTTTTGCTTGTCTGCCTTCTTATTAGCTTTAAAATTAATGTTCTTTACATTATATATGATTCTTTATGTCAACAATTCTTTAAATAGTTATACAGTATACCAATATTTAGCAATTTGAAGTTTTGAATTTCCCCTTGGGATTAATAAAGTATCTATCTATCTATCTATCTATCTATCTATCTATCTATCTATCTATCTATCTATCTATCTATCTATCTATCTATCTATCTATCTATCTATCTATCTATCCTTCCTTGTAGTTCACTTTAACCTGTTCCCGTGTTCTCCTTGTGCTCACGTTTGATCTGGAATTATGACATCTATATATATATATATATATATATATATATATATATATATATATAACATTATTTTCGCGTTTGAAACGGAAATTACGTATGACCACAGAGGAACAGGAAAAACATTCTTAATAAACAAGATTATTGCCGAGAGAGCAAATGGTGACATATCTCTGGCTATAGTGTCATGGGGAATCGCTTCTACATTATTAGATTGAGGCTGTACAGCGCATTCAGCATTGCAATTACCATTAAACCTCATTCACGACGAAAATCCAATTTGTAACATACGCAAGGGCTCTGGAAAGGCAAAAGTCTTGCAACATTCAAAGATAATAGTTTGGGATGAGTGCACCATGGCACATAAAAGAGCTTATGAAGCCTTGAACCGAACAATGCAAGATCTCAGAGATCCTACCAAAATAATGTGAGGCACTGACGTTTTACTCGCAGGAGATTTTCGTCAAACATTACCAGTTAGTCCACGAGGGACACCAGCAGATGAACTCAACGCATGTTCCCACGGTCAGTTATATGTCATGTGTTCTCGGGTAGGTACACCAAACAATTTATACATTTATGCACGTAATGAGCAAACAAAAAATGTAGTTTACCCGAAAGCACTGCAGTAGTACTCAATGTATCTTTACTTCTTAAATGTTAATGTATTACTGTTTAATAATTTATACGCTTCTTATATGTTGTTCAAATTATTTTATCAAAATACCAGTGACAGCGCACTGCACGATAACGTGCAGTGAATACACCTGACATGAGCATTCACAGTATTCACTTTCTTTCTCTGTACGTTTAGCATTCATTTGCTCAGAGGTTGATGTGCTTGCTGCTTCCTGAGCAGCTCCTCTTTACTCCACCCTAATGGCCCGCTGCTTCTCTTTCGTCGGCATCTTTTCGCGTTAAAACTGATTAAGTTAGTTTTTGTGTTGCAATTACTTAGTACGTTTTCTTTAACCTTTCACTTAATCTGGCACTTAATTCTTCAATCTGCCTCAAGAAAGATTAGTGAAGGTGGTAGGGAATGAGAACGGCGCCGTACGCATCCTCCGACCTGCTGCTGAGAGTTGATTCTACAATAAAATAAAATAAACATAAAAAGAGTAATAAAATCATCACCCCGAAAGCGGATAGTAGACGTCACGTAGTATATGTGTACCAAATTTCAAGTCAATAGGTGAAACGGTTTGCGAGCTACAGGTGATTTAAAATCCTGGACAGACAAACGAACAGCCAGGATAGCGTATTATAGAAGAAGAATTTACTGTTTAATAATTTATATTTATATACAATGTGTTTCTTATATATTACTTCATATTCTCGTATGATAATGCTGTTAATAATGTTGTTTATTTTGATTTCTATGTTATTGTAAGTGCTCTTAATTTGTTGAAAAATAAAATTGTCAATTAACAAACTTATTTTATAAATACTACATTTTATTTTTTTCACTTGCACTCAGTGAGCGAAGCCACTGGGTAATCAGCTAGTTTGTAAATAAATAAATTCATTCATTCATTCAGAAAGGGCTCATGTTCAATAGATGATTGCTATCACGCTTTGTTATTAAAGCTTCATCACCAATTTTCCCCACAAATGTGTAAGAAAAACCAATTCAAAAGTTCAACACCCAGGTTTGTGAAAGAGAAATCAGAGGGGCCTTTCACCCTCAACAGCACGTAGTTTAATTAAAATGAAATGAAGCTGAACGGAATGTGAGTGTGTGAAGCTGAAGGGCTCCGCTGTGTCACATAACACAATGACGCTGTGACATCCACAAGTGCCAGTCATAACTGTACTGTGCAAATAAGAAGCAGTATGTTAGCAGTGTCCAGAATGGCCATCGACTTCTCTGGGCTGGACTGGCATACAGTGGAAACGTGTATTGTGGTTGGAGGAATGAACATTTCAGGCCGTCTCCTCCGAAACTAAGAAGAAAAAGACCATCTGGACTGTTCGCAGCTACTTGTACAACTTCAGAAGAGGTCTGCTGCCCACTTGGCAGGTCCTCGCTGCCCACAGTGATGACATGGAGAGTGAGGGTCACAGGGTGCATTCAGGTCCTACGTGACAAGTGTGTGCAGCGTCTCCTGGGCCTGCCAGCTCCTAGACAAGAGCCAAGTGCCAGTTTTTATGGCTGTTCCAGTTAGACAGGACTCCCTTAGCTCTATGTGTGACTGCAAGGTAGTGCTGGAGATGCATTCTGGCTGTATTCAGTGCATGCCTGGAATTTATAGCTTAATCTTTATGATCACCAAAAATTCTTCTAATCTTTTTAATATTTCAGGCCTTTCTATTGGCCTTTCTATTGATAATTTTGACAAATGAGCATGATTGCCCTCATCTACCAATGTCAATTTTCATAAATGGCATAGTTTTAGTTCAGGCCGAGGCCCAGATGACAGTGTTGCACAGAAGCACGCAGCAGCGGGTGCTCTAAAACAGAAGGCTCAAACTTCTTCTGCAACTTCAATGGTCTGCATAAGGCACAGCATTTACATGTGATATGGAGTAAAAAAAAAAAAAGTCTCACCCTGCAGTTAAATAAACAGACCCCTGATGTAGTCCCAGTGAGTCCACCAGCTCTTTATGACTAAAGATGTTCACCTATCAATTTGTCATTCATCTTCATAAAGCTTCAGATTCTGATATAATTAAATAATAACATACCAGTCAGAAATTCACGGTGTCTCGTCAGTTTTGCTGCTCTGCCACCAATCATGCCAGGAGGCCACCAAGCCCACAACACCACAGGGGAAACAAGTCTCAAAAAGGTTTCTTTTTTTTAATCTGTCTTATTCAGTGATGGACAAAATGAGATTTTAAAACAAGGTCATTTTATACAATAATTACATTCAATGTTGTTCTACTTCAAGTTTGTTGAACATTATCTTGTTAAACAACCTCATGCCACATATCCCTGTGTCTGCCTTTCTTCTACTCCAGGTATACAATTATCAACATCTGGGACATGAGCATCACAAACTTGCTCTTCTAAAACAAAGAAAAAAAATCTAGAAAAACCTAGCTGCAATTTTACACAATTTACTATTTTTCAAAAAAATAGATAGTTTTAAAAAATCTAAGTCATTCAATTATCACTACAAAAAAACGAACAGCCCCCCACAGGGACCGTGGCCAGTGTGGTCAGTTTGCTACAAAGAAATCATCTGCCTGTATAAAAATACCACTGCTAAAAATGTCAAGTCCTCTGTGTGTGTGTGTATGTGTGTGTTCATATACAAACACACACACACACACACACTCTACATAAGGTAGATGGCTAGACCCACTTATTATGGTGTAGTAATGCAGTAGAATTCAGGCTTTTAAACTACTAGTTACAGTTTCCTTCTTTTAATCAATATTTACATTATAAATACTTACAGTAGCAAGTCTCTCTTTTTTATTCTTGCTGTCAAGTGCTGATATGAAGTGGAATGTGTATGAGTAGCATATACAACATATTTCCATGGCTGGATAATTTCCATTCACTGCTTTACTTACCAAATCCTCAACAAATTAAAAAAAATATTTATATATCTATCTCTGTCTCATGTATATATAAAATACAAATAGAAATAGATAGATGTTTTTATTAATGATCCACTTTTCAGTCTGTGTTTTCTTTTACTGGACCAGTGGAAATGTCCCAAGTAAATGGCAATAATGGAGGGAAAACAGGAAAAGGCCAGTCTTCAGTCTCCTACATTACCACATATCCTCAAAACGCACTCTAAACATTCTTGCACAATCCACTTTGTTGGTGCCATCTCCAGTGGTCTGCAGCTCTGTTCTAGATGTGCCTGCGCAGGGGCAGTCTAGCGTAGCCAGGAAGAAGGAACCCACTGGGGCTCGGTGTCCAGCTTGTTAATCAGTCGCAGGAGTTCCTGATAGGCCTTGTCTTGGTCGGCATTCACAATTGCCGCATCAAAATAGTGCCCGTGATTCTGTTCCATTTCTCTTGCTTTTTCAATGATTTCTCGCAGTTCCTCAGGCTGAAAAAGTTAACAGGTTAAAAATACATCAGGCTGCCGTCTCATACAATACAAACATGCTTAAATGTAGAGGTCAATCCTGCAGTACCTCTTTATATTCCTTGCTTTGTACACCAGTAAATACAAGGTATCGTCAATATACTAACAACCCAATTGTCCTTCATTCACTCAGAATAAGGAATCAATGCAGAAAGCACTTCAAGTTAGAGAATATATTACCTGTGGCACCTCTACATGATAACCACCTTTTTCTACCCTCTCAAACTTGCACAGTTAATGTTTAGAAAACATATGGGATCAAATCATTTAGAGATTTGTATATAAATAATGTCTTTGCATCCTATGAACAATTACACTCTAAATTTAGTCTCCCGTCAACACAATTTTTCTACTATCTCCAACTTAGAAACTTTACTAAATGAAATCTGCCCAGTTTTCCTCACCCCCCACCTATTTCTACTCCAGAAGAGATATTAATCAGTCTCGAGGACTCAGACAGCATTTCTATAATATATAAAACCATTTTAAAGTCCCTCCCTTTCAAAGATCCCAGAACACCACGGGAAAAGGATCTCTTACTCAACATCTCAGAAACGGAGTGGAAGGCAGCAATGCACAGAATTTAGTCAAGCTCCATATGCGCAAAGCATTCAATTTTTCAACTTAAAATTTTTTATTGAGCATATCTATCTTATTTAAAATTGTCCAAAATGTTTCCAGGGCAAGATCCAACCTGCGAATGTTGCAATCAAGTTCTAGCCTCACTGGGTCACATGTTTTGGGCCTGCGCCAAATTAACATCATTCTGGACCAAAATTTTTAAATGCCTATCAGACTGCCTTGGTGTCACAATCCCTCCTAACCCATTAACAGCTGTGTTTGGTGGACTCCCAAATGGACGTAAAGTGGAGAAGGACAAACAAACTGAAACGGCCTTTATTTCACTATTAGCTCACAGACTTATCTTGTTCAACTGGAAGAATCCTAACTCACTTCTGTTAAGTCAGTGAGGTAACTGATGTTATATACTGTTTGAAATTGGAAAAAACTTTTCAAAATGTTTTTAAAACCTGGCAGGATCTAATCAATAATATTTTAGAATAAGCACTTATATTGGGGAGAAAGACTCCTTTCCCTCTTTACTACTCTCAAAAATTTTACTCTGGCTGTTAGCCTTTCTCTCTTTCTCATGGGTGGGGGTTGAATTGAATTTAGTTTTGTTAAATTTGACTTGACTGTATGGAATGTTACATGCTTTAAATGAATTCGATAAAAGATTAAAAAAAAAAAAAAGAGAGGTCACATGTCAGTCTCTAAAGTACACAAATGGAACTGAAGCACACCACATCTAGAGGTGGGTTGATCAGTCACCACAGGGTTTCATATTACACCTTTATGGGCGGACATGATGGGTATCACTTACTCATTTGCTGGTAGGTATTGTGGCCAGGCAAGTGGGTTCGATCCTTCATGTTATTTTGTATGAATGTTCACCTTGACAAAGTGTGCTACACTCTACAAAAAGCAGTCTAAGATTTATTTCAACAGGAAAACTATATAAAAAGAAATGCTGAGCAACTAGTGGTTTCATTTGAAACTTGACAAACGAAAGGAGACCGTTCAATGCATCAAGCTCATCAGTTTAGCAAACAGCTAAGCTGTCCCAAAATGTCATCCAGACACTCCTTAAAGTTCATCAAGGTTTCTATTCCCAGTGTCTCAAAACTCTTTGTGTAAAAGAGGTCCTCCAGGCTTGAGTCCTAAATGGACTTCCCCGTAATTTCCACTGGTGCCCTCAACCAGAATTCCGTTGGGTCTACTCTGGCAATGCCTTTGAGGACTTTGAAGACCTGGAGGAGGTCCCCACATAGTCTCCTCTGTGAAAAGTAAACAGGTTTAATTCTCTTATTCTGTCACATATCCTTAAGTCCCTTGATTCACTTGGTTGCTTTCCTCTGCTCAGCTTCCAGTGCTGCTTTGTCTTTCTTGTAGTGTGGTGACCACAACTGCACAGAATACTCCAGTTGTGGCCTGACTAGCATGTTATATAATCCAAGTATAATGTTTTCTGATATCATTTTTTTAGGATATAACGTTACGTTTTACCTGCTTTTTTAAATTGGTTCTGTGTATTGCTTAGGTGATGAAAATGTTTTTTCAATATAAACCCCTAAATCCTTTTCAGAGGTCGCTCCCTGTAGCTCAGTGTCTCACATCTTGTACAGGTATTTATAATTGGTGTTCTGTTTGCCAACGAGGACCAATTTCTGTATTTATCAATTGCAAATGATGAGCAAACCACCTTTAAATTGCAAATATCACAAAGTAATTCTATGATTTCGTCTGATGCTCTTGAGCAGATCTTTCAAGTTGAATCTGTGTTGATTCATTGGCTCAGGAATTTTGTTTTGTGGGTTTCAGGAAAAGCAGGCAGAATTAGCACTCAGAAGCAGCAGGGTGGCCCACTGAAAAACAAGGCCAGCTCTGAAAAGGGCACTTGAGTCAGCAGCACTTGGTACTGTCCTCCGTATTTAAATGAGTTGCCTGCACTCTTCACATTCTTTTCCTTGCAATCACTTGGAATTCCTTGGAGCTTAAGAATTGGGCAGGCAAAAAACATCTAACAAAAAAATAAACTAGTACCGTGTGTTCCAATTCTTTATCCAATTTTTAAAGCTTTTAATATTGAAATGGGATATGCACAAATACTTTTACATTTGTTCAAAAAATGCCCTTCTGAAATAAACTTCCAAACACAATCCCTAAAATGCCTCGGTGTTTCAGATGTATGTTTTGAAATGTCAATGTGGCTTACAGTCCAGTCAGAGTGTACTGGTTAATGTCCCACTCATTCACAAACTATGCCCACCTAGGCACAGGCTTGGCAGGCAGGTGGCCAACTCTAGCCAAGGACTGTGGGTCTCCTAATGGCTGTTTTCCAACTGACACAACTTTTCCACAGTCTGGCATTCAGAGTCTGATTGAATGATTGTGTTTAAATGTATTAATTTAAAAATGTGTATAAATATATTGGTGTGTGAAAGCTGTGAAGGACCTCAAAGTAGGAACTGATGAGATGTAGGAGGCCTAACCTTTTATGGGCTGTAGATTTCTAGAGTAAAGACCACCCCAAACTGCTTTTTACACTTAGCGTTAAGAATTCAGGTTCACACATGAAGACACCAGCGGGATCTGAAACTGCACTTTGACTGTTCTCACTTGCTTAGCTGCCTAAGTTGACTTGCAAAACATCTGGAAGACCAGTCCTACCTTTGGATTCTTCCCCTCTTTCGCCAGTAGAGCTCGTAGTCTTTCTTGTGAAGGGGGTGCGATGAAGATTATATATGGTTTGAGGTCTGGGCAGCGGAGAACTTTTAGGGACTGTAGGAGAGAAAAGAAAAGAACCTCTGTGGTCATCTCCAGACACAAAGTATTACTTCAAATGTACTCATTACACTTCTAGATGATTTGTCTAACAATGCCTGAGATGCTTTGTAAATGTTCTATAAAGTTTGAATTCTAGGTGACTCCTATATAATGGTTGACACCCCAGAACACCTGAACAAGTCTTTGCAGCAGAAGTCTTTTGAATTCCAACTGGCAGAGAGGAAAAGCACAGACATATTAACACCTACTCATTTATAAGGAAGACATAACCCCAGCAAGCCTCATGAGAAACCCTCACCACATACATGAATACAGTTACATGCAACAAAATATTTAATCTGTGGCTGCCTTCATGCTGTAACTTCAACTCCATCCCCAGAGTGAGTACTGGTCACACCGTCTACAGTGAGTACATGTCATGTGCACAATAGTTTGGTTATTGATGTAGAGAGGTTTCCGATTCATAGCAGAAGACCTGGGGCCTCATGTATAAACAGTGTGTACGCACAGAAATGTTGCGTAAGAATGTTTCCACGTTCAAATCGCGATGTATAAAACCTACACTTGGCGTAAAGCCACGCACTTTTCCACGGTACCTCATACCCTGTCGTACGCAAGTTCTCCGCTCGGTTTTGCAGACTGGCGGCACCCAGCGTCAAAGCAGTGCTACTGTTCCTGTGTGGTTACCCTTTGATAAAGCCGCCGTCGTGGATGTGGATCTAAGAAATACACTGAAATTAACCACATATTGTTCATAAATTTAATGCATCTGATTGTAATTAACCTGTAACAATATAATGGTCCATGGAATGGTCAAACTATTCTAAATACCATAACTGCTTTAGCGTTGTTACTGTCATTGCACCTTCTTCTTTCAGCTGCTCCTGTTAGGGGTTGCCACAGCGGATCATCTTTTTCCATATTACTCGCACTGCACCACTTGGAGTATTTATATCACTGTATCTGAGTGTGAATCACAGATCTACAGCAGCTGATCGGAAAGAGAATTATCGGTATACAGCATCAAGCACTCTCTGCCTCAGCCATTCACTATTTGAACTACTCTCATCCGACCAACGCTTCACAGCCTTTCCTGTTCGGACCTCGCGGTTCACTAACAGTTTCATCCCAAGAACTCTAAACGCACTCAATCAGTCCATCAAGTGCTCCTTGTAGAACTGGTTGTACTTGCAAGTTACCGTGAGATAATTGTACTTATAATAGTTATAATATTGTACACCCTGAGCCACTTTATAAAGCACGTATTTACATATGATGACGATATCATTTTTAAAATGAAACGCAGCAAAATATGTTGATTATATTATACAGATAAAACTTTAACTACATGGTGCCGCAGTGCTAGCAAGGAGCTGGCTCTCCGTTCACGGATTGTTCCTGCCTTGCGCTGTTTTCATGCTGTGGCTGGCGCGACATGGATAGATGGATAGAATAATTAAACATTAAGAAGATATTTCGATGTTCCTTAAAAGTTTTGAAAAATCGGCGTTCTAAGCTTACAGATGGCTTAATGCCTATTACAGAGCTGATTGTGTGGCGATTGGGTATTTGGAGAAAGAAAAGTAAGGACAGGAATTGGGGGTTAGTAGGTTTGAAAAAGACAGTACTTCTGTAATAAAGCATTTCATTGAAGGTCGCGCATGGCGCAGCAAGCATCTTGTTGCTGTAAGACATGAACAATCACTGCGCCACCGTGTTCCCATGTTTAATATTATGCTTTAACTCATACCATCATGAAAATGATATCACGTATACTTCTCAGTATTTGAATTACTCCGAGAGCTGTAATATTACGAACGTAATGGATTCTGTGTCCTGTCGGAGGAAGAGCACATAGTGATTCAGGCACATAGAGCACATATAAAGATCAAATACACAACAAAGCATTTAATGTGCTACTTTAGTTACGATGGAATTTGAGAAACTAGTAAATTAAACAATTTTAAGATGAAGTTTATGATGTTCTATTTTAATGACAAAATAAACTACGTGATTAAAGTGGAAATTTTGAGATTAAAGTTGATATTTTGTGCTTTTTTCACACTGTGTGCCTTTTTTTTTTTCCACTGTACCCTAATAAGCTTTCATATGACACTCAGAAGGTGGGCTACGAGTTGCCTTTTCACGCCGACTTTGATATGTGACATCTTCTTTTTTATTTCAGGCACTGTGCGACTTTGTGAACTTGAGCTTTCGAGTTTCTCCGACACGCTATGTCACTCGATCAACTTCCTTTTGTTGCTTATATAACTGTTTAAACCAACAAATAGTACATTTTTCTTTGCCTCCATTTGGTATTTGCTGAATTTCTTCAATTGTTTCTCGTACTTTTGCCATTGCCTTTTCACAGAACGCTGGGCTTAAGAGCTATTTATATTGATTTGCATATTCAAAGAGGCGTAATTCTGGGAGGAGTTGGGGCGGGACAGCAAGCGCGTACACGTGCGTTTATTTCCACACTGAGCGGAATTTATGTAGCGGAAGAACGCGGAAGTTGGCGAACACACAGATTCCTGCATCTGGATTTTTCTGTGTGTAAGCACATTTCAGCTTTTGTGCTTATGTCATATTATAGTGCAAATTCTACGCATGGTGTTATGCATGAGGCCCCTGGTCTTTCCAACTTTGGATCAAAATGGCAGGCTTTATGCACACAAAGGAAGAGCAGCCACTGTACAGAAAAAGTCAGAGCAGACTGGCAGAGAAGGATGATGCTTTTCAGCAAAGCATAAAGACCAAACTAAACAAATTGTTCCTTCAACTGTCTGCTTTATTTAGGTTAGCGGTTTTTGAATATCATCCAAATTTGTGAGCTGTTACTGAGGAAAAAGGGGACAAGTCTGAGAGAAAGGACTGATGTGAAGGCCACGCTACTGAGAAGTGGAAAGAAACTGGCTGCGGTCACATGTCCTCCAGGCTGGGACAGAAAGAGAATGACTGGGTCAAGAGGATGGTGTAAGTGTTGGCAGTTGGCGGGGGCATGGTCTCTCACACCAAAACTTGGGGTGTAGTGTTGGGTTGTAATTAAATGGTTACACCATATAAACCAGCTGTTGTATTGTTATCTCTTTATTCATTTTAAGTAAGTTTCCCACACACACACTAAATGTCAAAAGTCGATGTGCTTTTATTGAGATTGTAGCCTTCCTTTAAGGCAAAGGTGTAAGTTAAAGCAAATTATGGAAGGTTGTTTTCCACCTAAAATATTGTTAAGTGCAAGATTTAATTTAAGCAAAAAATAAAGTGACGCATTTTAGGAAAATAATTACAAAAAAACTTGTTTATAAAATGTACACATTTAATATTTTGTGTGACTTTTCACTTGTTACAGCGTTCATCAGCTGGGCACACTGATACCCAAATATTTTTTTCAAGTTTGCTCACAGAACCCTGTGCTCTGCTTTACTTGTTTGTTGAATTCTCCACCTGCTTTGGAAGCCCACCTGTGAGTGCAAACTGAGAAGGCATATCTTTCCCGAGTTGATGACCTGCCGCACCGAATCTGTGCTTGTGCCGTAAAGGTTCTTCTCATAGTCGCCCCATTCAATGAACTTTCCAGCTGCTATATCAACCTCAAAGGCCTGCCGAGGAATAAAATGATAATCCCGGCCATTCACTTCATTATCACGTCTGTTTCGGGTTGTGTCTGTTGAAACAAAATATAATATACTTCTTACAAGGCATAACAATCTCCATAGAATACATTTTAGACAAAGAGTAACTTTGCATTGTAAACACAAATGTCAAAAGTTAAATCGTAAGTGACAGTGGGAAGCTATTTGAGGACAGACATTTTTATCCCTGCTATATTTCTTAAACAATTAATTCAAATTATTATTAGTCTTACCTTTTGAACATTTGTTAGCTCAGAAACTACACTGTTATTAAGTTAAGCAAAAAAAAAAAAGAAAAGAGAAATTCAATGCTACAGCAAAATAAACAAAATTCAATAATTGCCAAAGCAGTGAATAACAATGTATTTTAATCCTGAAAAAAATTCACAATTATTTTATTAGTGTTAACAACTGTTAGGTATCTTAGGGTGTACTCACATTAGGCACTATTGTTCTGTACCATGCCCAAGCGCGATTGTTCCCCCTCTCTACTCCCCCACTGGCCTGCACTCACACTACACTTAACATTCTGGGCCAGGGCGCACTTTAGTCATGACCATGCAGCTCTGTGTAAAGCCAAATTTTCCTTATTTTGTGTTTTTCTGGAGTAGTGTAGGGCAGGATAACACTCTACCCTCTTACAGATTTATTGAGTGCAGCACACCATTTTTGTGTTAATCATGCTGCACTTCCTAGAAGATTTTTATAGTGACAAATGATGTTAAGGGAGGAATTTGCAGCTTTTTTGCCAACTACAATTCACAGTCATGTGTAATGTCAGAGTAAAAACCTGTTTTTAACTCAGATGGTATTGAATGAAATGAGAATTGCACTGACATCTGACATGTCGCATCATTGATGTCATGTCTGTTTACCATGCTTGGGCACATTTTGCGATCACACTGTTCCCGAATGCTACTGAACCATTCTCGGCCCACCTCTTCTAAGCAGGCCGGGGTCAGCTGGCCCAACACGGAGCGATCATACTAGTCAAATGAACTAGACTTTGTGGGATTACATGCAGACAAACATGCTCGGGCACAGAACAAATTGCCCATGTGAATACACCCCCAGCAGCTCAAAAGACCCCCTTGATTGTAATAAAACCCCTTTTTATAAATTTTTCAATTATCTTACGTGGGATAGCAACTGCAAACCTCTCAGGCTCATTCATTAACAGTCTCTGCCGGAGATCATTCTGGCCACAGTTGGGAGGTCCCAAAAGTGCAATTGGCCTTTTCCGATTGGCCGGCTGATGATAGAGAGCCATTTCTTCATACGTCAGGATCTCCTCGTTATCATAGTCTACAGAAGACAGTCAAAAGATTAACACTTAAACAAAGTGTGCATTAAGATGAAGAGTAGAACACATTTTCACAAACCAGAAGGGAATAAGTCACATCTTTCATGTTGGGTTTTGAAGTAACACCCACTCCTGCTGTACATTAAACTCTATATTTATGCCAAATTCAAATCTTACCCATTCAGTGAGTGAAGTTTTACATTCATCATCATAATTCTCTTAATCCAATACAAATTCATGGAGAGCAGCATTCTGCTCATTCAGTGCTGAGGACCTCCAAGTGAGACCCCAATCCATTGCAAAACACATGCATGCACAAGCAATTAAGAGGCACCAATTAATTTAAGTTTAATTTAAGTTTAGTTTGGGAAGTGTGAAGAAAAACCAAGCCAACACATTGACAACACACAAAGTGTACTTAAACTGGCAATGAAAGCCAACACTCCAGGGCCCAAAGTAAATAGACACCAAAGTGCAGCAGACCCTTTGCTTGAGATACTTTATATGGATTTTATAAAAGTATACATTTACTTGGTATTTATGTCAAAAATCCTCTCTGTAACAAATCTTTACTTCAGAAACTAAACTCTGCACTTTTTTCAGTGAATAATTCTCACCCGATTACTGTCAGTAATATCTTCTTTGGTTCCTTGACTCAGGTTAGCACATGATCTGTTCAAAATGTAGGAGATGGGCATCTCTAGGCATGACACTAAAGGAAGGCCCTATGACTCTCGACGTGTTATGGAGGAAATAAGCTCAGTTTTGGGCAAGGGTCCTTTCAGCCTGCTAATTGGTGATGCTCATGTCACTGATGCAAACTGGCAGACATGGAAATTACTTTGCACCAGTTTAAATTTGCAAGTGGAGTGCTGAAACGGGATTTGGTTATGCCATACAATTGTTTCTATGCTGATAAATATCCTGGTATGTAATAGCATTACCACCTTACACACAAATTTGGGAATAACATCACTTCATAAATGAGACCAACTTTGAATTATTATAACCAATAAATGCCACATTGTAATTCAAATACACTTTTTCTTCACATTTATTTGCAGTAATGGAAAAAGGAATTCAAATGAGAAAGCTCCAAAATGTAAAACACACAATTTTATATGGTTTCATCTATGCATACATCAGTCTTTCCTCCAATTATGCCTTTCTCTTTCATGATTAAACATAGGAGACTGTAGTTGCAGTAACTAAAATTTCAAAAATATGTTTCATCTCCTTACCATCATTCTTATTGGCATTGTAGATAACTTTCTTCCTTTTCTTTTTGTTTTTTTTTGCACACCAAAGTTTGCCTGTCAGAATAGTAAAAATATGTTTAAACAAAATATCTGCTTTGACAGTGCTAGCCTAATTAACACTAAGTGCACTTGCTTCTCTCACTTGGCAGATACAAAAATGCTCTCCAACACAGGAAATAAACACACACCTGACTTTTCAGGCTCCTTATCTTCCTCAATGGTTTGTTTCATGGCTTCTCTTTGCTGCTGAAAACTCTTTCCTGTAGAGAATACATCTTTTCATTATTACAACTTCAGCAAGCACAACGCGGACATTGCAGACAGAGGAAACGCACCAATAATCACTGGGATCCAAATGAAAGGTTAATGAAGTACATTTCTTCTCAAAGTCAAAGACACAAACCCACAGCCAGAAGTTCTGTTATACTGAGTGAGAAAGTGGCATCGAGTGCTCTGCAGTACATGCATTGGACACAGAGGACTTTTGTGAATTCTGCAGTTTTTGCCCTCCTCTGTGCTTCCAACTCTGATATTCTTTTGGTTAGTTTTATCCTTCTCTCAAAATATTTAAAGAGTACTTTATGTAGTGATGCAAATCCTGTTGTGCTCCTTCTGTTTTTGATGTTAAAAGCTTTGCATCTAACAATTGGACATTTTTTTTCTGTCAAAATTTCCGCCAACTTTGAACTGCACAGGGCACAATAATTCTAACGGAGGTCATTTAAAGAGTGTTTTCTAAAAGCCTGACATTTGTCTATGCAGTTGTTCTCTCAATCAGCCTGGTAGCAGACTGCTAAAACACACCAATGGTGTCTCTTTATTTGTCTAAACATCCTAAACATTTCCTACCCACAGTTTCTCATCCAGCTCCTCTTTTAAGTATCCAAGTAGTCTGCAGTTCGACAATGGACTTTACTTTAGTTATTAACCTAATTTTGAGTAACCGGGACTCCTGGAAGCATCAGGCACAAGGCATGGAGAAAGAGTCATTCCACTGCAGAGCCCACCCAATCAAAGACCAATAATGGGCGAGTTTAGGACTGTTAAATCATAAAATATCTAAGTCTATGAGAATGTGGGACATGTTTAGCTCAGCATGACAGATAGCAAGTGAGGACACCAAAGGAATACATAAACATTGAACCCAACAATCCACTTTCATTCTACTTTATGTTACAAGCCTAATGAAATGGGAAAGCTCTGATAAATGCTAAAAATGCGGATCTCAATGCTTCAGAAAATTTTGACTTTAACTGAACTATTTTTCTAGGTTGATGGTGGCCAGACGTCTCCTTTGTGAGCAATTGAGGCAAAATAAATACATTAATTAGTGTACCTCTGAATAGACGCATGACTTTGTACATTTGTTACTTTTGTCCTTGTTATATTTTTAGATTTTTCTATCTGTGTAAGCAGTCAAATGCTGCTATTTAACAGACAATTATAATAATTAGCTATATGTAATTATAAATAATAATTCTTAATTTATGTACAATTTCCACATATGGTTTTATAGTTCTCATTCTGTGTACCGTATATACTCACGTATAAGTTGGATCTTGAAACCTAGAAAATCGATCATAAAATCAGACCCCAACTTATACGCCCGTTCAAAAATGCGACTTAATTTTTTTTTATTAACATCTTCTTGCCTCCTCCACTCTCACATCAGTTTCTCAGACGCATTGAATTTTGCTACAGCAGCACAGTTACCAATTTCTATCGCTACTTCAATGACGTTTAATTTAAAACCAGCTTCATATTTTCTTCTGATCGAACACTCCATCATAGATAAGGGATGCACTTACGATAAAGGTGTATGAGGGTGTGAGATACAAAAAACACAAAACAGTGCAAACGTCGCTTTGGAATAGTTTGGGTATTACCTTGAGGTCACATAGTCACAAGAGAGAGAGAAAGAGAGGTTCGGAGCACGTGCTGATACAGTGCATTGCCGCACCCACATAGAAGAAAAAGGCAGTGTGCTCGTGGTTACTCTCGCAGGTGGGCATTTGCATATCATAATCCCTTGTACCAACAGCGTGACTTTTCCGCATTCAACTCATATGAGCGACATTATAAAATACCAGAAAGTACACGGTGAAATCAAGTCCCGACTTATCAGCTGGAGAACTTATCCGCGAGTATATATGGTATCTGTATATCTGATTTAGTTGAGGCAAGAAAATAATAAACTGCCTCAAAGTTTAAGTAAACAATTGCCAGCATTCAAGTTTAATTTGAAATATATGACACACAAGATTGACTGTGACAAAAGAAGTCAGAAACTAAAGATTGGAGGAATCTGGTAATTTTTCATTAAAAGGGTCTTAAATCACATGCTCAGCTTATCAATGTTCCAATAACATCAACCAGACCACTGTTTTTATAAAGAAATGTTGCCATTTAGTTCAGTATGCATTTTACCTGGAATAAGGCCTGCCAAAGGCTGGTTATCCTCATCCCCATCTCTGTAGGCCTGCCACCAGTTAGGATCTTCCTGGCTAATGACATGTAAAATGTCACCTTTTTGGAAAGATAGTCCTAATTCTCTACAAGGTACATAAGGGTCATCAGATGGGTCATAATCGAAGTGAGCTTTCACATGAACCTTTGTGAAGACAGGAAAATAAATAAATCAGACAAATACAACAATAAGGATGTGCTAGCACTCTGGTACATCTTACAGTTTTAGGCAAGTCGTCTGATGTCTCAAAAAGGAAAAATATATTTCAGAATTGAGAATCTAGGGAAAAATCATTAAATAGGACACTGACATAAATCTCTGTAAGCCATAGTTTATACATTGGCCATACTGGATGAGATTCTGCTGATTGTTCATCTGAACCTTTCACTCTGTGTGGCACCAGTTTCAAAAACATGCAATGGAGTAAAACTGTTGTGCATTTCCATCCATCCATTCATTATCCAACCCGCTATATCCTAACTACAGGGTCATGGGGGTCTGCTGGAGCCAATCCCAGCCAACACAGGGCGAAAGGCAGGAAACAAACCTCAGGCAGGACGCCAGCCCACCGCAGGGCATACACACACACACATCAAGCAAATACTAGGGACAATTTAGGATCGCCAATGCACCTAACCTGCATGTCTTTGGAATGTGGGAGGAAACCCACACAGACATGGGGAGAACATGCAAACTCCATGCGGGGAGGAACCGGGGTGCATTTCCATTCATCACTTTAACTGGAAAGGCTATTCATAAGTGCATGAAACAGAGCAAAAGGAGGTTTGACGTCCTCCCAAAGTACCACTTCCAACAACACTGTGATATAAACAATCCCTAATACAGTAAACATCTGATTTAACACTTTAGTGAACAGCTGATGCAACAGACACAAAATCTTCAACTCAAAATTCTCCTACTCATATAATGGACACTGTATAATTGTTTGAGTCAAACATTAATTTGATTTTCCTTCCCCTTTATTTCAATTGGAATATGTTGATGTTGGTAAATTAAAAATGTGCTTAAATACATGTTCTCTCTGTATGCATGATCAGTGTATCGCCGCCACAGGAACTAAAGGCCTGCTTTGGGACTGGCTTTAAGAAGGTGAGATTCCAAGGATCCCATTTCTAACAACACTTGCCAGTAAGATGTTTCATGTACTGGATTTGTATATGTAGGTATGTGAGATTGTGTTTATGTTTTTAAACACATGAGCTTGTCAATAAAAAGTGTGGTAAACTATAAAAGGGAAATGAATCAAAATATTAAATGATCACTCATTCATTGACTGGGGGTGTCACAATTTCACTTAGGTTGTTCTCTTAAATGTCGACGCACGCTTTTCACATACAGTACTGTCTAATGCTGAGAAAGTCTTACCACAGTTTCCTTTGTGGGAGGTGGCTTGCTCTGCTGGCTGGGAATAAGAATGAATGACAATGTGCCATGCATATCAGCCTGTTTGGGACAGAAAAACAGAATTTAATAAGCAGAGCTGCATTGCCTCAATTTTTCTATCACATAATTATGAATCTAATGGAGTGCATGCTTTACAATAGACACATACTGCTATTTTGTCTTTATTAGGCATCAACATATATCATTTTCAGCTTGATAAATCAGACAATCAGTACATACAGTTTTATTTTGAAAGGCAAAACGTAAGTGTAAAAATCATAATACTTTGTTTAATGCTCAGGAAAACATTGGGCTGATTCTCTCTTACCAAAATGTCAAAAACCTCATTGACATCTTTGCCCCGAATCTCAATGCCATTAATTTCTAGAATTTCATCTCCTTCGTGCAAAAGCCCACTCTTCTCCGCTGCTCCACCCTTGACAATTCTGCTGATTATCACAGAGTCCATGTCATTCCTCACTGTGGCTCCCTATTGAAGACAAACCGAAAACAGGCTATTGTTTACTTGACAATTTCTAAAACACACAAAAATGATGAAAAAGGACAAGAGCTGAAGTTGGAATCAGTTACACAGTTACTCTCACAGTTACAGGAAATCCAATTCTAAAAAACTAGAAATAAAAATTAAGAATATGTATTATTCCTTGTGTGAAACTTTGTGCTAAATATGTTAGCATAATGGACACACTCAGCTATGTAAGTAAGCTTCTGAAGTTCTCCTTTATCTGAATGCTCTGATGTCATCAAACTATTCCAAAAAGATTAAATGTCATCACTGACTGCCTTTAATCCAAAAAGAAGCCTGAACTCTGTGATATTTTCCCTTAGTTTGATACTGTGAATCTCCTCCATCCCCTTTTTACATCCCTAGCTTGCACCCCTGAAGAATTCCAATATGAACACTGGCCATTGCGTCACCTCATTACAATTTTTAAACATATCAATAGTTAATAACTGGATTAAAATTAAACTGATACTTTATTTATAGGTTTCTGTCGACAGCACACTCTTTTCTGTTTGGCTGTGTGATTGAGCCCTGCAAAAGAGCAGCATACCAGTACGTGTGCTCCTTACCTTACCTCCTGTGCTGCTGGGATAATAATAGTGCAAGTATTTTTTTCTTCAATAAAATAAGTACAATGGAACCTCGGGTCACGAACGTCTCGGACCACGTACAAATCGGGTTACGACCAAAAAGTTCACCAAACTTTTGCATCTGTTCACAACCACACACTCAGGTGATGAACAAACCAGTTTCCCTTCCGGTTTGTACGCGCCGATGATTTCCGCACGTGTTCAGTCTCTCCCTGTGCATTCCCTGTGCAGCGAGAGAGAGAGCGAGCGTGAGCAAGCGAGCGAGAGAGATAGAGAGGGAGAGGCAGAGAGAGAGAGAGCGTATATATATTTACATACAGCTCGTACGGTCCGGAACGGGTTAACGGTATTTACATACAATCCTATGGGGGAAATTACTTCGGGTCACGACCAAATCGGGTTGCGACCAGAGTTCTGGAACAAATTACAGTCTTGACCCCACATTCCACTGTATTGTGTTAGGTTACTCATACTTTAAAAAGTAATCAGATTACATAACACACTACTTTTAACGCGTTACCCCCAAAACAGCTCCTGAGATTGTGCTGCTGAGCTTAGCACTGTACATTCAGGTCATCGGCATAAATTTTGTGTTTTCTAAAATAGTGTGAAACAGGATTTCAACCAGAAAAAAGTAATAAAGCATAGCCTGAGCATTTGCCTCAGGAAATGTATCTGGTCGACTAATAATACCCCTGGTCACTGAAAGCATGTACAAAACTAACACATTCACACGCAAATACAGTGCAAGGGACATGTCATTAACACTAGAATTACCAGAGCCTACAAGAAAACTCATAAATCCGGCCCACCTTAAATCCGTTTGCACCTCTCCGTCAGCGTCTTTTGTCCTGTAAATGTGCAGATTAAGACAAGCAGCCTGCTATTCCATCCCCCACAGCACAGAGAAAAGTATGCGCATTGTAACAGGTACACGTCGTAAATGTAGGAAGGACGGTTCTTGCGTATGTGTAAACTGTTAACATTTGAATCTGATGATTGCATATAGCGCTGAACTGACATCTCTGTACTATTCTTTCCTCTGCATGTCCTGGAGTACAAAAGAAACATCACCATACAGTAACATGTGGGGACTGGTAAGATCGTGAAAAAAAAAAAACACGTGAAACACACGGTCAGTGATTACTACCGCAAGATGTTTTGTGAATGAATATGAATAATATGAATAATGTTGCATTCGTACCACGATGATGTCTGAAATGTACTATACAGGTCATAAAATGAGTTATTCCAAATATCATATATACCTATGTCTTTTATCCATCCAGATCAGAGAATGTCCAATTCCATTGCCTTAAAACACCACTCACATCTACAGTTATTCCCAGTTTCAGATAAAAAGTAACACCATCAGATCCCTGAGTGGAGGGGGGGGATGGGGGGGCGGCAGTATGCATCGTGGTCGTGAATGAGAGAATAAAAGTGAAAAAAAAGGTAACTTTTACAAGTCCTATAAATTTACAGCGGCTGTTATAGACACAAAACAAATGTACATGTGTACTGTATAATATTAACAATAAGGGCAGCTCACTACTGAAAATAGTAAATATAGAAGTCAGTCGGGATCGAACCGGGGACTCTTGATTACAAGTCAGCAAATCTTTCCGCTACGCCACGGAAGCTGTTGTATCGTCCTTGAACCTTTTGTGAAAGTGTTTATTTGATCTTTGGACTTCAGGCTTCACACATTCTATAGTTTATGCCTACATTTTGTAACATTTACTACTAAAATATGAAAAAGTTTCTGTTTAAACAATGTGTTGTCGCAGGAGGCTGGGGGACAGACCCAGCCGGGACGCCTGGAAGGACCAGGAGGTGGCGTGTTCGTCCTCCGGGCCACGAGGGGGCAACCGCCCTGGATCAGGAGAGGGCCATGGAAGGGAAGCAAGGTGGCTCAAGGCCGTTGGGGTCCATGCCCACTGCCAGGGGGTGCCCTGAGTCTCAGAGAGCCCGGGAAAGGTGTACTTCCGCCACACCTGGGAATATGGATGTTGATCCTTCCAGGGACACCCGGAGTGCTTCCGGGTGCTCTCCCGTCACTTCTGCCACAACAGGAAGTGTCATAAGGCAGAACACCTGGAGCTCATCCGGGTAAGAATAAAAGGGGCCGCCTCCCTCCAATCAGGGAGCTGGAGTCGGGAGTGGGAGCAGGACGAAGCTCCCGTGGAGAGAGGAAAGGCGGCCCAGGGACAGTGAGAGAAAGGCCCGGGAGAAAGGTGATTTGGGCAAGGAGCACAGTGTGTTGTGCGGGACTGTGTTGTGTTGGTAAAAGAAGAAAAATAAACATGAGTTTTAGAAAGATGCGGTGTCTTGTCTGATGGTGTCCGGGCAAGTCTCACAGTGTTTATACAGATTACTGTAGAAACGGAACATGAAATGCATGTGTTCCAAATAACGATCTATTATTTCCACTCTAAAACTCCAGCACTTCACTCCCAGATAATCAATCAAGGCATGAGCTAGGAGAACTTTGTGAATGTTCTGCGACGATGGGGGGGATGGAATAGCAGGCTGCTTGCTACTTGTCTTAATCAGCACATTTACAGGACAAAAGACGCTGACGGAGAGGTGTGAACGGATTTAAGGTGGGCCAGATTTACGAGTTTTCTCGTAGGCTCTGGTAATTCTAGTGTTAACTGCAAACCAGTTAGGGTTCACACAGCCAAAAACCAGGTTACTTGTGGAAGGATCTCGTGTGTTAATAACCCAACTTCTCAGAGTCCTATTCTCAAAATGGAATTGGGTTTACATGGCCTATTAGAAATTGGGTTCTTGTGAAATACAGGATTATTAAAATGCACTCATTGTGAAATAAGAGTCAATTATTCTTTGTTGTTCAACAAGTTTTATAGTGACCATTATCACAAACCAACACACACTATCAGTTTTCTTTAAACTGTACAGTATACAAGGAATAACATACAAATGAACAGAATCAAAACAGAGTATGGAACCATGAAATGATTGCACTGTATAGTTGAGCTTCTTGATAAAACAGCCGAGAGATATACTAATAATGTCAACATCAGTGATGGGTGCCAAAAGACACTTATTGAAAAATAAAATAATAACAGTTAAGAAAAGGTTATAAGTACCAGGTAATACTTTAATCTTACAAAGATGGAGCTTCAAAGACAAACCTCGTGGCAGAGTTTTCTGAAAAGGGAGCCACAAAGGACAAGTGATCACTGATAGTTGGGTAGCAGGCCTTCAAGGTAATGGAAAGGCTGCTGTCAGAACCTTATGAGTATCTTAAATATAAATATGGAGTAAGTCATATCAAAATGAATTATAATAAGAAGTCATAGCTTCTGCAGGTCAGTGTCTTGTAAAATGATTAACTGTCTCGGCAGTAACATCACAACCCGATTCTTAATTACACCAAGCTAAATTGAAAGAACTTACCAAGGGTATGTCACGGGCTTTTTCAATGCGAACAATCTTCACTGTCTCACCACCATACTGTGTTACTGTCTCATAGGAGTTATCCACAATTGGTACTCCGGTATCGGGTTGCATCTCTTGTTGGGCCACCCTGTCATGAGCAAGCATTAATGCCTATAGAAAGACAAAGCTGATCAATTCAAGTGAAATTCTCAACTACAGACCCACTGCAAGGACAGATGAGATGTCAAGGGTAAGCCTAGTCCATACTGTTATTAGGGATATCACTCCGAGTATTTCTCAATTTAGACAACACATACAGCTCAAGATGTAATCACAAAATGCTTTATTAAGTACAGTCTTTAAGTAAACGCAGGGACTGACCAATAATTCAGAAAATTAAAAAATAAAAAACCAGGAATCACCTAAAATGATCTAGCCTAATGATAAACAACAGCAAATATATGTGCGCCATTTCCTGCATTAACAGTGTCACATCAGTTTTAGGGCTAAAACTTTGATACCTCAGTATGATCAGTGACCATAAAAAATACGCAACTTCCATGCTCATAAGACTATATGTTTTTAATTTATATATTAAACAACAGCCCATGTGCTACTAACACACATACAACTTTAAAGGTTAAGATCTGCTCAGAGATTAATTTGTTTTGCAAATTCTGCAAAAATTATAATAAAGGGAAAGATTTCCTCTGGAAACTGTGGGCACTTAAAGGTACAATCTCTTCTTTGACTCTTGTTATAAGAAAGAAATGAACACAAGAATAACTTTTAATCAAAGACTCTGGTCAGAAAATGGCTATGTTGCTTTAAAACAGATTTTTTGAGAATGATCTGCATTTTGCTATGTGACATTTGTAACATTGGTGAAGTTTGCTATATGGCCGTGAAGACAGCCATAGAAGGTGTGTTTATACAAGACAAACTACTTATAGAAGGTGTGCATGTAGGATCCACCTCAAGATTCTAAACAAGAACACGTCAAAACTTAAACAAAATAAAGAATTAGGAATGTTACTGAACAAACTGTAACAAGTGAGAAGAGCTACATAGGTGAACCAGAGATTACTTCCAAACAGCACAGGTCATCAAGCAATTTACAGGAAAAATGACTTGAAGGAATGAAGAAAATGGCAACAGAGGATGGAGCTTACTTGAATGTGTGGCGAGGAAAGTAAGGTGTTTAGCTCCTGACCATCCTTTTGTTGGCTTGTTTTTAGTATGTTTTGCACCTACAATAGAAGAAACAAAATCAGCACAGTCATTACCAGAACCAAGAATTGTGTATTGTTGTTAAAATCTGCTAAATCAAAGAGTCTAGGCAGAAATTCAGAGGTCCATGGCAAGGCACATTCACACAGTGCTACCAGATGTAGACACTTCAGTCAAATGTACACACACGCACAGAAGTACAGCCAAGATATGTGAATTCCAGTGAAATTTCCTTTGTCATTGTGCCTATATGATGTGATTTCTTTACTGTATGCATCTGATTAGCTATGTGTTAAAAATTGTACATGAACCAATTTCTTTAAAGAAATATGGAATAAGTGTTTGCAAATAATCAAAACTAACAATAAAATTGAATATTTAAATGTACAACATAAAAGCTGTAATTCTAAACAACACATTACAAATACGACTACTTTAAACATCTGACAAGTAAACAGCAAATCAAGCACATTACATTATTTTCTGTTTTCAAACTACCAACACATTTTATATAAAAGCCACTTAAATAAATTGGACTGTGGTTTGATAATACCAGCGCACAAGTCTTTTCAAAAAGATGGCATAAGTAGAATGAATGAAATTGTCAGAGGAGGAAGTAGAGAAGATGAAGTTCTTTCAGAGGGAAGATGATGTCTTAAAATGGTCAAAATTCTGTACATCCATACATATACCAAACATAATATAGGAATGGCCTTCTTTTCAAAAGTTCACTTTACAGCACTTCACTTTTACAAAAGACCTACATTAAGTAGCTTTATCTTTGCTAACCAAAAATAATTTTTGCCTTTACAAAAAAGCAAGCCATTAAAGAAAACATAAAAAATTGACAAATGAGAGGAGACCATTCAGTCCATGGATCCCATTTGTTTAGCTACTAGCTAAGCAAATCTATTTAGAGGTGACGCGCACCCTGAGTGGAGAGAGTGGAGCCTGGCATCATTCTCACTGCTGGAGATGCACGCCAACCTCCTTTCCCTAAGTATACTCAGCATCAATCCTCTATAGTGTTGAACTGTGCTTGTGAACATCTGTGCTTTACAGCTTCTTGGTTTATTTTGCGGAAGTTGGCAAAGATACTATTGGCATAGTCTGGCACCCTATGACAGAGAACTGATAGATGAAGAGCTGATGCAATGCAAGAATAAATGATACAAATTTATTGCAAGACACTTGAAAGCAAAGTCATCCACTAACTGAATGTGCACCTTCAGACACTTATCGCAATGACAGAGGCTGAATCTCTCTTGCCACTGGTCTGTTCCTCCCTGCTAGAACATTGCAGCACATACTGGATATAGGATTTACAGATGCAGAGTATATGAGCCAATAGACAAATACAGCCCTGCATTGGGAAGGAGGTGTTGGTCTTAAAGAAGCTTTTAGACAAATCCTTTAAAAGAGTAAATCCCAAGCACGATGTGTTGCTTTGTGCGTACAAAAGCTAGGATTATTGTAGCAAGGACTGAACAAGAAAATCCTCCCTTCTGAGTCTGAAATGGAGCTTATACAATGACTTTGGCCTTCTTTGCCTTGTCAACTACATATGAAATATCTGCTAAATAATGGGAATTCGTGTTGTGGTCTCTACCCTGTGTCTTTTAAATATCTGACACATTCCTGCTGCCTAAATGATGAAAAACCTAATTTTAATCTGTTTTGTTAATTTTATTTATCTAGTGGTGTGTTTGAAAGAAGTAATAAACCTTTTAGTTAAAAATCACAGCTATACCACATGCACTTCAGAACAGGTCCTCCACCTGAAGCTAACCACCACTAGGAAAAGCTTGGGTTGCTGCTGGAAGAGGTGTTGGTGAGGCCAACATGGGTGCTTACCCTGTGGTCTGTGTGTGGATCCAAATGCCCCAGTGCAGTGATATGGACACTGTGATGTAAAAATGGCACAGTCCTTTGGATGAAATGTAAAACAAAGGTCCTGATTCTCTGTGGTCATTAAAGATCCTTGGACATATTTCGAAGACAGTCGGGTGTATCCCGATATCCAGGCTAAATTACCCTCCATTGCCTTGTCATTCTGACCCCCAATCATCTCCTGTCTTTAATTGGCTCTTCTCTCACCACTTCATCACCTAATAGCTAATATGTGGTGAGCAAACTGGCACAATAATGGCTTCTATCGCATCATCCAGGTGGGTGCTACACACTAGCGGCTGTTGAAGTCATTCCCTTCTGTCTAAGCACTTTGAGTACCAAGAAAAGTGCTATATCTTCTTCTTCTTCTTTTGGCTGCTTCTGTTAGGGGTCTTCACAGCAGATCGTCTTCATTATCTTCCTGTCCTCTGCATCTTGTTCCATTTCACCCAACCCCTTGCATGTCCTCTCTCAATATATCAATAAACCTCCTCTTAGACCTTCCTCTTTTCCTTTTGCCTGGCAGCTCTATCTTTAACATCTTTTTCCCAATATACCCAGCCTCTCTCCTCTGCACATGTCCAAACCAACGCAACCTCGCCTCTCTGAATTTGTCCCCTAACCATCCAAACTGAGGTGACCCTCTAATGTACTGATTTCTAATTCTGTCCATTCTCATCACACCCAATGCAAATCTTAACATCTTCAACTCTGCCACCTCCAGCTCTGTCTCCTGCTTTCTGCTCACTGCCACCGTCTCCAACCCATATAACATAGCTGGTCTCACTACCGTTCTGCAGACCTTCCCTTTCACTCTTGCTGATACCCATCTGTCACAAATCACTCCTGACACTCTTCTCCACCCACTCCACCCTGCCTGCACTCTCTTTTTCACCTCTCCTCCACACTCCCTGTAACTCTATACTGTTAATCCCAAGTATTAAAACTCATCCATCTTCGCCAACTCTACTCCCTGTATCCTCACCATTACTCTGACCTCCCCCCTCATTCACACACATGTATTCTGTCTTGTTCCTACTGACCTTCATTCCTTTCCTCTCTAGAGCATATCTCCACCTCTCCAGAGTCTCCTCGACTTGCCCCCTACTTCATTACAGATCACAATGTCGTCTGCATATATAATAGTCCATGGATTCTTCTGTCTAATCTCATCTATCAACCTGTCCATCACCACTGCAAATAAGAAGGGGCTCAGAGCCGATCCCTTAGATGTAATCCCACCTCTACCTTGAATGCATCCCTCACTCCTACCGCAGACCTCACCACTGTCACACTTCCCTCGTACATATTCTGTACCAATCTTACATACTTCTCTGCCATTCCCGACTTCCTTATGCAGTACCACAACTCCTCTCTAGGCACCGTCATATGCTTTCTCTAAGTCTACAAAGACACACTGCAACTCCTTCTGACCTTCTCCAGACTTCTTCATCAACACCCTCACAGCAAACATCACATCTGTAGTGCTCTTTCCCGGCATGAAACCATACTGCTGCTCACTACTTATCACCTCCCTTCTTAACCTTGCTTACACTACTCTTTCCCATAACTTCATGCTGTGGCTCATCAATTTTATCCCTCTATAGCTAAAGGGATAAATAGTAAATGAATTACATGTAAGAAAAGTACTAAATAAACCTTATTGTTGTTATTATTATTATTAAATAGCTGTAATGTTTATTGGACTTTGTCTTATCATGTGAGCCATACCCTAATCCAAAGTGAACAGCTCCAAGTTTAAACTGGCTTGCTGAATAGGTCCACCCTGAGCAGTCCAAAAATGACTCGTTTTATATAACCAAATACAATACAAAAAGAAGCCAGAGCACCAGTATTTCACCAGATAGTGTGCCAAGGCATACACTTTTGAATTTCTTTCCTAAACTATTGGCGGATTAAGGAATGGAGCATTGTTTGACTCTTTAAATCTTAACTCAAATTATCAGTCAGTTAATCCCCCCATATTTTCATCTTTATCATGTCAGAAACTCAAGCTGTTATCGTCTATCTTCAGTATTTCCCCTGATGACTGAGTCATCTAATGGCAGGCTCAGAAGCTTGACACAGTTACGGTCAACAGTGAATCCATTGTGAAGCCTGAAAAGGCTGGCATTCCTGAGTGTGGGAGGGCAGACAGAAGAAAACAAGTGAGAGCGAGCTGGCCTGGACTTCACCACAGGTTTTGGCTCACCGTGGCCACTCTGTTTTTGTTTACAAGCATCTCCTCTTTCTTTCTTTTTTTTCCCCAACCACAGAAAAAAGGATGCAGACTTCTCATGTGTTGTATATGGAACACATATTCCGACTTCATAACTGGGAAAAGTGAGCAGTGCAGAGATCTTTTGCATCATTTCAGTTTACTTCCTAGTCTGGTTTAAGGAAATATTAGATATTTCTGTTAAAAAAAATCCTGCTGCTTTCTCTGCTGTGCTGATATATTTCAAAGATATAAAATGGCCGATACCTACAGTATGGAAAGAAATCACTTCTTGCGTCATTTTAAACAGTGTCTTCAGCTATAATCTAATATATCTGAGACAGTACTGAAAATGTAAAATGAAGAATGTGTCAATTCCAAGAAACCACATTTGCAACACCTTGTCCGAATAGAACAGACGGCAGAACAAAACTAATGAGGGATTTGAGAATGAAAAACAAAACTCTAATTGATTAACATTTGCAAATGCCATTGCAGGAGAGTCCAACTGTGTGCTGGGCGCTGTTTGCCATTGTATTTAGTTCACCACTGCAGTGAGCATAACCACCCTGGGCTCAAATTAAACTGCCAAGAATCCACTCTTTCTAGAAGAAAGGCCTTTTATATTTTCAGAGTTTTGTTAACTGTTTAAGCCTTTTGAACATAACTAATGGCATTATGTTGTTTAGTAAAGAAAGTCAAAGCTATTGTAGGTTATTGATTAAAATCAGCTTTCTAGTTTGAACCCTTTAGCCAAGCAGCATTCTGATACAGAGACAAAAAAATATATCTACTGCAGACATGGTTGGAAAACAGTTAAGTTTACATTCCTGGTCATGTCTTTGTCTCAAAATGTTCTTACACAGAAAAACTTAGTAGGTTGTGGATATCAACTTTAATACTCTTTCAATGCACGTACTACCATTAACTGCTCCAACAGCTGCCAGTCTACCCATAGTTATCCCATTTCGGTTTCTGAAATTGCTACTGTCCAACGAACCCAAAGCTGTTTTTTTATAGGATCTACTGATTAAGAAACTTCAGTGTTGTGGTAGACAGACAACTTACAAATTTTTATGACTTCAGAAGCAAATTTGAAATTCAACATTGTGGCATGACACGATTTATTGGAGAATATTCTGCACACATCATCAACTAATCTAGAACAACCTAGAATTACTGCACATCAGTATCTTGTCCTGAAATTACCATCCATCCATCCATCCATCCATTGTCCAACCCGCTGAATCCGAACACAGGGTCACGGGGGCCTGCTGGAGTCAATCCCTGCCAACACAGGGCACAAGGCAGGAACCATTCCCAGGCAGGGTGCCAACCCACCGCAGGACACACACAAACACCAAGCACAAACTAGGGCCAATTTAGAATCGCCAATCCACCTAACCTGCATGTCTTTGGACTGTGGGAGGAAACCCATGCAAACACGGGGAGAACATACAAACTCCACGCAGGGAGGACCCGGGAAGCGAACCTGGGTCTCCTAACTGCGAGGCAGCAGCGCTACCCACTGCGCCACCATGCTGCCTCCTGAAATTACTCTTGTTTTAATTATTCAGAACAAGATTGCCCTGTGGAGTCTAATTGCTGTTCTGCCAGCTCCGATTAGGCTGTGACAAATAACATTTAAATTTGATCAACTGGTCATATGGTGCCTTTCAAAAGCCATGCTTTTCTCGCCTCACAAGCTGAACCATTTAAAGTCCCTAAGCGAAAATAACTTTCACTTTTTCCTGAAACCCTTCTGAACGCAAGCACTGATAGCCTGTACATGTCATGTTCCTGTGCCCTAGATTCACACAAAACAGGGTCTATTTTAAAAAATTAGCAGTGTTTGCACAAACACAGCATCACCCACCTTTAGATGATTCTATAAATGGTCTTAAACCAAATCAAGACTATAGCTGCTGATGTGTAAGGCAGGATCAAGCACGGGTAAAACAAGTGCTGAAAGAAATCTCTCAGTCCAAAAGTTCATTTTAAAAGATTTAGTGAAAATTCAAAGCAAATAGTCCACACAAGAATAAAGAAAAAGGTTGTTACACACGTAGAATTAAAGGCAAAAAATGAGAAAAAATGTATCTTCTCTAAACTTAGCTTTTCTTGTCAAACTTTAGTTGTTTCTAAACTTAGATGCTTTACTTCTTCTTCTGTACGCTTTAAATGTACGATGGTGTACATTCAATAATGCACATAGTCTTTCAAGTTACTTGGCACACAAGGCACGGTGTAAAACCATGTGCCCCCAATGCCTTACACATGACAAGGCAGGTCACTAACTGAGTATATATAATGTATAGTCAGAGAAGATAGAAATAGTTCATATATACCAATTCAATTCAACTTGTGGGGGTTGTAAGAACCTCCCATAGACTATGCACTAATATACAGGCAAACATTTAATATAACTTAAATAACTAGCAAATGGCTCTTACACATCCGGCCCCTAATTATTTATGCTAGGGCAAAAAATCAATTACTTTAACATAACTTAGCAAGAGCCTTAACTACTTTAATGAACTTAAACCAAACTTATGAAACTTAAATGTAACTTAAATTCTATTGTAAAAGTACAAACACACTTATGCAAATTACGCATGCAAAATGTAAAATTAATCATTTCAATCATTTGCTGCTTCCTGGAGCAGGCACAGTTTGTTCACAGGTCTGTCCAGTGTGCTGGTTTTGGTCTGCACACAAACTCTTCTTCTGAATGAATTCCTAAGATGTCGCCGACTGGTGTGGCTGGCCGTCTGCTCGTCTTGCTAATCTATGTTTTAACTTCGTTTTTATGTATTAGTTTATCTCTGCGGCCACTGTCCTATGATCGTGATTCTTTACTTAACATATTTTCTTGCTTGCTTTCCTCTCCTGAGGGGATATTATGTGAACCTCCACCTTTGTTTTATTCATCTCCTGACTTCTTCACCTGGATGCCAGTGTTCACTCGTGTCAATGAGCTGAACGCCTCTCGGACACGCAAACGCACCCGCCGCCATGGAAAAAGAGCTGGTATTGCTGTTAAACAACGCAGACTCAAGTCTAAGAGCTTGGATTCCCGATGCCTGCAAGTAGCCTATGACCCATCTTCTCCTGCACAGGACTCCATTTCTGGTCCATGGGCGCTGGATACCAGATTTAATTTCTCCATCTCAAGGCAGTATCACTCTTCCTCAGTGTGCTCTCGGGGAGTAAACACTGCTAATCTTTGCACGCTCACCCGTGCGCATCCCACAGCAAGCTCTTCTACTTCTATCAAGGCTGCTCTTTTGAACATGAGAGCAGTGTCTAATAAAACTTTTATTCTGCAAGACTTTACTATCTCAAATAAACTGGATTTTGTTTTCATCACTGAGACCTGGATTGTAAATGGTAACTCTTCATGTTTTACTGACTTGGTACCATCAGGTTATTCATTTTTAAACTCTCCTTGGCTGACTCGTCGTGGTTGGGGCAATGCTACTGTTTTTAAAAGTATGTTCTTATGTCGGAGCCTTACAAAGGGGTCCATTTACTAGCTTCGAACTGCAACTTTTTGAAGTGTGTAGCTCCCCTTTATTGTTGTTTGCTGTGATTTATAGACCTCCTGTAATTAATGATATCTTCATTTCTGAATTCTCTGATCTCCTGGCTGATATTACCCTTTCCCATGACAAAGTATTTATTGTTGGTGATTTTAACATTCACGTTTGTTGTCAATCGAAACCTTTGGTTAATGACTTTTTATCACTATTGGACTCATTTGATTTTATCCAGCATATTAATACGCCAACTCACTCTCTCGTTCACACCCTTGATCTCGTTCTTACATGTGATATTTCAGTTAATAATATTGATTTATGCAATGTTTCTTTTACTGATCACTTTTCTATAATGATGGATTTGAATATTGCTGTTGAAGTTCCTACTACTAATTGTGCTCCACGCTGTTCTCGCTTTTTAAATTCTTCTATTATATCCGATTTTAAAACCATATTCTCTAGTCTTGATGTACATATCCAATATGATGGAATCGATGATTCTGTCTTAGAATTTAATTCTTCTTGTAAAACGGTTTTAGACTCAATTGCTCCGCTCAAGATACTCTGTAATAAGGGAAGACTTGCTCCTGGCTAAATGAAACTACGCGACTGCTACACCGCGCCTGTCGAAACTGCAGAACGGTGTTGGAAAAAAGATGGACTGATTGTTTCTAAACAGATTTTTAGGACTTCTCTATTCAACTTCCAGGTTTCAGTTAAGAAAGCTAAACATGACTTCTTCGCTGATTTAGTATCCTGTCATTCTAAGAATAGTACTGTTCTTTCAAGTGAGCAGTTTCTTTCATTCTTTGTCAGTAAAATTGATACAATCCTCTGTGGTATTGCTCCAACTGGCTATGAACTTCCTACTGTTAATCATGGGATTGTCTTGGAATCTTTTGATCTTGTCTCACTTTCACAGTTAAAAAGTACTATTGACACCCTTAAACCTACTCTCAGTCCTCTTGATATTGTACCACCACGCCTCTTAGTAGCCTTTTTGCCTTTCATGTTTTGGGTCCACCTTTACTAGCCATTACTAATGATTCTATTAGTGAGGGGGTTGTGCCCTCATTTTTTAAACATGCTGCGGTGCGTCCCTGTCTAAAAAAGGCAGAATTAGATCCTGGAGTTTTAGCCAATTTTTGCCCGATTTCCCATGTGCCATTTCTGGCTAAAATATTAGAAAGAATTATTTATTATCAATTGGTTGATCACCTTAACTCCAATAATTTATTTGAGATCTACCAATCTGGCTTTAGGCATTATCATGGTGTTCAGACAGCCCTCCTGAAAGTATTTAGTGACATCTCTATTATTACTGTCTCAGGTGGCACTGCAGTTCTTGTCCTCCTTGACCTGTCCGATGCCTTTCACACTATTGACCATGAGATATTGCTGATGCGGCTTGAATATCTTGCTGGACTTAAAGGGGTTGCTCTTAACTGGTTTGGGTCATATCTAATTGGTAGACACTTTTCACTGACTTTAAATTCCTCTTTTTTGTCTACTGCTCCTCTTAAATGTGGTGTCCCTCAGGGATCCATTTTGGGTCCTATTTTATTCTCTATATACCTTCACCATATTGGAGCTATTTTTAGGAAATGTAACATTTCTTTTCACTGCTATGCTGATGATACACAGGTTTATATTCCCATCTGCAACTCTGCAATGAATCAACTGCACAACTGTCTTTTTGAACTAAGATCCTGGATGGCTAATAATTTTCTTGATCTGAATCAAAATAAAATGGAGGTGCTTATAGTGGGTCCATCAGCTAAAGCCCAAATTGGTCTTGGACTTCTCGGCTCTTTCTCTGTCTTTTGCAAACCTCAAGTCCACAATCTTGGTGTTACCTTTGACAGTAACCTCTCTTTTGAGAAACAGATTAATTCCGTAGTCAAGAGTTGCTTTTTCCAGCTTCGTCTTTTAGGTAAGATCACGCCTTTTTTTTATCTTCTAGGGATCTTGAGATAGCTACTCATGCTTTTATCTTTTCTCACCTTGATTACTGTAACTTGCTGCATTCTGGGATTAGCAAATCCCTGATATGCTGGTTACAGTTGGTCCAGAATGCTGCCGCTCACTTTCTGGTTGGGGCAAGAAAGTCTGATTCTGTTTCTCCAATATTAGCTTCTTTACACTGGCTGCCTGTCAGTTTTCGAATAGATTTTAAAATCTTGTTGCTAGTTTTTAAATCTTTACATGGGATTGCTCCTGCCTATTTATCTGAATTGTGTGCTTTACACCAGCCATCTAGAGTGCTTAGATCTTCTGGTCAGTTGTCTCTTGTTGTCCCTTGTAGCAAGTGTAAAACTAAAGGGGACAGGGCTTTTGCAGCTGCTGCTCCTCACCTGTGGAACTCTTTACCTCATTACATAAAAGAGTCGTCTACAATTGAACTGTTCAAAACAAGATTAAAGACTCATTTCTATTCACTTGCTTTCCGTGACCTTCAGTAATACTGATGGTTTCCTCATTGTGATTATGTAATCATACATCTATTTATTTTATTTATGTTCATTTATTTTATTTCTATTAATGTTATTTATGTTAATTGTATGTTTTCTTCTTTTATTGTAAAGCACTTTGGCCACAGCATTCCTATGTTGTTTTAAATGTGCTATATAAATAAATTGACATTGACTGCTCCTTTTGTATCCGGCACTGTCTTGATGACTCATCCCATTACTCAGGGGTTACGAGGTGTGACTTCTTCGCTGAAGAAGCTTTGTAATAGTTTGCACAAAACCAGTACCAAAAACCAAGTCAGAACTTTGTGCTTGGGCCCTCAGAGCTTTCTTTAAACTGCTCGTTTATAGCCAGATATGTATCAAACATACATTGTAGTATTAAAGCAGAAATGTTAATTTAAAAACATTAAGCCTCCTTTTACCTTATTAAATGCTGCCCCATGTTCTTCCAAAAGTGTCTCCCGACCAAAATTCTCTGCTTAGAGATAAGCACCGCATCATGCGCAGACACTGTCAAGGACTTTGGCTCCCTTCACATAATTCATTCATTCACCCATTCAGAATGTATGTTGTAATTTTAACACTGCAGGTATTAACAGCATTTCAGTTAATTCAGTAAGCTGTAGATGGCAAAGACTTTTTCTGCCAAGATCTATACATTTGAATTAGCTGCCTGCTACTGTAAAGGATGCAAGTGGTCTGAGCATTTAAATTCAAGCTCAAGACAAAATGCTTTTATAAAGAGTGTCCTAATCAGAGCTTCTGCACTATACTGTACTGCAAAAGTGTGACAGTACATCACAGGGCCAACTAAGAAACACCAATTAACCTAACATATACCTTCTGGATGTAGGAGGAAAACCCGAGAGTCTGGATAGACAATATGCAAACTCTACCAAGATAGAGACTATGCCAGTATTTGAACCCTTGATTTAAGCGGTGAAGAAGCAGCTTGTCTGCTAGTTAATTCTTTTGAATAAAAAAGTATGGCAGTCATTATGATGAGTAGGTAGCAATAATGCTTCCTCATCCAAGCTGCCATCCCTTTTCACAAAATGAGAGTTTAGAGTGGTTGAGAATGAGTCGGATCTTCTTTCATATGGATGATCTATAGCATGACTTCCAACAACATTTAGACAAATTTTATCTATAGGTGCTCATCAAGGCTGTTTGGCTGTCTGTGGAATCTCCTCCTGTCTGCATTTAGTTAGATGACAGTGAAATTCTTTAACCTAATTAATCTGTAGATACAATTTTAGAAGTGGAACACATTAAGGAACATAAATTAAAGTGGAAATAAAGTTAAATTATATGTATTACTAAGTATATAACACACCCAAAACTTGATACACATGCCCTACCTACCATGTAAAAATGGACCAATATATACAGTATATGTCTTTATTTTTTTCTCTCCTGGTAGTCCAATACAAACCTCCAAAGACAGATCCTGTGCACTGGATGCAAGTGGGTACGGTGGGCTGGCTTTGTTCATGTGCGCGGCCACAGAATTATGTACCCGAAATGCATTCTGGAAATCAGCATTATGGACCAACTGAAGGACAACTGCAATGTCTTCTTGGCTCTGAGAGTCTAGCAGGCTATGCTGGATGTGTTTCAGTGATGCAAGCAGGTCTTCAAGTTCTACAGAAAAAAAGAAATGCAGAGGATCAATACAAGCTAAGGGTATGATTCATCAAGACTCTGAGAACAGCTTAGTCTATGCTGTACTTCTTAAAAGTTATATGCAAAAAAGAAAAAAAAAGAAAAGAAAGAAAGAACATAAAACCAAAACAAGAACATTTTATCTTGATTGTTTTGTAAACTATATTGTAATAGTTTTTCACTGTTAAAAATGTTTTTAAAGATAACAAACAGCATGTTGAAAATAAAGATGGGCGCATTGCTGGTACACAATTTAGCAAGGAATAGTTGAGAACATCACATAAATTTTTAGAACAGCAGACATTCATGGTCAGTCAAGTGGTATGGAGTGTGGTAGTGGTTTTTAATGTTAGTAATGGACAGGAGAAGCATGAAGTGTTGCTATAAATTATATTGGATGGAGATTTGTCAACATGCTAATAGGCAGAAGGCTAGAAAAATCGTAAGTCCCTTTTGAGGAGAGGATGATCAGATTATGTCAATAGTGTTAATGAGATAATCCATGGTACTTTGCTGTAGTGTTCTTTCATCAGCAAACCATGGATAACATATAAATAACTATAAATAACTCCATCAAATTACAAAACCTACCAGGTAAACGTATCACTTTGACAGAGCTTGTTTAAGAACCTGCATATCAGTAATACATGAAATCTCACCTTTAACCAACGCGGTCAAATTGTGAAAGGCCCTGCATAACAAATGAGTAAATTTTGAAGCTCTTGGTGCTGTTTGTGTGCATTTGCAATATTGCACACTAAAGTTAAAGCTGATTTTAGGGGTTGTACACTTTAGCTTTCTGTAGTCTTCAACATTTTCTTTGCCTTTCCAGGTTGTTGTTTCTTTTGGCACACAAAATACAAAATGAAACTAACAGAGATTAAGGTTATTATGTGAAATGGTGACAGAGCATCAAAAATGAGAAAGAAAACAATGCAAAATTAAAATCAGCTTGGTTTATAATTTAAACCACCATAAAGATTTAAATGAATACGGAGGCGCACTGTTGCTTCCATGTAAAAGGAAGTTTGTAGATGGGGTGAAAAATCTACTATCAACTTAAGTTTGTATTCTGATTCTATGACGAAAAGTTGATTTCAACATGGTGTCCCTTGCTAAATTATAGCATATTCAGGGCAGAGCATGTATTTTTCTATATCAAGAGCTGCATTATATTGAAACAGTACTGAATAACAAGTATGTGAAAGTACATCCAGACTGAATCTGCAAGTAATCTGTGTCTTACACAGGAAACACAAGAATGTCTCCAGTAAAATCAGATGTGAACTTGCAAAACATATAGAAAAGGAAAAACATAGTCGCCTAAGGTTTTATTGGTACCTCCTCAAAACGAGACTAGAGGGCATGAACACAAGTGGAACTCTTGATGGTACCGATTTACTAGAGGGCTACGCGGCTCTGTCGTTGATTGCACCAAAGCTGCACATTTAATTCAACTGAAGGCAATCACTTCCACCACCCCTCACCTGACGGTGGAATAAAATTAATGCCGGAGAAGTGGACATGTTCATTATTATTAAATTGTTGTCTTCATAAAATACTGTAGAGTGTCTAACAAAGCAGTAGATAGTATAGCATTTGGTGTTTCTATGTTTAGAAGTGGAGGTCACCTTCATGGTGTGATAGATAGATAGATAGATAGATAGATAGATAGATAGATAGATAGATAGATAGATAGATAGATAGATAGATAGATAGATAGATAGATAGATAGATAGATAGATAGAGAGAGAGAGAGAGAGAGAGAGAGAGAGAGAGAGAGAGAGAGAGAGAGAGAGAGAGAGAGAGAGAGAGAGAGAGAGAGAGAGAGATATTCCTCCCACAGTCCAAAGACATGCAGGTTAGGTACACTGCCGATCCTAAATTGTCCCTAGTGTGTGTGTGTGTGTGTGTGTGTGTCCTGCGGTGGATTGGTGGGTTTGTTCCTGCCTTGTGCCCTGTGCTGGATGGGATTCCCTCCACCTGACCCCCATGATTCTGTGTTAGGATATAGTGGGTTGGAAGATGACTGACTGACTGTACTGTGAGAGCCATTAACTACTCTCACTTACTGGATGCTTGACTAATTCAGTCAAGGGAATACACACATCCCTGAGGTTGGGAGAAGAGGGGGAAAAAAATGAGTACCTGGAAGAAATGGCATGCAGAAACTGAGATAACCTGAAATCTTCCAAACTGTTTTCAACTGAGTTTCCTGATGAATATACTGTTTGACTGCTCATGAATACCAACATCAATATTGTGGCACACAATATTTACTCATCTAACATTGCTAAGCACAATTAACTTTAATCTGCTCATTTTTTTTAATTAAAAATTACCATTTTGAGGTGTTAAAGTTTATATCACAGATGGTGCATACAAGGGTGGGAATATCCAATAGACAGTGGATTAAGCATTAAGGGAAGTGGCAGTTTACTTTAAGTTTAGGCAGACAGACAGATATAAGTTTATTTGTCCCCGGAGGAAATTAGGCTTTTTACAGAATCTCTTGAAATAAATAAATACACAAATAGGTAGATAAGTAAGTAAGTAATCAAATAAATATACAGTGCACACACACTTTGGTCTGAATGACTATAAACCAAGAAAATTAAAAAGAAAGAAAAGTTCTGACTTGGCTGTCGTGCAATTCATTTTTATGATTATTTATTGGGCAGAATTCTTGAATAAAGATATCTTACAAATTTCATTATACATGCAATGCACTTGAATGATAACAAAGTTAACACACTACAGAAGAAAATTCAATGCATAGCGCACAAAAGCCTACTATTTCAAGGAAATCTTGACTGAATATTGATTATAATTTTTAAACACTTTAGGTTACATTCACACTACTATGCTTTCATTTAAAAAAAATTACATTGTTTACAAGAGTATCTCTGCCCACACAAAAATAACCAAAAAACGCATATGATGTAGCCATTTGCCTACTCTGGGCACATGCACATCAGCAGAAACAGGAAGATGAAGTGTCCTCCTTGAATCAATGGTTATGCCGCCAGCCACAGAATTTATGGAGAAATAATGGGACTGCTAAATGATTTGCCTTTTGCATGGTTATGCAGTATTCGAACTGTACAAAACACAATTTACATGTATATAGGTGAGCAACATGACAAATGTATGGGAAAGCAACTGTTCAATGTCCACTTTATTGGAACACTGTTTTCTTCTGAGAAGGGTGACCAATCAGAGAATGAGAAGTTGTAATGAGCAGCATCCAATCAGGAATGGGCCAGGGAATAATCATAAACAAACCAGAGATCAATCAGAGTTTTCATTTTCAAAATTTTACATTTTCACTCATCTAGGCTGCAACACTGAGCCAGCATATAGCGGAGACACAGCAGATAGACAGACAGACAGACAGACAGACAGACAGACAGACACACACACACACACACAGACTCTTTTCCTTTTATTATGGTGGACTTTCCTTTGTTGAAGGCAGTATAAATAGTTATGGACCCATGGGGCAAGTAGTAATTTTGCCACCGCCATGAAAGACTACCTGCTGGTGCGGGGTCTTGATGTCTTCATTTGCACCTGCATTAATATCAACAAACTTCAAAGATCTTCTGAATCTGAACCAGAAGTGCAATATGATGAACATGTGCAGTTCTCCCTTCACACTGTCAGTGGAGCAGCTTTTTACTCAAAAACAAACAGCTGTTCCCATCTCAGTTTCAGACTCAAACCGATATCATTATGTTCAAACAGAATGATGTACCATTAAATGCTCTATCAAAGTGGCCCCAAAAATTATTAGCTCCTTTTTCTTTGCAAATGTTACAAAGAACAAGAAATTCCTCTTCTGATGCTTTAAAAGTATGTGATATCTTAGCATCTCATGCTTTGGGACTTGATTTTTATTTTGAAATACAGTACATTTAAAATGTATAAACTAGTATTTAACTTGAATTACAGAACAAATTAACGATGAACATTGAGGATCAGCAGCATGTTGTCCAGGTTATATTTAGAAATTAAGACATTTAAAAATACACTCATATCAATGATATCTCCACTTATTGGAGAAGCAATGCCCAAGACGTTTAAAAGCTGCATGGTGGAGACAGAGAGTAAGCCTCAATCAACATTAAAAGGTGCCGTGACTCATCAGCTGCCACCATTTCTACAGCCACTGGGGACTTTGCTGACATTTCCAGGACTGCACACACATTTGACCCAAATTTGTATTCAACCAGTAATAAAACAGTTAGCCCATCACATATAGACGATGGAAGATTGTGGGTTCGCTTCCCGGTTCCCCCCTGTGTGGATAGCGCTTTGAGTACTGAGAAAAGTGCTATATAAATGTAATGAATTATTATTATTATGGTTATTATAAAGGTTCAAATCCTGTGACTGCCAGAAGGGATCCTACTCTGCTAGGCCCTTAACCTGAAAATTGCTCCAGAGGAGCTGAACAATGGCTGACCCTGTGCTCTGACCCCAAAAGTCATGTGAAAAGACAATTTCCCCTCAGGGGTTAATAAAGTATACAAAAAAATATCAAATAAAGAATAAGAGTCAGTGAATTCTAATCAGTGGGTGAGGAGACTGGCGCATGTTAAACAGGTAAAAAGCTGTTAGGAAAATGTTTCATAACATTTCCTTACCATAAAGGTTCTACGCAAAGTGAAAACTGTGACTACTCCAAGCAGTGGTCCACAGATTTGCAATTCTGAAGTCTGATGACCAATAAGGCCCATATCTATGCAGATGCCTTTGGCATTCCTGAAGACTACTGTGATTACTTCACTTATTAAATAATAATTGATGTCCGCTGTCGGGTATTCATTGATATAATGTATATGAATGTATACTGCATTATTGGTGATTAATAAATAGTTGAAGATATTGGCTAGCACATTAATAACTCCTTAAGTAAAAAATCCTAATAGGCAAATCGCAAACAATTTTATTCTCAAAGCAGGTTGGTCTTAATGCCTTTCTCTAGTATGTCAAAAATAATGAAAGCCAAATTCTTTTGGGTTTCAATCTCAGCTCCTTAGCCTCCAAGAAATACTTAAGCCGGCCTCAGGCTGCACAACATCAGCATTCTTTTCTGAATTTTCAAAGTTTTTTCCTCATTATAAATGGCTAAAGTGACTCCAAACATGATAGTAGACTGTGACGAGTATGCGACGGTTCATGATTTGTGAGAGCGACAAGCAGCATACTGTTAACTGACATCAATCAATACATCACATCAAGAAAATCTAAAACTGACGATACTCAATAGTGCCAGTACTTAAACTCATACTCTTTTAGACAAAACATTTTAAATACAAGGGCATGTTTAACGTTACAAACAGATCTCACTTTTCACACAAACACAGCTTTTTGCACAGTAAAGCTAAAAAAAAAATAAATGGTTGTATCAACCTTGCCAGTTGAAAAATATTCCTTACCAAATGGCAAAGGCAGTACTTATTATTTTATTGCTTACATGGTGACCTTTCATTTCACACATAACACTTGGCAAATGCAAAAATAAGAAATTTGTCTCACCCTCTGTAGTGGGTCTAACATTCAGACTGATGCAAAATAATTGAGCGGCCAACGTGCATAGCTTCCTTTCAGTAGTCCAGCTTCAGCCATTGATGAAGAAGTTAGTGCTCGAGCACGGGGGAGGGAGCACGAGCTGTCACAAGTAATGAAAGGATCAGAGGTGGGAGTTTTAAGGAAACAGTCTTGTAGTACAGAAAACAAGATTAGGGAAGCTTATCAGAAAGCCAACAACGGCAAGGAAAGGTGCTGAATAAGAGCAGAAAATTTATCATATAGCCAAGGTTCTTGCGTCGCATTAGTCCCAGCAAAATGTAACTGCTCAGCAGTTCAGCTACCCTGAAGCCATGACTCCCACTTACCAGAAAAATGCGCACTGAAGGACACCTAAGACGTTAACAGTAAAAGTGAGGAGATACTGCAGGCCAAGTTCAAGTTAAATTCCCTCTATAAAATCAAATATACTCTGCTTTAAGGCCATGTTAATGAACTCATTAGGATGTTTCATAAAAGAAGAAAAAGTTGGCCCAAAAAAAAAAAAATTGCATTTTTTTTTATTTTTTAAGTGAAGACTAATTAAAAAGTCCCCCAGTTTTAGATAAACAAAGGCTGAAATTCCAAATCAGTAATGAAAATTCCAGCTGAAGCCAAATCTTTGAAATCACTAGGTCTAATTTTAATTATTTCATGTATATTTGTTTTAGTAAAATTGCAGAAGGTCTAAATCAAATCAATTTAACATTAATGATTTTCAATGAAATTGAACTAACTAACTCCAAGTCGAAAAAATATCACTTTATTATCTAAGTTAGTCTTTTCAAAGAAGACATATAAAAAAAAATGAAAATAGTTGCTTTATATACTTCATGCCTGACATGGAATACAGATTCAAACCATTTATTAAGCTTAACTTGTTTAAAAGAATACTCCACCCAAAAATAATATTTTTTATTTCTATACTACTTTTCAGGGTGGCGCAGTGGCAGCGGTGCGGCCTCGCAGTAAGGAGACCTGGGTTCGCTTCCCAGGTCCTCCCTACGTGCAGTTTGCATGTTCTCCCCGTGTCTGTCTGGGTTTCCTCCTACAGTCCAAAGACATGCAGGTTAGGTGCATTGGCGATCCTAAATTGTCCCTAGTGTGTGCTTGGTGTGAGTGTGTGTGCCCTGCCCAGGGTTTGTTCCTGCCTTGCGCCCTATGTTGGCAGGGATTGGCTCCAGCAGACCCCGTGACCCTGTAGTTAGGATATAGCAGGTTGGATAATGGATGGATGGATACTACTTTTCCTATGTAGCTTGTAGTGATTGAGGAGAAATATTTTTAATCACCTTATGTTACTCATGTCGCGTAATCCACTTGTCATCTGGTCGTATACTCACAATGTCCACATGTATCTTTATTACTAAAATTTTGTTTAATAAACTACTTCCTGTGAACGAAAACTGAATGCGCTGAAACACGAATAAGCATCTGAATCACAGACTCTCCTACTGTCGTTACGTTTATGTTTATAGCCATAGCTGGAATACTTTGGGATTATTTAGCAGCAGTCTGCGAAACTGAACCTCTGCTTGTTGGATTATCGTAGTTATGCCCAGGTATGAGGCAGATCATTTTACTGTGAATGTTTTCACTAGCTTTTCTTTAACCTTTAATCTTTAAGTGTACGTATCTCTTAATGCATTTTGGAATGCTGATATCACATGATGCACAATGTTAGCCAATGATTAAACTGTTACTAGGTGGGACTCATGACCAGTGAATGAGGGGGAGGAGGCAGGTCTTCAATCCAAATGCTTGGTCACAGCTGAGCATGTTCCATTTTCATGTACAAGAGAATTTTTGTAAAGTGGTTTATTTAACAATATTTTACTAAAGAAATACAAGTGTTTGGGTGACTATGAGCATACAACTGTCTTGACTTTACAAGTGGGCTCTGCTACTGTATATAAGTAACGTGAGGTTTTTTCACTGTCAGTTTTGACATTGGTTGTTGCTATCCAAGTCAGGCTTCTTCTACTTTGAAGTGGCAATGTTCCAAGCTCCCAAAGCCAGTTTCCACTGCCAGGATCTAGTCCACTTAGGTCTTTCCCACCTATGCCAGCCACGCAGCTGCCATCCCACTAGACCTTCACCCTTCATCCCCCAGGTAGTGACGAAAATAACTCCCCAGCAAACATCACTTAAAGAGTGGGTCCTAGTAACCCTATCCCAGGAAGGCTAAACATTTTTCCAATTTGTAACATCATGAGGGTGACCATGATCCTAACTGGAGCACAAAGCTCCAGACTACCCAGCATGCCTAACGTGCACAAGCCCCACCACCACAGTAAGGTGACAGTGCAGTATAGAGCTGTTTAGAATCAGCAGAGAATATTTAACACCAAGACAGGTTAAATACAGTATGTAACAAAAAGTCCAAGTGCACAAGCTTCTATGTCATATTTTATTTTTTGCACAAGTTAATTCAGGATTTACTTTTCTCTCTTTATGATAATGATGATAATATACTTTTTCACCATACATAATTTCTTGTGTTAGGATTTTGTCAACTTTCTCTCTAGAACCACAGAGGAAGAAAGAAACTTTTCTGGCGTCAGAGAGCAGAGTCAGCTACTTTGTACAGTGCCCCTGGAGCAAGGGCAGGTTAATGGCCATGCTAAAAGTCCCAAAGTAGAAGCTTTCCTTTTGGCACTGCCAAGATAATCTTTTGCATAAAAGGCACAATAAGAATGAATATTTGTGGTAGTTACGTTCTTGCCAGCTTTGCAAGGTGGTTTGAGGTAGTGCCACATATACATGTAGTGTGCACATTGATAATGCAGGACTTGATAAAGTCAAGCTTCCCCACTGCACTCTCCTCCCCAATGGCCATTTTGGTCCATCTGAAACACTGACTGGTTGGCCTTTATAAATTCCCAGTTTTGATTTTAAAGATTTATTTCAATTAAAGTAGATCTACCCACCCATTTCCTGAAGTACTGGAAAGTAATTTTTGACATATTCTGTGTTTTTGACTGCTTAGGTGCTATCCAAGACCATTCTTAAACTGAGATAGTTTTTATTTGCAACTGAATATATACTGGACACTAAAGTACTAAGGGTTTGTCAACTTTCACTAAAAAGTGAAACAACACACAAATTATAGACCTATTACTGACCGTAGCTTTATTGAAACATCCTACCAACGTCAGCAATGTGGTACTGAAAAATTTAAGTTAAACTACAGCCAGTGCCAAAAATTAGACAGGTCACATTCTCAAATCATTCAATGTTCACAAGTTACAAGCAACGGTTTCAGTGCATAACGCATAATCCACATTTTCTAATCTCTATCTTTTTTTGATGCCTGGGTCAGGAATTACAAAGAGGTTACTTGTGATCAGACTTTCAAAAAAAATTTTTTTTTCTCTATACAGAGCTGCAGATCCAGTCATCTGTGGGGAGTTAATGAAGCCTGTAGCCGCTGACCAAAAGCTCTTCTCAACAAAATATAGGTCACCACCATTAAATTGCCTTGGAAAATGCTCAGTAAGTCTTTTCTTTTACAGTTCTTGGCAAAAGAGGTGCAAAATAATGAGCTATCCAGAGTTTATGCATTTTGGCTGTCATAGGCCTCAGAGCGATAATTCTTTAAAGACCAATAAGTTTACAACTCTCACGATCCCACCATTCACTATACACTTTATATACAAAATCCAAACACATGTGCCTGACTATCATTACATTCAAGGATTTAAAAGAGTTTAGTTAAACACACTCTATCCAATATATAAATTTTGTTAACAATAAAATATGGCACATGTATTCACATATGAATAATAAACTGAACGGTTTATTAATAGGTGTTTGTCAGCCAATACATATTCACCCAAATCGACCTGCAGCAGTTACTCTTTAGATTGCCAATAAGCTCAGACAACAAGAGCTAACTTCTAGATGTTTTTGTGTTTTCACAGTTTCAATGAAGCCCAAGGCTCAGTTTTAGCAGACAGATGGAGGGAAACATTATTTACACTTTGATTACATCAAGTACAAGCAATACTGTCATACAAAGTATAAAAAGAATTTTTGTTGGGTTTATTTTTTATCTACTTGTTTAAGAATTATGTTTTTTTCTCTGCATTAGTTCACACTGTGACTGAAGCATGCCAATGTGATGATATTCAACCATATGCTACTGCTTTTCATTATGGATCACAGTTTCCAATTAACACTGAATACTGACAGTAAATGAGTGCATTAATTATTAATTAAGTAGACTTATGACTGCGTTTTAGACAAAAAGCAACTATTGCCCCCCCCCCCCCCCCCCCAAAAACAAAAGACAACTAAAATGAATAAGAAAAGTCAAGCAGTACTTTAATATCTGTGTGACAACCTAATCCTCAAAGGTCTGATCCATTTTTTAGCGTTTTGCACTGTTTATGCAATCTGCCTGTTGTAATTTTCAGAAATGATTAGTAGCATCATATATGCATTACAGTTTAGTAAAAGAAAGAACCAGTATAAATAACCAAACATTGGTTAAATGCCTTTCAAATTTTGACTGAACCAATAGTTTTGGGTATATAGCAAAGACAAGCTATTATATTTTCCAATATCACTCAACATTATTCAATCACACTCAATGCATTATTCACGTATTTCTTATATCAGGAAATTGTAAAGTTATTCACATGTCACACTGTTCAAAAACAGTTACTGTCCAGAAAGAGACAAAGTGGCATATTACATTCTTTGCATACATCTGAAAGTACAATGTATATAATGCAGCAACGAGGAATAAGGAACGTGGATGTTTTGGACCTCACAAACAGAAGAGAAGCTCATCTGCCTGATGTCTCATATTTTTCATACCACGACAGATTAAAAAAAAGTAATAAAAGGACAGAGATTGTTGTCCGAACAAACTGAAGCTATTAATCCTTCGTACTGCGCTGGCTCCATCAGGCAGTGTGCTATTGGCTGTCAGAAAAATGGGCAAACACAATGGCACTGGAAGCTCAGCTTTCAGTCAGTAAAGCAGACACTAGTAGTTGTTTAAACTGATATGATTCAGTGATAAGATCAGTGGCCGTTAAATCTGACAAACCCCATTACAAGAAGTGTCTTGATATGTTCATTGCATTAAAGAGGGTAAAGAAAAATACAGTATTTGCATGACAACACCGGAACGAGTGCCAGTCTATTTCCTTCCCTGTGTCCAATGATGCTGATATCAGGAACAACTACAGTCCTTTGTTTTTACGGTTTTTAATTGATCCTGTTATAAAGATCAAGTTGTTTTTATTTTATTTTTTTCATCCATTCATGCATTTTCTCAACACACTTAAGTCCAGTACAAGGTTGCAAGGGGCTTCAACAAGTACAAATTAGGGCGCCATTCCATCTGTGGGCACACTTATCATAATAACACCCGTATTCACTCACATAAAACTTTCCTCACCAAAGCAGTGAAAAAGTTCCACAAGTTAAAATAAAATAAACAAAAACTACCATTCACAGAAAGCACTTGAATTTGGTACATACAGTACTTAACAATACAATCTAAACTGCACCACCACAGTTTAACACTTTGTGCCAAAGGAGCCACGTCAGCACATTAATTGATTAATGGTGGGGGTGAGAGGGGGGCCAGTGAAACTGTAATCTGAGCAAGTCTGAAGTAAGTTCTGCTGCCAATGTTTTACTTCACTGTGCCAACTGTAGAAACTTGTGAACCAATAATTGAGTACAAACTCTTTTTAACAAAGAGCTGAAGCAGCAGTCTAATATAATATTCTCAAACCCACTTAATCTGAATCAGGGTTGGGGGACCAAAGCCTATCTGGGTAGCATTAGTTATAAGGCAGGAAACAGCTGTGTCCATTGCAGGGAAACTATGATGTAAAATATGTGGGCATACATTTGTGCTAGTAATGTGAATAAAAACATTTAAATGACTAGAAGATTACAAGATGAAAACAATTTATATATATATATATATATATATATATATATATATATATATATATATATATATACATACACATATACTAGCAAAATACCCACGCTTCGCAGCGGAGAAGTAGTGTGTTAAAGAGGTTATGTAAACATATATATACATATACATATATACATATATATATATATATATATATACACATACAGTATCTACATATATACATACACACATATATATATATATATATATATATATATATATATATATATATATATATACATATACACATCCACATATACATACAGTATATATACAATTTTCATATCTACATATATATACATATGTACATATATATATACACACATATATATACATATCCACATATATATACACATATATACATATCCACATATATATATATACACATATATACATATCCACACATATATATATATATACACATATATACATATCCACACATATATATATATATACACATATATACATATCCACATATATATATATACAGTGGAACCTCTAGATACGAGTTTAATTCGTTCCAGCACTGAGCTTGTATAGCGAATTTCTCGTATCTAGAACAAACTTCCCCATTGAAAATAATGGAAATCCAGTTAATCCGTTCCGCACCCCAAATATATTAACATAAAAATCAATTTTCCTAACAAATAACACATAAATTATATATACTGTAGTCTACCTTTAATAAATAACACTGGTAAATAATATAACTGATTATTAAAGAATCAAAACAGGTGTCCAAAGTGCAGTAGAGCATTCAATAAATGTTTAAATAAATAATCCTTAAAACAGTTGTGAAGTGGAGGTTTAAAATACACAAGAATAACAATCCTTTAACACGAGGTTAAAACGTCAAAAGGATGCAGTCTTTAAAAAACAGACGACAATCCCCGGTGCGTCTTCTCTGTTAGCGTTTCACCTGCGGGCTCTGCAACAGGCGAGACACTCTTAATGCAGCTGACCTTCTCTACACCGTCCTGCTTCAGCTGTTTGGCTCGCCTGTTCAGCTCACTGTTCAGCTACACGCGAGCCTGCTCTCCTTCCTGCCCGCCCGCCCGCCTGCCTGCCTGCGCGCGCGCGCTCTCTCTCTTCTCTCCTCTCCTCTCCTCTCCTCTCCTCTCACTTCTTCTCCCCCTTAACCGGCTCGCGCTTCTCTATATATGCGGGGAGGACATGGCAGCTGCAGCCCATCAGCCACAGGAACAATCATGGATGTGGGCAGTTTCCCACCTGTGCACTTAAGTGAGAAACGCAGACACCGCAGATCGCGGCTCGCAACTGCTACCACGCCCCCCAGGCTATACCCACAGCCTGGCTCGTGGCTCGTTACGCGAGCCAATGCTCGCATTTAGAACAGAAATTTTTGCTCATACTTTCCTCGTATTTTGAATTTCTCGTATACAGAGGTGATCGTATCTCGAGGCTCCACTGTATATATATATATATACACATATATACATATCCACAGATTGCTAAAATATAAAGTGCAATATAAATAAAATTTATTATTATTATTATATATATATATATATATATATATATATATATATATATATATATATATATATATATATATATAAATATAGACATACATATATACATACATACATACATTCATATCTATATCTATATATATATATAGCCAAATTCCGTGAAGTACTGCTTTTAAATTTTAATTAAGAAGAAAAGAAAACCTTTTTAAATTGAGGGAAAATATACCAATAACAATTTGTTAAGGATCTGTTTTTTTGTGAAGCTGCCTTTACACAGCCTGTCCGCTGTTTTATAAACGAACTCCATATAAGGCCGTCCTTTCTCCTTGCTTAGCGGTTCTGTATTGTTTTATTGTTCGTTTATTACGATTGTTATAGTTATTGTGTAGGTATTTGAGACTCACTTTTCTGTTCAGGTACGCATTTCCTTTATGTAATCCGCGGATTCTCCGCTATTTTTTGTTCGTTTATTACGATTATAGTTATTTATTGATTCCCTTGTTTAGCTGACTGCCTGCTCATATAAGGCGCTCTGCTGTTTTTTTGTGAAGCAGTCTTTACACAGCTTCTCTGTTGTTTTATAAACGAACACCATATAAGGCCATCCTTTTTCCATGCTTCGCCAAGGAAGCAGCCTTTTTATTTAATCCACGGGTTCTCCGCTGTTTTATTGTTTGTTTATTAAGATTGTTATAGTTTTCTTTGTATACCACGTTGTCAGTTCAGCACTCCGGTTGTAATATGACCAAGTTGTGCAAGCTTACTGTGCTCTCTTGTGTGATGTTGCGATGTCCACGGCTTTATTTAATGTTAGCTAAGACCCGGCACTTAAAAGTTTCTCACTACAGCAATTTTAACTCTGTTACAAAGTGATCCAAAGTCTCGTTTATACCTCGTGTCTTCTCATTAAACTTGTATGTCGCGAATATGGTATTGCAAACGGCAGCGGGAGCGTTCCTATAAACTTAATTTAAACTACGGTTTACACCGTGCTTTGTTTCCGCAGTAGCTGCACTTATGAATATGCTTGTATGCGTCACTCGCTCGCATCTTATTGTTTCGCTGCCTTCTCAATTGTGTAATGAGTGATCACTCATGCTGCGTTCAGTCACTTCACGTGAGCCGCTCTCTTGTGTGATGTTGCGATGTCCACGGCTGTATTTAATGTTAGCTAAGACCTGGCACTTAAAAGTTTCTCGCTACAGCAATTTTAACTCTGTTACAAAGTGATCCAAAGTCTCGTTTATACTTTTGTCTTCTCATTAAACTTGTATGTCGCAAATATGGTACAGCAAACGGCAGCGGGAGCGTTTCTATAAACTTAATTTAAACTTACGGCTTCTATGATGTTTGCGATGTCCACGGCTTTATTTAATGTTAGCTAAGACCCGGCACTTAAAAGTTTCTCGCTACAGCAATTTTAACTCCGTTACAAAGTGATCCAAAGTCTCGTTTATACCTCGTGTCTTCTCATTAAACTTGTATGTCGCGAATATGGTATTGCAAACAGCAGCGGGAGCGTTTCTATATACTTAATTTAAACTTACAGTTTACACCATGCTTTCTTTCCGCAGTAGCTGCACTTATGAATATGCGTCACTCGCTCGCTTCTTATTGTTTCGCTGCCTTCTCAATTGTGTAATGAATGTTTTCTTCAGTGCTCTTTGGGGCTCTTCCTTGTTTTCTACGTACTGCGTTCACAGTCAGTTCACGTGATTACGTGGGAGGCGTGATGACGCGATACGCAACTCCGCCTCCCAAGGCCATCGAGCTGCAGTCTATTACAGTATATGGACAAAAAAGAGGTTCCAGTTATGACCATTACGCGTAGAATTTCGAAATGAAACCTGCCTAACTTTTGTAAGTAAGCTGTAAGGAATGAGCCTGCCAAATTTCAGCCTTCCACCTACACAGGAAGTTGGACAATTAGTGATGAGTGAGTCAGTCAGTCAGTCAGTCAGTGAGTGAGGGCTTTGCCTTTTATTAGTATATAAATATATATATATATATATATATATATATATATATATATATATATATAGATAGATAGATAGATAGATAGATAGATAGATAGATAGATAGATAGATAGATAGATAGATAGATAGATAGATAGATAGATAGATAGATAGATAGATAGATAGATAGATAGATAGATAGATAGATAGATAGATAGATAGATAAAGAAATCCTCTACAACTGACTCTGAAAGTACGGCTCACAATGATTTCACCAATCCTACACGGGGCTAGTTATTTTTTAAATCACTGAACAGCACTTATCTGTCCCAGACTTGAAGGAGGATGGATGTATCAGCATTAGCACTAACCTGTAGAATGTCCACAGAGTGGTAGGTTGGCCTAGATCAGTGTTTGCCAAATGGGACTATGTGGCAGTCTCTCAGGGAGCTCCTGATAAGGTGTTTGAAACAAACAATTATTCATATTAAGAAACAGTTAGGAAACATGCAGTAAGTCCCTATAAAGTTAACTGTGCAGATATTAAAAAAAATTGAAAAAGCAGCTCAGTAAACTTTGTTCCAGATACATAGTTGAGAAAATACCAACCCAACTGGCAGCATTATTAAGATGAACCATATTCCATTGTTCCACTGTTCCGCCAGTGGCACATCATTCACCGATGGACTGATGTAAAGAAAATGAGGAAAGCAGGAGAACAGTCAGAATAGCATCAGTTTAAAGAAAATGATGTACTTTTCAAATTTACATCCACAAGCTCACATCATCCACAGCCTTTGTCTTTCTTTAGGAAAGAGCGTTACCCAGAGGTACCTAAACACTAAGCATGGATACCCTGTTGGCAAACTGCCCAATTTTTCTCAAGAGAAAGCTTTCTGAATTAATATCCACCCAGGCAACAATGGGAATGGCTCCCACAATATCAGCCAAAGAACTTCAGGAATCTTATGCTATTCCCCAGCTCGTAGATAAAAAGCCATTCATAATTGTTGAATGTTTCATTCTTCCCACCACTGTAGCAGCAGCACAGAAGATGCTGGATAAAAAGCAGCAGACACACTAAAACTGATTCTTGGTCAAATGACACCCTTTCATGTAGAAAAGAAGATTTGGGAACAAATCATTGTTCAACAGGTTGTAGAGAAGTTTAAGCTGGTGAAACTTTTTCACTCCAGCCCGGTGAACCCATTGACATCAGCAGACAGGACAAGCTCATATAGGACCAGTTATAATAGAGATATTTGCGAACATGTGTTTTCTTGTAAGATATCTGAATGAAATAAAACTGGAAAAGAAATCTTCAGTGTTATTTTCCCTCTGAAATGGAGTTTATTGCTATGTATAAATGCAGTTGCTTCAATGACAGGACGAGTAAGAGGACTAATGGCACGGGTTAGAGCAGCATGATACATAGGAAGCATTAGCCACCAAGAAAATCAGTACTGTATTGCACTTAGTACTGAACAATGGCATTAAAGTTGTAAACTTCACAGAGTCAACGGCACTTCATGCTCAGCTCTTTGGCAAGCTATGTAAAAAATAAAGGAATCCTAACACACACAGCGACTACTATACCCTAGGTGCACTGAGTCGATTGTTCGAGCTGTAATCTGAAATTTTGTACAATCATGGATTTCTTTCTGAATTTAAGACACTAATTGGTTCTTACATTTGGCCTATCTTGATAACAAATCTTAAAATATGTTTAATATTTGCCCCTGGAAGGCAATGATGCAAACATTCTGAACATGTAGGACAAAACAGGTGTGCTTCAAAAGAAAAGGGTCCAGTGAAAATGTGATTTCATGTTGTTTCCTGTGCTGGATGCCTATCTTTCAAATGATGATATGGAGAGAAATTCAGTGAAAACAATAACTGACATGCATTAGTCAAGCTAGTGTTCCGATTTTAAGGTTCACTTCCCTAACATCTACTACATAATAAAATGCAAAGGTTCCTCAGAGCAATCTGACTGGTCAGTTTGGCTTTGGTGATGTGATCAGAAGAGGAAATGTGAATGTGAGATACACGAGAAGCCATACTGAAAGTCACCTTCAAAGATGAGAAGTATAAAAAGGACAGGAAGCAAGAGACACCTCAAAAATAGCGTACTCTGAGAAGCAGGCATTACAAGGACACACTCAAGAAGGGGAGCGCTGGTCAAGCGAGGTTCAGAAACACAAGGATATGAAGAAGGAAAGGAGCTAAAAGTACACATAGAGATAGATAGGCTAGAGATAACAAATATTTTAAAATGTATTCTGTTACCTGCCTTTGAAAGGTAACATCAATCAGTTGATGATAACTCTGCTCAGTCATAGATTGGATAAGAAATCAATTTCTCCTCTCTGAGCATAACAGAAACAAACCTCCTACCTATCTTCAGGAAAAATGAAAGGCCCACTCTCGCACAGTTTTGTAAAGTGCGAAGGAGGAGCACGGGGATATAGGAAAGCTTGCTTTGGAACAGCGTCTACGTTTGGCATCTACATACCTGTTTGAGAACTTACTTTCCATAGTGGCACAGGTCAAGACAAAGCAGAGAAACACTACAGCCAGAAAAAAGCTCTAGTAACAGCAGTTGCATCTCTTCCTGCCAAGCTGAAAAAGGTTAGCAGTGCTCAACAATGCCAAGAATCTCATTAAATTCAAGGGAGGCCCACCAAATTACCAAAAGAAATTAAAAAGGCAGGCTCAGTTATGAAACACACTCTAGACCCCCTGGAGGTAGTAAAGGAGGACAAAATGAAGACAAAACTGAGTGCCATTATAAACAATGCCATACATCTTCTCTCTGAGACACTAACACTGAGCACTTTCAGCCAATGAATTATTCAGCAGAAGTGTGTCAAGAAACGCGCCTGGGGCACCTTTATAGTAAGAGCGATATGTCTGCATAATGTCTCGCTCGGAGTGTGACAGTCAGAAGTTTTCTTTTCTTTTTCTGTAGTCATTCTGGTGTGTGTTCAGACCATAGCGTGTGTGTATATCTATTATATAGTGCCATATCTATCTGCAAATTGTCCATACTTGGACTAGCACATTTTTAACATATCTAAGTACAATAAATGTACAGTATTAAATAAAAAGAGAACTTGCTCCATGAATAAGGAGTATTTGGTTAAAAGGCTTTTCAAAGGGGAGTATACAATACAAAAAATGTTTAGGATCACTAGTCTAAGTCAAAGATTTTGGCAAGTCTTCTCCTAATGATCATGGACCTCATCTTGTATTGCCAGGATTAGAGTAAATAAAAAATATATTAATGATAAAGTTGAAATAAATGTGTCTAAATATTGCATGGTGTGGGCGGCACGGTGGCGCAGTGGGTAGCGCTGCTGCCTCGCAGTTGAGAGATATGGGGACCTGGGTTCGCTTCCCGGGTCCTCCCTGCGTGGAGTTTGCATGTTCTCCCCGTGTCTGCGTGGGTTTCCTCCGGGCGCTCCGGTTTCCTCCCACAGTCCAAAGGCATGCTGGTTAGGTGGATTGGCGATTCTAAATTGGCCCTAGTGTGTGCTTGGTGTGTGGGTGTGTTTGTGTGCGTCCTGCGGTGGGTTGGCACCCTGCCCAGGATTGGTTCCTGCCTTGTGCCCTGTGTTGGCTGGGATTAGCTCCAGCAGACCCCCGTGACCCTCTGTTCGGATTCAGCGGGTTAGGAAATGGATGGATGGATGGATTGCATGGTGTTGCTGCTTGGCAGCATTGTGCTTTTATCTTTGTTTAATATTTTTTGTTTTAATTTAGCTGTCATGTATCTAAAATATGTACTGCACATTATTTAAAAATAAACTTAATTGAAGATACCATATATATGACATGTACAGAATAACCCTGAACACAGTATGACTTCTTCAAATGTAACTCTGGATATATCACATCCTATATGTGATCATGAAAATTCAAACATTAAGGTTATGATAGGCATGTAGTGCTGAAAGCATCTCACACTTCTGAAGTGGAAGACGCTTTGTTACAAAGACAGAGAAGACAGGCCACAACAGCTGCCAACACAGTGTCAATGATGGCTAACAATCCAGGGCCATTGCAGAACTTACTGTAGACCTACAGGTGATATTAAATAAACTGTAAAACTACTCCCAAAGCTCCCTGCATCTTTGCTGCTGCTGTGAAACATGCAGGCAAGACAGGCCTCAATGACTGTTGCCATGTATAGCATTAAACAACGCAAAAGATTGAACAGTCTCCTCTGCTTAAAGTTACCAAAGGATGATCCCAATGAAGTGACTACTGTAGTTCATAGACATCTGTAAAATTCTGGGTTTATCTTGACTGAACCTTGCTTCCACAATAATGTAAACTTAAATAATACCTTTCAAGAAATGAAAACAGATTTAGCTGATTTTATAAATTCCTCAGACATTCAATGAAACATTAAAAAGGTTTAGAGAGTCTACAATTACACTTTACTTACAACAAACTGATGTTCATTTGGCCACAATATGTGTTTCAATCAATGATATGTGCATGCAGCATACTGGAAATATATAAACGAATTGTGCGTGTGTGTGTTTGTGTACTGCACAAACATTAACACACACCTTCATTTTTTAACCTGCAATGTACAAAAACAAACAGCTGAGTAGTCAACAAGGTACTCATAAAATATTCAAAATTACTAAATAAAAAAAATGAATTTATTCTTGTTAAGAGGGAGATGTAGTGAATGGTTAGTTGAATTTACTCTTGACTTCCTGACTTTTGAAATGGCTGCACGTACATGCACACACAAAACCACGAATAAGGTGAATAATATGCCTTCTTCAAAATCCATGTCTGCAAGTGCACTTCTGGAGTTCTCCTTTGGCAAAACACTCCAGTGTCATTAAACTGCATAGAAAACAGTTAAATGGCATCATTGGCCACTGTGAATCCAAAAAGAAGCCTGAAGCATGTGATCATTTTGTTGTGTTTTATAAATACATTAAGCTTTTTATGTGCTGTGAAGTAAATAACTTTCATCCCCTGTCACACACATGTGCATGGGAGGCAGCTAAAGGGCTTGAATGAGGGTAATTCCGAGCCAGACCGGGATGTAGCAGAGTGCACCGACTCTTTTTCTCACTTTTCTATGGAACGTTTATGGGAAATTCCACCTGGTCCTGATGAAATCAAGTCTGCTTCCGACCCCTTTGACATTACTTTCGGATCTGAGCCTATGGATGAAGACCCTTCTGGGTCCAGCCCCTCTGATGTAATTTCTGGGCCCGAACCTTTGGATGAAGACCTTTCCGGTTCCGACCACCCCTGATGTAATTTCCTATATTGTCCTTTAAAAGCCGCCACCTTTCCCCTATTCCCCCGAGTTCTACCGCATACCGCTTAGAATTAAGGCCAAAAAGTTCTATCTTGGTCTCATCAGACCAGAGAATCTTATTTCTCACCATCTCAGAGTCCTCCAGGTGTCTTTTACTGTGTCTTGCACTGAGGTATGTGTGGAGACAACCACGCACTGCTCATCACTTGTCCAATACAGTCCCCACAGTGAAGCATGGCGGTGGCAGCATCATGCTGTGGGGGTGTTTTTCAGCTGCAGGGACAGGACGACTGGTTGCAATCGAGGGAAAGATGAATGCGGCCAAGTACAGGGATATCCTGGACAAAAACCTTCTCCAGAGTGCTAAGGACCTCAGACTGGGCCGAGGGTTTACCTTCCAACAAGACAATGACCCTAAGCACACAGCTAAAATAACGAAGGAGTGGCTTCACAACAACTCTGTGACTGTTCTTGAATGGCCCAGCCAGAGCCCTGACTTAAACCCAATTGAGCATCTCTGGAGAGACCTAAAAATGGCTGTCCACCAACGTTTACCATCCAACCTGACAGAACTGGAGAGGATCTGCAAGGAGGAATGGCAGAGGATCCCCAAATCCAGGTGTGAAAAACTTGTTGCATCTTTCCCAAGAAGACTCATGGCTGTATTAGCTCAAAAGGGTGCTTCTACTAAATACTGAGCAAAGGGTCTGAATACTTAGGACCATGTGATATTTCAGTTTTTCTTTTTTAATAAATCTGCAACAATTTCAAAAATTCTTTTTTTTTGTCTGTCAATATGGGGTACTGTGTGTACATTAATGAGGGAAAAAATTAATTTAAATGATTTTAGCAAATGGCTGCAATATGACAAAGAGTGAAAAATTGAAGGGGGTCTGAATACTTTCCGTACCCACTGTATATCACATGCAATATGCTTGCAAAGCTAAATAAAATAGTTAAACCATTGCTAGGAACTTTACATGAAAAAAAATGACAAACCTTGTTTCGACTGATTAAGGTCTTGTTATTTCATCTGGAACAAAATATAAAACTCCTTTAGTAAGTAAAAACTGTCAGTGGAAAATGCATGAACTTAGCATCAATTGCTTTTCTTCTTCTTCTCTTGGCTTTTCCTGTTAGGGTTCACTACAATGGATCATCTCTTTCCATTTCTTCCTGTACTCTGCATCTTGCTCCGGTATAGCCATCACCTTCATGTCCTTTCTCACCACATCCATAAAGCTCTTCTTAGGCCTTCCTCTTGCCTGGCAGCTCATCCTTAGCATTTTTCTCCCAATATACCCAGCATCTCTCCTCTGCACATGCCCAAACGAACACAATCTCACCTCTGACTTTGTCTTCAAACCATCCAACCTGAGCTGACTCTCTAATGTACTCATTTCTAATCCTATCCAATCTTATCACACCCAATGCAATTCTTAGCATCTTCAACTCTGCCACCTCTAGCTCTGTCTCCTGCTTTCTGATCAGTGCCACCGACTCCAACCCTGCCTGCACTCTCTTTTTCACCTCTCTTCCACAATCCCCATTACTCTGTACTGTTGATCCCAAGTATTTAAACTCATCCACCTTCACCAACTCTACTCCCTGCATCCTCACCATTCCACTGACCTCCCTCTCATTTACACACATGTATTCTGTCTTGTTCCTACTGACCTTCATTCCTCTCCTCTCTAGAGCATATCTCCCCTCTCCAGGGTCTACTCAACCTGCTCCCTACTATCGCTACAGATCACAATGTCATCAGCAAACATCATAGTCCACGGGGACTCCTGTCTAATCTCGTCTGTCAACCTGTCAAATGAATACTATAACAAATTAACAATCCCCCCTCAAATAAGCACCAGAATTACTAAAAAGAAAGAAAACTAGGTGCAGATAAAATGAGCTGTCTCTGTCATTGCCAGGCATTGTAAAGGCATCTCTTGTCAAGAACTGTCTGGTAAGAACTTCTCAGAGTGGATACAATGGTTGGGTTTGGGAGGAGAAACTCCCCATTTCACTTAAAATGGATTTTGGTGGAAGAAGTAGTGTAAAGGAAAGGAGCAGTTGTCCACAACTCTTCATCAATAAGAAAACTGTCATTTTAGCAGACAATTTATCCTACACCTTGGCTTTAACAAGTAAAACATCAAAAAACATTTACAAGCCCAAATGTTCTTTTTCAGTAGTAAATCAGCTGTAGTGTGGATTGCATTTAAACAATTCTCTTGCAATGTTGAAGGTACAGTAAGTGCCAGGAACTGCAAAGCAACTCTGTTTAATTCTGTTTACCTTATAGGGAAGCATTTCTACCCTGATGTTTAGTGAACTTCTCCAGGATGTGAAGCAATGTTTTGATATCGGTTGCTGTGTAAAACACCTTGTCAACACACATTTTCAGGCTTTATATATACTACAGTGATAGTGTCAATGCCATATGTTCCTCATGCAAGAGGTAACAGATAAGAGAATGAGAGACGTATGGGTAGTTTTAACAAGCTGCAAACAACATCATGAAAGAATTCTTTAATTTTATGTAGCTGTCTGTTGCTCAAATCTTTTTTTTTTTTATACTCCTCCTTTCTTTCAAGCTTGTTTATGTACATAAAGCAATAACACATGAAATCGTTTGAAGTGTCACATGACCTTTGATAACTTCTGTTCTGCTGAGTCCAGTTCTTGAATGCCGGGTAAAAGGAAGTGACAAAGTTGGAGGTGCTGGTGCAGCTCTCCTAACAGGTTGTCCTGATCCATATAAAAGTGATGTGCTTTTGTTTGCATGTTTGACTACTGATCGGTGTATGTAGGAAGTATGAATTGGCAATAAATACTGCATACCTGTTTATAATGTGCAAACACCAAGTTTGGGAACCTGTAGTTTAAAAAACATGAGGGCAATGTGAACTGTATTAATGTCCCAGTTGCCAACTCTCTGTGCTAATGTGATGACAGTTTGACATTGTTAAATGGTGTCAGCATTTCCAATAATGACAGACGAAACACAAAAAAAACTTTAAAGCTAAGAATAGCACTGAAGAATAACATTATATCCAACTAAAACATATTTAGAGACTCCATGCCAAGACACAATGAACTGTTCTAGTGACTCCAGTATAAACGAGTATGTGTGAGTGTGTGTATATGTATGGGTATATATACTGTATACACAGAAGTAACATATGCTATATATTGCTACTTTTGCTCTGGCTGTTGTACCCATATAAGACATGTTGAAATCCAAGTTTGCACTGCACCATCTACTGCAGTGTTCCTCAACCACTGGGTGGGTTGTAGGCTGCTGCCAGTGGGTTGCCAATTGCAATGGTTTATATTGGTAGTGAGTTGCAGAGTGTTATGGCCAACGATGGTCATCAATATCCCTTCCACTGTAACAATTGTGCTTGATTCACCAACAAGAAAAGCTCTGATGATTAAGCTCGATTAACCAAGGGGAACCCACTTCCATCACTTTTTCCACAGAGGGTATCTTTCAGGGTTCCCAAGAGACAGAAAGAGGAAGCAAGATCTGGGGTCTCATTCAAAAAACTTGAATTGATTTCATTGTGAAAATATGCATATATCAAAAAAAAAATGTAAAATGCATAAACAAAAAAAAAAGTCAGGCTTCAAAATACTGGAGTACACTCATTTGTATGCAATTTATCCATTATAAATAACAACAATCTTGTAAATGGTCATCAATACTAGGGATTCTCTGATCAGATCTTTAAGTTTGATACCAATCACCAATTTCATATTACTTGATTAGCCGATTCTGATTGTTTTTTCCTTTATCCCTTTAAAAAACATTTTACACTAAGCTCCTGCATAACCAGATGCATAGAAGCCTTATGTTGTATATTAAAGTGTTACCTTTGGTATTTTTATAATCAAAATATAGACCACAGATATTAACTGTTTATTTTAATTAAATTTAATTTTTCCTTATTTTTAAGGAAATATAATTTCCTTAAAATACATACTTTAATTAATAAAATATGTACAAAAATATGCATCCATAATACATATGGCATAAAAGAAAATAAAATCCTTCTTATAATTACAAAGTGTGATATTCTTTATATTTTCTGTAATGTTCCTATCTGAAACAAGGCTTAATTTAAATTAAAAAAAAGTATTTTTTTCCTCTAACAAAAAACAAAAACCACAAATTTTATATAATATTACATATATAGTATGCAAGGACTGGGGGAGAGAGTATTTTCAGGACAGTTTCTCCCCCGCGCCAACAGAGGGCAGCCCCCTTGGTTTCCATCAGGGCCATGGGTCATGAGCATAGGAGTTCAACCCTGCTGGGGTCGCATGGACATTTTTGGGGCCCTACTTGGCAGCACTTCCGCCACACCCAGAAGTGCTGCCGGAAGAAGCTCGTTGGGCACCTGAAGTCCTTCCGGGTGCCCTATAAAGGGAGCCAGTCACCACCACTCAATGGCCAGAGTCAGGAGGAAGAGGACAAAGCCTGAAGAGGAGCGGAGGTGGATGGACTGGCGGTGTGTCTTGGTGCTGTGTTGGTGATTTGCACAGAACTGCAAATAAACCGGGTGCTAGGTGTTAAACCTGTGTCCTGCGTCCGTCTGTGTCGGGGTTAGGGCTGCTGTAAGCGCCTGGGCTTCACAATATATATATATATATATATATATATATATATATATATATATATATATATATATATATATATATATATAAAGAATGTTTGAAACACAGGGAGAAGAAGCACATTGAAGCTCTCTGATTTCAATCTGCAAATGGAGGCATTATGCCAAAGCAATTCATACAGACAGATTTGGCAGCTGTGGAGGAATCAGGTAAAATGCTTAACGTATGCCTATGAGTGATTAACCACACTGGTGCATTACATACAGTTGTAAGACTGACAATCTTTATCACATGAGTATCTACACATTCTGAGGTGGTCAGCCACTCCGGAGGACTGCAGAGTCTCAGGTACCACACCAAAAGCCTCTCCAAGTCTGGTCACCGTATGCTGCCATGGCCAAGTCCTCTCAGATTTGGTGCCACGGACTTGTCACAATCACAGCCATCCAAGAAGTGAGTTGGGAGTTCAGGGAAACTGGGGAAGGTACTAACATAAATATGTAAGTCAATAAAAGATCATATTAAAAAATGTACCTCAGCACCTGTTTGCTCATTTCACAATTCACAGCAGTAAGGGCCAGGGCTGTGGGGTTTGAGTCGGAAGCAATTACTGGGTTACTGGAGTCGGTAAAAATGTACTGACACTGACTGAATGTAAATTGTAATACAATGTTATAAAATTTCCAAATTTACATTTTTTATTCTAGCCTTTTGACAAAAAATATAGCTTCTTTTTTATTTTGTAAGTTTAGTTTTACATTTAATGCTACTCAGTGTATGTAAGCCACAATAACATTGCTACAGCCTTTAAAAATGAACTTAAACTGTTTAAAGCATCAAAGAGTAGCTTGATGGTTCACACTGGCTGTGATGAAGCACGTTGCACCTTGTAAGTTGTGTGCTTTCACTCAACACTGTAAATATACAAGTCTAACTACAAAACAGAGGAGTGGAAGTTGGTGGTACCAGAAATTTAGGAGTTAGAGTGAAAGGCAAAGTTTTTGTGTAATTATTCCACAACCTTGGAGGTATCAGCCACCTCGGTAGGTGGATAGGGAGCGGGGTCATCTGACTCTATATCAACAAGATCAAGGGTTGGAGAAGAATTAATATGCCGTGCAATCTCAATGCTGCAGACCATCATTGATTGGTACAGTGGCTTCCCACCGGAAACATCCATACACCACTATCTTCAAGCAGCACAAAACAAGCCATGCAATATTTAAACATCAGGCTATGAATGGGCTATAAGGCAGGATATTTGTAGCTTTCTCTGTGCAGTGAGTGAATCACACCTGTGTTTTTACTTCAGTATAATTATTGATGACAAGGGAATGCATTAAAATAGAGTCTGTACATCATATTCATGAATTTTAGGTTTAATATGTTTGTCATGTCATCGTACATTACAACAACAGCTCAATTAAATGAATAATTATGCATGTGACTTGTTATTAAGCTGGTATAGCTGCAGATCCGTACTTTATCAAGGGCACTGTCGTTTCTCGCTTTCTCCAAAATGTTACGTATGCATGGGTCAGAGTTGCCATAAATATATGCATGTTCTCCAGACAGACTTTCTTTAATAAATCCCAATGTTTGTGAGGAATGTTGCATATGCAGATTTCAGGCCTCGTTTTGTGCATATGCAAGTGTTATAAATCTGACCACTGGCCTCGAAGGTGGAAGGGGAAAAGTAATCCATCCAAGTTTTGATAGCATTTCCTTTATGTATAAAGCACATCACCACACAATGCTATTTTGAGAGCCAAATACGTATAAATGCAAAGTAATTTGCACATATTTTTGATTAATTTTGATTTAAGTACTAAAAGCCCTGCAAGACGTTTTAGGCAAGCCTTGTATATTTGTATCCACAAAGTACCCCTTAGAATAATGCAGGCATACCTTTGCACTAGTTTGTGTTCACTCAAATTGAAATCATGTTTAAGAAATAGTACACAACAATTAAGTGAACAACTCTGCCTCCTGAGAAAAAGTAACAGCCTTGAGCTAAGACTAATGCTATACAGTAATCCCTCCTCCATCGCGGGGGTTGCGTTCCAGAGCCACCCGCGAAATAAGAAAATCCGCGAAGTAGAAACCATATGTTTATATGGTTATTTTTATATTGTCATGCTTGAGTCACAGATTTGCGCAGAAACACAGGAGGTTGTAGAGAGACAGGAACGTTATTCAAACACTGCAAACAAACATTTGTCTCTTTTTCAAAAGTTTAAACTGTGCTCCATGACAAGACAGAGATGACAGTTCTGTCTCACAATTAAAAGAATGCAAACATATCTTCCTCTTCAAAGGAGTGTGTGTCAGGAGCACAGAATGTCACATAGATAGAGAAAACAATCTCTAGCAAACAAATCAATAGGGCTGTTTGGCTTTTAAGTATGCGAAGCACCGCAGCACAAAGCTGTTGAAGGCGGCAGCTCACACCCCCTCCGTCAGGAGCAGGGAGAAAGAGAGAGAGAGAGACAGAGTTTGTTTTTCAGTCAAAAATCAATACGTGCCCTTCGAGCTTTTAAGTATGCGAAGCACTGTGCAGCATGTCGTTTTAGGAAGCAGCTGCACAAAAGATAGCAACGTGAAGATAATCTTTCAGCATTTTTAGACGAGTGTCCATATCGTCTAGGTGTGCGAACAGCTCCCCTGCTCAATCCCCATACGTCAGGATCAGAGAAAGTCAGCGCAAGAGAGAGAGAAGAGTAAGCAATCTAGCTTCTCAGCCATCTGCCAATAGCGTCCCTTGTATGAAATCAACTGGGCAAACCAACTGAGGAAGCATGTACCAGAAATTAAAAGACCCATTGTCCACAGAAATCCGCGAACCAGTAAAAAATCCGCGATATATATTTAAATATGCTTACATATAAAATCCGCGATGGAGTGAAGCCGCGAAAGGCGAAGCGCGATATAGCGAGGGATCACTGTACTCACCTAAAATTTTTGCAACATTGCAGGGTACCTCAGGCACACTACCCTCGACAGGATCAAACGTAGGATTGTCTATTCCAATCTTAGGGTTCTGGGCCAGTTTTTTAAGCCTCATCGAGGAATTGACATCAAGCTCTTGCTTGCGGCTCTCTTCCTCCCGACGACGACGAATGTCCTCCTGCTGCTGCCGGATTCGCTCCAGCTGTGTACTCCGGCGTACCGGTAAGCTCCTTGAGCCAAGCTCCTCTGGACAATCAACAGCCATTTCCCTGTGCCGTTGGGGCTCTGAGACAAGGTCCAAATTTTTAAGTTCTCCGTCCGAGTCCTCAGTCACGTGGCCGTTCATATGCAAAGTGGTCATGGCCGGACAACTTCTCACTTAACTCTGAGCACAGTTGCAAAACCCATTTTTAAAGACAAGACCAATGTTGATTAAGCCAGCTTTACATTGTCCATCAAATGGAATACCAGCCCTTTCTCAGGAACCTGAAACAAAAAGAAGAAATGTAACTTAGCATGCATAACAAATATGTCAATCTCTGCATAAAAAACACACGATACTTAAAGTCACTTAATTCAATTCAGAGTTGCAGGGAACAAAAGCTTATCCTGACAAAATGTAGAATGAGTATCAGGTATACACACATACTTACACAGGGCTAAATTGGAATGACCAGTTAACCTAACATGTACCTTTATTTGCAAGGAAAACATATACAAACACGAGGGAACATGCAAAGACATGGAAATCAATCAAGGTCAGAAGTGAAAAGCAGGACTCTTAATGTATGAAGAAGCAGAACTAACCGCAGCTCTACGGTGCCATTCATGATGACGACATGCATATGAAAATTATGATTCAAAATCAAGATAATTTAGTGTTCTCAAATACACCATGCTGTCACATTTGTAATTCACAGACAGATGACACAATGCAGTGCATGATTTGTGTCACTGAATGACACTACAAGTAAACCTGCAGGTCACCAGATTGTTGCCATGGAACTGGTGACCAAACAAAGCAGCTTCATCTTTTGTTGAATTTGTGATGTGGGCCATCTGCATACTCGCTAGCCGCCTTCTGCTCCCCAAAGGACTAGCCATGGATATAATGTCACACCAGTTTATGGTGTATATAAATTCTTTGAACCAAAATGGATGAAAGCATTGACAGACAGAGAGACATGTTCTTTTATAATTACACATTTATTTAGAGGTACTAAGCTGAAGCTTTATTTCTGGGACAGGACAATGAAATTGATGGCATTGTTTAGACCAAAGGATCAGGACGGCTATTCTGCATATGAGAAACTGCAGTACTTTAGAAACATACCCCATTTTATACAATAGATGGGGAGTGTTTTTGAAGGGGAATCTCAAGGGTCCAAGGCACAGGGGTATAGCTTGAGGTCAGCATCGCTGATTGTTTTCCAGGTTATGAACATGAGGGCTGCTGAATACATTGTTTAAAATGGAATTCAGTCTTTTAGGGTAGGTGTTGACTGAACATGTAGGGCAATAACACAGCTCGCCTTCAGGCAAGTCAAAGGCTAGAAGCCCTGGGGTGGGCCAGATGGGCACAGCGGAACAACACAGCAGCTGAGTGTACTCAAAGTGTTGTCGAGGGACCTGCAACTAAAGGTCAAGTCACATTATGCACCTTTTCAGCCATTACCTTCATTTATATAACTTTAGTGAGTCGGTCAGTCGCATCATGCAAGATGCCAAGCAATGGACTCCAAACTAGCTCAGAGAAGATCCAACCTGTTTGACTTTGTTTTTAGTCGTAAGGGCGTGCTCTGTGCATATGAGAGCCAACAACCAATAAATACTCATTCTGAAGCACAAGAATATAATGCAGCAATGAGAAATAAGAAATATGGGGAATCTGGACCTCATAAAAAGAAAAGAAGCCCATCTGACTGATGTCTCGAGTTTTACATACCAGGACAAAACAGAAAAAAGAATAAAAAAAGCAAGACTGCGGCTGAACCTGCTGTACCTGTTGACCTTTTGTACAGCACTGGCTGTCTGAAAAACGGGTAGGCGCAACTGTGCTGGAAAGCTAGCGAGTGATCACTAAATGTGACACGGCCACAGATATTCTGTTGTTAAAACCGTCAAGATCCAGCAATGAGATCAGAAACTGCTGTCCGCAAATCTGACATACCCCATAACTAAAAGTTGTCTAATATGAAATCTGCTTCAATAAGACACCCCCATTCTTACAGACAGGGAAACAACCAAAGTGAGGCTTGACAGTGACTGGTTTATTCCCATTAAAAACAGTACATTCTCTAATCCCAGTCAGGGTCATGGAAAGTCGGTGCAATGACCACCAACACTGGGCACAGGAGTGACAGGCCTAAGAAACAGTGTACCCTGATGTTAATGCAAAGTGATGGATGAGAAGTGTCTTCGGGATGGATGGATGGATGGAGGGATAAATAAAACTTTAAGCGCTTACTAAATTTACCCTGGGCACAAATAAAATTAACTCTAAGGCAGGAAGCAGTACTGATGCAGTTTTTAACGTACATGTCTTCTAAGTCTGGTACAAGGTCCATATAAAAAGCATGTATGATGAGGAACAACTCCATTTGTCTGATGGGGTGTTGAAGAGAAACCTAGTTAACGTTTTTAAAGTAATGCTCTCAGGCCTATATCACAGGGAATGACAGTGCAGATTGAAATTATGTACAAGGGAAGGATGAAGTTAAAAGCACACTGGAACTGAAAGCTGTCAAACATGATTTGTGTTTTATATGCACAAAGCGAGATCCTCGACATAATTCACAAGCAGTGGAACACTTGATCATAAAAAAAAACAGACTCTTGCCTGGACTGTTAGCTTCTTGTAGTCGATTACTCCACTTTAGGCACACACCTGATAAAGATGCACTTTTTGAAATGTCTCACGTTCAGCCTGTTTATTTTTCAGTCTGAAGCTAGTGTTCATTTATACTTCTTTTAAGGTTTTGTGTATCTACTCCATATCCCTGGGTAGCTGCAAAATTCACACTGCCTAACACCATCAGTAGATGCACAGACGAGGCTGAACAACATCCACTGTACATCTAAACAATTAACTAAGGTAAGTTAACATTACAGCCTAACTGGAAACACAAATTATTCCATGACAAAATAGCCACAATGTTTTAATATGTTGTATATCCACAGACCTCAATGCTTATCTAAACTCATATTTGCTGTTGTCATGTCATGTACTGATGCAATAGGTAAAATGACAAAGATATCATAGCAGACAGAGGCACATCTCAAACATATTTCTTCTGACACAGAGCTCATTACAGTTCTTGAGGTCACTGTGCTCCTGGGAACACTCAAAACTTTAGAAATGGTTTTATCCCATTGTTCTGATCTGTGCCTTACCAAAATGTGATCTACACAGAGGTCTGTGGACTTGTTTTGTTTTTCCATTATAGGCTATTAAGTGTGGACTGATGCCCAAAAATGACAAATTTACCTTTTAAAATTAAATCTCCAACACAATAAAATGTGCAGAAAGAGAAGTTATTGAAAACATTCTGAATCCACTGTATGTAACATTAACAATCACAGTTTGATGAACTTCAAGACATCCATCCATCCAGCCATTTTCCAACCCGTTGAATCCGAACACAGGGTCACGGGGGTCTGCTGGAGCCAATCCCAGCCAACACAGGGTGGCAAGGCAGGGCGCCAACCCACTGCAGGACACACACACACACACACACACCCACACACTAGGGCCAATTTAGAATCGCCAAATGACTTAACCTGCATGTCTTTGGACTGTGAGAGGAAACCGGACCACCCGGAAGAAACCCACGCAGACACGGGGAGAACATGCAAACTCCACGCAGGGAGGACTCGGGAAGCGAACCCGGGTCTCCTTACTGGGTGCCGCCACTTCAGGACATGATCCTTCAAATTACTGAAACAGCTAAGAAAGCAACAATGTGATAACTGGTCAAAAATAAATAAGCCAAAACAAGATTTGTAAATATGACCTACAAAAATTATTGTTGTACATTTGCAGCTACACAAAGAAGGGCAAAAGAAAGTTACAATGTGTGCCGCTTAATGTTTTATCGTTCCCTTCTTGACTTGCTTTTGCCTTCACCATTTTGTATTAGAAGCATTTAGCTCCAAAATACTGTAAATGTTTCCCAATTCTGACAAAAAATGTAATAATTAAAAGTTCCACCTCTCCACAGTAAGAAGAACTTTACAGAACTTCACTAGAACTTTAAATGGTAGAAAAACAATTTGAGGAACAAGCTGAACAAAATAGTGAGCACCCCCTTCCCATCCCACTTCCTTTATTCCACACACTCTGTTCCTTGCATCTAACAAAAAAATCTGAGAAGCAAGACAAATGACCAAAGGCACAAGCACACACAAAAAAAAAAACAGTCAAGACACATCAAAGCCACACAGACACACGAGGCAACTCATGTGAAATGAAACATAATTACGCTCTCAACTCTGAATGCCTCCAACAGCTCTGGGATCTAGTGACAGGCTGGCGGCCTTCAAGGAGACTCTGTGCCTCCTGTTACTCAGGGCTGCAGTTGTGTGTCTAGCAGACCCTTGGCTGTGGCTTCTCTAGTTTCTGCCTTCTGTAATATGAGCTTCCACCATTCCCTGTTGGCATTCTGCTCCTAATTTCATAAAGTTGATGCGCTTCAGCTCAGAAACAAAGTGAAGAACACAAGTCAGTTACTCATGATTCCCCTGAAGGGGCCAGATAATGCAGCATGCGTAAGTAATCAATATGGAGAACTCCCAATGCCCACCAAAAAGGTTGGCCACCTCCAAGGCTCAAGATCGCCTCAATGCTCTCCATTTTTGTACTGTTCAGGTGGTACAAAGCAATTCCTAGGCTACTAAAAGCTGATAAAAACAGCAGCATGACGCAGAACTCGAGCACAACAAAACTGCATGACACACTGTAACCTGAGTAATAAAATGTTACATTTAATAAACAAAAGGAGTCCATTCAGAAGGTTTTGTTTCCACTTTGGATTCACCATCAGGTCTTAAACAAGTCATTTAACTTGCCTGTGCTCCAACAATCATTATTAGTTTAAGAGTAATCTTCTGGGTTTACCCAGTCGTGCCCAAATCTATTTCTATATATCTATAATACGAATATTAGTATATGTGTGTATAAATATATATATATATATATATATATATATATATATATATATATATATATATATATATATTTATTTATTTATTTATTTATTTATATATTTATTAGTGCTGAGCAGTATACTGGTTCATACCAAAAACCGTTTTTTATTTTTGTTATGATATGGATTTTTCTTATACCGGAACACCAGTTTAAATAGCTTAAACAACATTCAGAACATGGTGCAGCGGGAAACTGTTTAAGGGGAGACCTTTTTCACTGGTTCACCGCAAAATACGCATCCAACAGAGTACATGTATTAGTGGAGGTATTGAGCGGTGAAAATGGACAGAGAACATTCTGAAACTGAAGCTGTAGCAGACGATAAAGTTGAACATGATGACAGAGAAGAACACTTGACGAAAAAAGGTGCCGTGTCTGTTGTCTGGAGATATTTTGGTTTTAAAAGGTCGGATGTGGACCATTGTGCTCAAATATGTGAATACTGTTTCTATACTACTGGATAATACTGCAAGCCATGTTGTACTTGGTTTATTTTTTTTTTTTTTCAAAACTGTGTAATGTACCTTGTTACTGTGTAATAGTGCGATGGTGCCGGTCCCCTACAGACTCCCTCTTACCACATGGGAGTCTGTTGAACCAACACAGTTGATAGTTACGACCGAGATAAGCTGAGAAATCTCATTGAAGCCTGGGGATGATGGAATGTGCTCAAGTGCTTTTGTTAAAAACTGTCAAAGTAAAACCAAAAGTGTCCATTGTGCAGTGTTCAGAAAAATACAGTACCCAAATAAATAGCAAATCCATAAAGCCAGTGAAATGTGGGGATAAAATCCATAATAAATACAGTAAATCCATTAAAATGCAGTCTGTCTCCTCGCCCGATCGCAGCACACCACCTTCTGTCTCCACGGCACACCTGTTGCTGGCGGAGCCTCTGCAGCACGAACTGCTTTCTGCCAACCCCTGTTTTGGCTGCCGCCACACTGTGCAGCCAGACCGCCCGAGGTCGGCACACCTTCCGTCTTCCTTCATGCTCACTCAGTCGCTCCTCAGATCCATTGGAAGGTCTTACATTCTGCTCGCCCCACTCTACACGCTTAGTCAGTGGGGTGAACCAGCCCCTAGATCGCCTAAGCCTGCGCTCCCACACGGAGCCCCAGCTCGTGCTGCCTACTCCTTCCTGGTGTCTGGATCGCCTTTTTTATACGCCGCAGTAAGGTGACGAAGCAATTGAGAACGATCAGGTGCGACTCGCCCCAATCACCTCATCAACTCCCCGCGGTCCTACAATCGCACCCATGGAGATGGACACGAACTGGATTTAAAAATGGACCTTTTTTTTTTTTTTGAAGCCACGGACCCACTAAACCACAAATAGCATTATAAATGCAAGTTGCAGTTTTATTAGTTATGTATATAGCTTATTAATGCAATTTGCCTTAATGACGGTTCAGTTGGTAAAGCTGTCATCACCAAGTTGCACTTGTTTTATTTTATTTTGGTGAATACTGTGTAATGTACCTGGGCTTGAAGTTTTGAAGTAATAGTATTATTATTGGAAGTTGCACTATTATTTATTTTATTGTTATTATTTATTAGTTTAAATATTATGCAGTTTAATGATGGTAAAGTTGTTTAAAAAGTCACTTTAACGTGTCAGTGGACAGAGACTGTTAACATTAACAGAAAGTGTAATTGGTTTGCGAAAAATATTTACCATTTATTCCTTTTCTAAGACATGTTCAGTGCAATACAACTTTTGACAAGCACCTCTGGATATTTTACTAAGTCTAAATGCCTCTGTGGATGGTTGACAATTTGTTGTCAAAATTTTAGTTTAAGCTGTTTGCAAAATTTGTTCAATAAAAAGGTTTTATATTTTGACAGCAACTGTCATGCAATGTGATCTATTCTCTTCATTAGTGCCCCCCTCCTTGAAAACTATCACTTTATGGGGCCATGCAAACCTGTATTAATAATTGTGTGCACATTAAAATGTTTGTTTGTACAATGTACAATTCTCATGACAGTGTAATAGGTTATTCTTAGCCAGTCTACTGCAGTAATTGCAGTGGAAAATGTGGTTAACTCATGCATGGGGAAAAAAATACCATTGAATACCGCGAAATCAGTACAATTTTGAAAAATACAGTGATATAGAATGTTGGTCATACTGCCCAGCACTTCATATCTATACTAATAAAAGGCAAAGCCCTCACTGACTCACTCACTGACTGACTGACTGACTCACTCATCACTAATTCTCCAACTTCCCGTGTAGGTGGAAGGCTGAAATTTGGCAGGCTCATTCCTTACAGCTTACTTACAAAAGTTAGGCAGGTTTCATTTCGAAATTCAAAGCGTAATGGTCATAACTGGAACATATTTTTTGTCCATACACTGTAATGGAGGAGGCGGAGTCACGTATCGCGTCATCACGCCTCCTACGTAATCACGTGAACTAAAAACAAGGAAGAGATTTACAGCACGAGTCACACGCGGGAACGAAGGTAAATGACGTTAATTTTTGACTGTCTTTTAATACTGTGTAAGCATACATATTAACACATGTGCAATTAAACGTGTGCATTTACGGGGTGATTTCTCAGGCTTAAAAGCTCACCTTTTATCAAACGCGGGAACAAAGGTAACTGACGTTGTTCACTGTCTTTTAATACTGTGTAACCATACATATTAAGACATGTGCAATTAAACGTGTGCATTTACGGGCTCATTTCTCAGGCTTAAAAGCTCGCCTTTTACTAAAAAGGTAAATGCAAAACTATTTTCAATCAGTTTATTGAAACGCTCCCGTTAAGGATTGCAATAACATATTCGCAAGATAAAAGAACGAAGTAGGGGGAAATGGAGGAAGAGCCGCGAACAGCTAAGAGCAAAAAATTAATTAAACAATTGAGAACGGAGCGAGTTAAGCATACAAGAATGTTCATAAGGGAAAGAAAGCACGGTGTAAAACGTAAGTTTAAATTAAGTTTATAGAAACGCTCCCGATGCGGATTCCAATAACATATTCGCGAGATAAAAGTTTAATGAGAACACACGAGGTATAAACGAACCACACGCCGTGGCGCAACGTTAGGGGCAACAGTTTCAACCATTCTATGATCTGCTTCTCGCAACTGAAAGACGGCACATGGCGGATGTTAGCCGACTTGCTGACCGCAACGTTAGGGGCTTCAAGTATGGCGCTGACGCCACATCTCAGTGCCAACACTTTGCACACTGTACTTAAAAGACACGCCCTCCTCACTGGACAGTTAAAAACACCAATCAAACTAACGATGACATCAAGTATTACCCAATCAAAAGTAGGAAAGGAGGCATCTTCATAAAATGCGTGTGGGATGATTTGCATGAGACGCTGCTTAAAAAAAAAAATGATAAAAAAAATACGGGATAAATCCCGTCCAGTATTGATTCAAAACGGGACGCGCAATTTCATTCTCAAACGCGGCACGATTCCGTATTTTAAAGGACGGGTGGCAACCCTACAGTGCCAGGTAACCACCCATACAATCACATTGTGATTCAGACTAGGAATGTTACCCCGATCTACATACAAGGCGAAAGTCTTGCAACATTCAAAGATGATGGTTTGGGATAAGTACACCATACAACATAAAAGAGCTTATGAAGCCTTGAACCGAAAAAAGCAAGATCTCAGAGATCGTAAAAAAAAAAATAGGAGGTAATGTCGTTTTACTCGCTGTAGATTTTAGTCAAACATTACCAGTTATTCCACGAGGGAGACCAGCAGATCAACTCAACGCGTGTTTAAAATCCATGCTTCTCCCACGCTCGGTTATATGTCGCGTGTTCTCGGGTAGGTGCACCAAAAAATGTATACATTTAAGCATGTAATGGGCAAACAAAAAATGAGGTATACCCGAAGGCACTGCAGTAGTACTTAATGTAACTTTACTTCTTAAATGTTAATGTTTTACTGTTTAATAATTTATACGCTTCTTATATGTTGTTCAAATTCTTTTATCAAAATACCACTGACAGCGCAATGCACGATAACATGGAGTGAATACACCATACGCATCCGCCCACGGCTGCCCTGCTGTGCGCAGATAGGAGTTGATTCTACAATAAAATAAAATAAAGATAAAAAGACTAAAACAATCATCACCCATAAAGCGGATAGTAGACGTGACGTACTATATGTGTACCACATTTCAAGTGTATAGGTGAAACGGTTTGCGAGCTACAGGTCATTTAAAATCCTGGACAGACACACAAATTGCCACGGTAGCAAATTACAGAAGAAGATTTTACTGTTTAATAATTTATATTTATATGAAATGTGCTTCTTATATATTACTTCATATTCTCATATGATAATGATGTTAATGTTTATATTGATTTCTGTGTTATTAAAACTGCATGTATGTGTGTATATGTATATATATATATATATATATATATATATATATATATATATATATATATACTAGCAAAATACCCGCGCTTCGCAGCGGAGAAGTAGTGTGTTAAAGAGGTTATGAAAAAAAAAGGAAACATTTTAAAAATAACGTAACATGATTGTCAATGAAAGCCCGTTTCACTCAGTAAGTCTTATGTGTGTGTTTATGTATGTGTGTATATATATATGTAGATGTGTATATGTAGATATGTATATGTATATAAATGTTTATGTGTGTGTGTATATTATATATATAATATATATATATATATATATATATATATATAAAAGACAGCAACAGTTATAACAATGACAACACAATTACATTGACAATCATGTTACGTTATTTTTAAAATGTTTCCTTTTTTTTTCATAACCTCTTTAACACACTACTTCTCCGCTGCGAAGCGCGGGTATTTTGCTAGTATATATATATATATATATATATATATATATATATATATATATATATATATATATATATATATATATATATATATATTGTGAATGATTGAGGCACTGTCGTCCCCTTGAACACTCAGATCAGATGTCAGACACCAGATAAAAATACAAGTATTATTTATTTTATAATAATAATGTGCACCAAGCACCCTTCTCTCCACAATACTCATAAATAAATCAATAATCAATACAATAAACCAATCCTCCTCTCCCAGACGCATTGCCACCCTTCCACCCAGCTCAGCTCAGCGTCTGGGCTTTCCCATAGTCCTTTTATACTCCCCGACCCGGAAGTGGCTCCAGGCCAGCAGTCCATGAGTCCCTATCACTTCTGGGTCAGATTAAAAGTCCTTTTCTTCAACCCGGAAGCACATAGTTCCCTCCGGTCATATGATCGTGACGCACTTCCGGGTTATAGGGCACATACAAGTCCTTGGGCCTCCCTGCAGCGTACCCTGGTGGGCCCCACGGTGTCCAGCAGGATTGGGAATAAAAACTCCATTGTCCATGATTCCCTGCTGGTCTTTGGGGCACTCCCATGCTACAGGGAGGGCTCCATCTAGCGGTCTGGGGGTATTGGCCGGGATGAATGGCCGGCCATATCTCACTATATTATATATATATATATATATATATATATATATATATATATATATATATACAGTACTGTGCAAAAGTTTTAGGCAGGTGTGAACAAATGCTGTAAACAAAGAATGCTTTCAGAAATATAAATAATGATTGTTTATTGTTATCAATTTACAAAATGCAAAGTGAGCGAACAAAAGAAAAATCTAAATCAAATCAATATTTGGTGTTACTACCTTTTGCCTTCAAACCAGCATCAATTCTTATAGGTACACTTGCACAAAGTCAGGGATTTTGTAGGATTATAGTCAGGTGTCTGATCAACCAATTCTACCAAACTGGTGCTAATGATCATCAATGTCACACGTAGGTTGAAACACAGTCAGTAACTGAAACAGAAACAGCTGTGTAGGAGGCTTAAAACTGGGTGAGGAACTGCCAAACTCTGCTACCAAGGTGAGGTTGTGGAAGACAGTTTCATGTCACGGTAAGATTGAGCACAGCAACAAGACACAAGGTAGTTATACTGCATCAGCAAGGTCTTTTCCAGACAAAGATTTCAAAGCAGACTGGGGTTTCAAGATGTTCAAGCTCTTTTGAAGAAGCACAAAGAAACGGACAACGTTAAGGATTGTAGACGCAGTGGTCGGCCAAGGAAACTTAGTGCAGCAGATGAAAGACACATCAAGCTTATTACCCTTCGAAATCGGAAGATGTCCAGCAGTGCCATCAGCTCAGAACTGGCAGAAACCAGTGGGACCCAGGTACACCCATCTACTGTCTGGAGAAGTCTGGTCAGAAGTGGTCTTCATGGAAGAGTTGCAGCCAAAAAGCCATACCTCTGACGTAGAAACAAGGCCAAGCGACTCAAGTAGGCACGAAAACATAGGAACTGAGGTACAGAAAAATGGCAGCAGGTGCTCTGGACGGATGAGTCAAAATCTGAAATATTTGGCTGTAGCAGAAGGCAGTTTGTTCGTTGAAGGGCTGGAGAGCGGTACAATAATGAGTGTCTGCAGGCAACAGTGAAGCATGGTGGAGGTTCCTTGAACGTTTGGGGCTGCATTTCTGCAAATGGAGTTGGAGATTTGGTCAGGATTAATGGTGTTCTCAATGCTGAGAAATACAGGCAGATACTTATCCATCATGCAATACCATCAGGGAGGCGTTTGATTGGCCCCAAATTTATTCTGCAGCAGGACAACGACCCCAAACATACAGCCAAAGTCATTAAGAACTACTTTCAGCGTAAAGAAGAACAAGAAGTCCTGGAAGTGATGGTATGGCCCCCACAGAGCCCTGATCTCAACATCATCGAGTGTGTCTGGGATTACATGAAGAGACAGAAGGATGTGAGGAAGCCTACATCCACAGAAGATCTGTGGTTAGTTCCCCAAGATGTTTGGAACAACCTACCAGCCGAGTTCCTTCAAAAACTGTGTGCAAGTGTACCTAGAAGAATTGATGCTGTTTTGAAGGCAAAGGGTGGTCACACCAAATATAGATTTGATTTAGATTTCTATTTTGTTCATTCACTGCATTTTGTTGATTGATGAAAATAAATGATTAACACTTCCATTTTAGAAAGCGTTCTTTGTTTACAGCATTTTTTCACACCTGCCTAAAACTTTTGCACAGTACTGTATATATATATATATATATATATATATATATATATATATATATATATATATTTGCAGCTGGAGATCCACGAAGGGAGAAAAAACGAATCACGTATCATAAAATAGTTTTTTTTTTTTTTATTCCTGAGCTTTCAACCCCTATCAGGGGTCTTCATCAGAGGATAATGCTTAGACTTACAAGAATCAAAGGCAATATATAGCAACACATTCAGGGAGGGTGGGGGGGGGGGGGGGGGGGGGGGGGGGGGTATGTGGGTGCTTGTGACTAAGTCAGTATGATCAAGGGTTGTATAGTTTAATTATTGTGTACATGTCCTTCTTAAGTTGGCATATGCTGGATTTATGTCCAAGTGTCTGTTGATGGCGTTTTCATCTGATAGCCAAGACTCAGCCAACCCTCTGGCACTTTTAGTACTGGCCTTAAATTTTACTTTTACGTTGTCCCAGTTGAATGTGTGTCCTGTCGATTTAGTATGTGCATATATCAAAGATAGTGCGTCCTTTCTTCTGACGGCGTTGCGATGTTCCTGTACACGTGTTGAGATTCTTTTTGACGTTTGTCCTATGTATACCGACTTAAATCAGAACCCCCACCCCACCTGGTATTCACTCCCGTATCACCATAATGTGTCAGAAGGCACTGCACGCACCCTGACCAAGTGGGGCATCAGAATAGCACATAAACCCACGAACAATCTGCGCATGGTCCTGTTTAATGCTAAAAACAAGAAATCGACAGCCGAAACACGAAATGCAGTTTATAGTATTCCGTGCAATTCTTGCTCAGCGGTATACATAGGACAAACGACAATGAATGTGTTGCTATATATTGCCTTTGATTCTTGTAAGTCTAAGCATTATCCTCTGATGAAGACCCCTGACAGGGGTTGAAAGCTCAGGAATAAAAAAACTATTTTATAATACGTGATTCGTTTTTTCTCCCTTCGTGGATCTCCAGCTGCAAATATGCAAACCGTATCACAGACCTTCTCTTCCATATATATATATATATATATATATATATATATATATATATATATATATATATATACACATACATACATACATACACACAACATGTATATTCATTCCAAGCTTTTCATTTATTCATTGTATTTTTGTCAGCTGTCCTGAGGAGATGTGCAAGTTCGAATGTAACTGTACAGGTTCACATGACAACCAACCTGATTGACTTGACTGTTGTCGCACTTTCTACAAGCAAAAGTCGCATGCCACCTGCAGATTGCTTGTCACGCTATTATATTCCACCTCCTGCCCCTTCACTTCCCAATACTTCTGTATTTACCTTGAAGTCTTAAATCAGCTTTCCATTTCAGTTTTTTCCACTTTACTTTTTGCCAAACAGGATCACTGGCATGCAAGCATTCCTATAATAAACCTGCATGCACTTTGAACTTGCCACTCATCACTATCACAAGAAAACAACAGACTCCAAGGGCATCCATGGTACAGCCACAGCTTCACTTGAAAAAATCTGTCACTAACCTCATCTGCTATCCTGACCATCCTTTGTGTTTCCTCAATCATCGCCATCACTGCAGACAAAAAATATTTCTGCACACCTAACCTTCACCACCTCCTGTAGCCCCTTTTCTAATGTCTTCTCCAAGTCTACAAAAGCTTGATGCTGCTCCTTTCCTTTGACACTTTTAATGCAGGTTGCATCTCTTCTTCCCTCCCCAGTCATGATGCCAAATTGCACTTCACTAACTGTCATTTAAACCCTTCATTATGTGTCCTGGTACTCATTCAACCAGCAAAAGCTTCCTTCCTCAATATGACCTACAGCTTACTAGATCAACTTATCCTTCATGTACTGAAATGAGCACACTTCTTTTTCACAAACTCTAATTGCTGGTGTGTCCACATGAGGGTGCCACGCACACTAAATAATCGACTACTTTTTCTCAGTTGTTAACTAAATTTAAATAAAGTTGAAGGAAATGCTTAGGTTGAGCTTTAGCATTCTGTACTTTAGGATGCACAGTATTTGTTGAAACAAAGTTCTGAATTAAAGTTTCTTAGCTTATGACAGAACATGAAGCATACAAGATTAGTGACTCAGGCGCCGCAGAGAGTGGCAGCCTTTTCAGCAGCTCCATGTACAACTTTATTTTTCTACTTTTATTTTTCTCTTTTTTAATGATCACTCCTATCACTTTATTTTATGTGGATTCGTTCCCTGGACACACTTACTTTTACAACGTAGGCATGGATTTTTACACGCCGAGACTCGTCTATTCAAGTACTCAACTTCGAGCGCTGAGAACAAATGCCAGTGCCGGTGTGGTTCCCTATTTACTCGACGAGGTAAGAAGGCGGTATCGTGGCAGCAGAGCCGGCACTAAGCTAAAAATGAAGTGGCTTGCGAGAAAGTAGTGTTTTAAGCCTTCGGTGCCTTCTGTGATTGTGGGAAATGTGAACTCAATCTCAAATAAGATCGACGAACGGGCTGCGCTGGTGAAAAATGTCAGAACCTACAGAGAATGCAGTTTGCTGTGCTTTTGTGAAACGTGGCTAACTACAACCATCCCAGATGCTAACGTGGAGCTATCCGGGTTTAGCACAGTTAGAGCGGACAGAGATGCAAGTAGTTCTCCCTGTGTCTGCGTGGGTTTCCTCCGGGCGCTCCGGTTTCCTCCCACATTCCAAAGACATGCAGGTTAGGTGGATTGGCGATTCTAACTTGTCCCTTGTGTGTGCTTGGTGTGTGGGTGTGTTTGTGTGTGTCCTGTGGTGGGTTGGCACCCTGCCCGGGATTGGTTCCTGCCTTGTGCCCTGTGTTGGCTGGGATTGGCTCCAGCAGACCCCCGTGACCCTGTGTTCGGATTCAGCGGGTTGGAAAATGGATGGATGGATGGAGATGCAAGTACCTGCGGGAAGCACAAAGGAGGAGGACTCGCTCTCTATGTTAATACACGGTGGTGTAACTCTGGACATGTTAACGTCAAAGTCTCCACTTGCTGCAGGGACATCGAACTGTTGGCCGGAAGTTTGCGTCCCTATTACTTGCCCAGAGAGTTTGGACATGTCATTGTTGTTATTATATACATCTCTCCTCAGGCAGATGTGGAGACAGCCAGTGACATCATCCATTCTGCTGTTGCTAAGTTACAAACGCAGCACCCTGAAGCGCTTGTGCTAATCGCTGGAGACTTTAACCATGTGACGCTGGACAAAACATTACCTGCCTTCTCCTAGTATGTGGACTGTAACACCCGGGGAAATAAGACTATTGATTTACTGTATGCAAACGTTAAAGACGCATACAGAACCACCCCGCTGCCTGCGCTTGGGAAAGCAGATCATAACCTGGTTCTGCTTCAGCCTCACTACAAACCAAGAGTGAGGGTCCTACCTACAACCACACGCTCATTCAGGAAGTGGTCCCCGGAGGCAGAGAAGGCTCTGAGGGACTGCTTTGGAACTACAGACTGGGATATCCTGCAGGGATCACATAGTGAGAACATTGAGGAGGTTGTTGACTGCACTACTGACTACATCAACTTCTGTATGGACATTGCAGTTCCAGTAAGAACTGTACGCTGCTATGCTAACAACAAGCCATGGATCACAAGTGACATCAAGGGCCTTTTGAACCAGAAGAAAAGGGCTTTTAAAGGCGGTGATCAGCATGAGCTCACGTGCATGCAGAAGGAACTCAGAGTCCAGCTCAGGGCGGCGAAGGAGCAGTACAGAAGAAAGCTGGAGCAGAAGTTGCAGAATAACAGCATGAAAGAAGTGTGGGATGGGATGAAGATCATCACTGGCTGCAGCTCGAACCAGGGTGCCACCACAGAGAGAGACGTGAAGAGAGCAAACCAAATGAACAACTTCTTTAACAGGTTTGACCACCCTAACCCACTCTCACTCTCACCTCGGAGTACTGAACCCTCCACACATCCTTCTGCTGATACCAGCATAGGAGAGACATCCCCACCCACAATTACAACAGCGCAGGTGAGCAGAGAGCTAAGGAGACTTCGTGCCAGCAAAGCAGCGGGTCCAGATGGAGTATCACCATAACTGCTGAAGGTCTGGGCATCGGAGCTGGGGGGTCCTCTACAGCGCATCTTCAACCTGAGCCTGGAACAGGGGAAGAGTCCCGAGGCTTTGGAAAACATCTTGCATCACCCCAGTCCCAAAGGTATCACGTCCTAGTGAGCTGAATGACTTCCGGCCTGTTGCTCTGACATCACATGTGATGAAGACCATGGAGAGGCTGCTGCTTCACCACCTGAGGCCACAGGTTCAACATGCCCTCGACCCTCTGCAGTTTGCATATCAGGAGAAGGTGGGAGCGGAGGATGCCATCATCTCTATGCTACACCGATCCCTCTCCCACATGGACAGAGGCAGTGGTGCTGTAAGAATTATGTTTCTAGACTTCTCTAGCGCCTTCAACACAATCCAACCTCTGCTCCTTAGGGACAAGCTGACAGAGATGGGAGTAGATTCATACCTGGTGGCATGGATCGTGGACTATCTTAAAGACAGACCTCAGTATGTGCGGCTTGGGAACTGCACGTCTGACATTGTGGTCAGCAACACAGGAGCACCACAGGGGACTGTACTTTCTCCGGTCCTGTTCAGCCTATATACATCGGACTTCCAATACAACTCGGAGTCCTGCCACGTGCAAAAGTTCGATGATGACACTGCTATCGTGGGCTGCATCAGGAGTGGGCAGGAGGAGGAGTATAGGGACCTAATCAAGGACTTTGTTAAGTGGTGCGACTCAAACCACCTACAACTGAACACCAGCAAAACCAAGGAGCTGGTGGTGGATTTTAGGAGGCCCAGACCCCTCATGGACCCCGTGATCATCAGAGGTGACTGTGTGCAGATGGTGCAGACCTATAAACACCTGGGAGTGCAGCTGGATGATAAATTAGACTGGACTGCCAATACTGATGCTCTGTGTAAGAAAGGACAGAGCCGGTTATACTTCCTTAGAAGGCTGGCATCCTTCAACATCTGCAATAAGATGCTGCAGATGTTCTATCAGACGGTTGTGGCGAGCGCCCTCTTCTACGTGGTGGTGTGCTGGGGAGGCAGCATTAAGAGGAAAGATGCCTCACACCTGGACAAACTGGTGAGGAAGGCAGGCTCTATTGTTGGCATGGAGCTGGACAGCTTGACATCTGTGGCAGAGCGACGGGTGCTAAACAGGCTCCTATCAATCATGGAGAATCCACTGCATCCACTGAACAGTGTCATCTCCAGACAGAAGAGCAGCTTCAGCGACAGACTGCTGTCAATGTCCTGCTCCACTGACAGACTGAGGAGATCGTTCCTCCCCCAAACTATGCGACTCTTCAATTCCACCCGGGGGGGGTAAATGTTAACATCATACAAAGTTTTTGTCTGTTTTTACTGGTATTATTATCAATCTTTAATTTAACTCTTTTAGGGCGGATGTCGATTTTTTTGTCGACAGGAGGGGTTGAGGGTGGATGTCCACAAAAGTCGACATCCAGGGATAGTGGGTGACAATCAGCTGTTAATGGTGACAAAACTCATTGTCACGTCACAGGCATTCCCTCTGTGCTTGGAGGAATTCTAGACTCGTTGACTCAGCAAATGATCCTTGCGTGTGCGTGAGTTGCGAAATGTAAACAAAGACAACATGGCATCAACATCTCACGAGGGAGCGAAGCGAGTCGAGAAAAGAAAATACTCGGCAGATGACATTTTGCGCATTATCACGGAGTCGGACTCTGATTTTTCAGAGTCGGATTTCATAGACAGTGATCAGGAGATTGAGGAAGAGATTGAGGAGCCGGCATCAGCCGATCGGAGACCAGCCGATGCCGCCCCAGCTGGTCGGCTGGCAGCTGAGCGCATTTGCGCTGCTGGTACACCTACGGCAAGGTTCGCATGGGAGGAATACCCAGAAATTGATCCATGGGAGCTGATCTGGCTACCTGACTTCACAAGAAGGCATGGCTTGCTGCTGGACACGACAGATCACCAGCTGTTGAACTACTTCAGGCTGCTCTCTCCTGATGCTGCTTTTCAGCTACTGTCAGACGAGACAAACAGGTAGACAGAGAAATTTTTTGAATCGCGGGCTGCGGTTGCATTGCATTCTCGTTTTTCAAAGTGGAAACCCACAACAAAAGACCAGATGAAGCGTGCTGTGGCATTACAAATAGAGATGGGACAGAACTGGTAATATAACTTCAGGGAGCATTGGTCCAAACGTGCTTTGTCCCCTGGTGGCTTTGGACAGGTTATGCAGCGTGGTGATAGGTACGTGCTGCTGCAAAGTTTTATTCACTTCTGCAATAAACAGAAGCAAATCCCATGGGGTGAGCCAGGCTATAATGCCATGCATAAAGTTCATAAAGTTTCAGAAGATGAAAAGAGGTGACAATCCGGTTTTCATGCGGGCAGAAAACTTGGTGGCAGTGGCATGGCACGATGGCAAATGGGTGACTTGTCTCTCTCTACAGTACACACTAACAATATATGTGAGAAAGTGCAGCAACAGACAATTGAAAAGTAGGCACCAAAGCAACACATATTGTAAGGTGTGCAATGTGACAATGACTGAAATTGGCTGCTTTGAGCGAGATCAGACTTTGCTGTGTAAAATGTATGTGATATGTATGTGAAATCATAGAGTATGCAGGCTCATACAACATGCAAGACAGTAACATTTGTCAAAAGTAAATATTTTTTGTTGATTTGATATGTTAAACAATTGCTTTGTGTTCTTTTTTAAAAAATGTTAGTTTTTGGAAAAATATTCAGCCCTGGGAGATAAGAAACAAAAAAAAAATTAGCCCTAAAAGAGTTAATATTGTTTTTTTTTGTATCAGCATGCTGCTGCTGGAGTATGTGAATTTCCCCTTGGGATTAATAAAGTATCTATCTATCTGTCTATTGTAACAGTTGAGGTATTTATCGACCTCTCGAACCCTCAGGTAGTACGCCAAACACCAGGTAAAAGTCCAAGACTTTTTATTTTTATAATAATACTGTGCACTAAGCACCCTCCACTCCACACTACACATACAAATATCAATATTCAATAATTAAATACAAATACCACTCCTCTCCCGGACACTTCTCCACCCTTCCTCCCAGCTCAGCTCAATGTCTGGGCTTTCCCAGAGTCCTTTTATACTCCCTGACCCGGAGGTGTTTCTGCCCAATAGTCCACAAGTCCTTATTCCTTCCGGGTCAGGGTAACCTGGAAGTACGTCATCTCTCCTGTTCACGTGACCAGGACGTACTTCCAGGTTATAGGGCACATAAGAGTCCATGAGCCTCCCTACAGCGACACCTGGTGGTCCCCAAGGTATCCAGCAGGGCTGTGTATAAAATCCATGAGGCCCTGCTGGAATTCAGGGCACGTCCATGCTGTCGGGAGAGCTCCTCCTGGTGGCCTGGGGGTGAGGGCCGGAAACTCTCGCCGGCCATCCATCACACTATCTATCTACAAAGCAATGCATGCCGCACTAATACAGATGTATGGCTTTGTTATTTACAGAAAGGACCAGGATACAAACATGCTAAACATGCAGCATGGCAGAGACTTGCGTACAGGGATGAAAATGAAAATTATAAGTTTTACTTCCTAAAGAGGCATCAAGACAGTACAAAAAAATCATCATCCCACCAAGGCTATGCAAAGCAATTCACCATAAATTATGTGTAGTGATAAAGGCTTTGGACTTCAAAGGCTCAGGTTGTTAGATTACATCCCACTACTGACACTGTGTGACCATGAGCAAGTCACTTGACCTGCCTGCGCTCCAATTGGAAAACCAAAAGAAATGGAGCCATCCGTAACATACTGTAAATGTTGCAAGTCACCTTGGATAAAGGAATCAGCCAAATAAGTAAATGTAAACACTTAAACTGAAGCATTTAACATGTTGAGAGGTCCACAGAGCCACATAGTCTGTTTTGTCAGGGTTTGTAATGCACCGTGTAGAAGGAGGACTTTTCCCCTTCCCCAGTCCTGGCTCAATATCGGGTATTATTTTTTTGTTAAGGACTCTCTCTTACTTATTATTTGAAATACATTCACATAATTTTCTCCATAATCTTATCTTCTGCCTAAACTGTAAGCACAGCTGGGGGAGAGCAGAGCAAGTAATGTTACGTGACTGCCTACACAAAACAAATAAGTCTAATGTCCTGCTTACAGCAAAGGAACCATAGGATCAGCACAAGGAGGGAGGTTCAGTGCTTGTCAGCTTCATTAAAACTGTATGCGAAGGTGACCAGGGCCTCATGCCTCCCTACTCCCAGCAGCCTAGACAACAAAAACAATCTCAGCCATATTACTTTTAATTAAAGCAAGGGTGGGATGCTTCACACTACCATGGTGGGGGAGGGTCACAGTTCAACAAATCATTAACTTCAGCAGAAAGCTAAATATGCTGCTTTTAGAGAGGGAACAGCACCCCATTCACTAAAGAATTCCAAAGCAATTCCAATGATGACCATCCTAATGTTGAGCAACGTAGACAGAAATGCTTCCAACCTCAGTGTAAGAATAGTGTGACCCATCCATGTTGGGACAAAAAAGTGGCAAAAACTGCCTTACAACCAGGACCAGAATCAGAATCCCATTTATTAGCCAAGTCTGTTGGCACACAAGGAATTTGAGTCAATTTTTTTGTTTTTTCATAGATACACGACAGACATACACACAAGGGTAACACTTTAGTATAGGTACTTCAAAAATGCATCTTTTACTCATTTATTATTATGTAACAAGACAGTAAGAAAGGCTTCTTAACCCAGCCACAGGGGATGCACAAACCAGTGTGTTTCTTCGTGCCGGTCACAAGCCCGGATAAATGGGGAGGGTTATGTCAGGAAGGGCATCTGGTGTAAAATTTTGCCGAATCAATATGCGGACAACAATACAAATTTCCATACCAGATCAGTCGAGCCCCGGGTTAACAACGACCGCCACCAGTACTGTTAGTCAACAGGGTACTGGCGGAAATTGGGCTACTGTTGGCCAAAGGAGAAGAAGAAGGAGAAGAAGAGGGGGGAGACATGTCCGGAGGCAGAAGGAGAGGAGGAAGGTAAAGAGAGTGGAACTGAGGGTAGGAACTTTGAATGTTGGCAGTATGACTGGTAAGGGGAGACAGTTAGCCATTATGATGGAGAGAAGAAAGGTTGATATATTTTGCGTGCAAGAGACTAAATGGAAGGGGAGTAAGGCCAGGTGGATCGGAGGTTGATTCAAATTGTTCTACAATGGTGTGGATAGGAGGAGAAATGGAGTAGGGGTTATTCTGAAGGAACAGTATGTCAAGAATGTTCTGGAGGTGAAAAGAGTGTCAGACAGAGTAATGATTATGAAGCTGGAAATTGGAGGTGTGATGATGAATGTTGTTAGTGCATATGCCCTGCATAGTGCAGGTGTGCAATGGATGAGAAAGAAGATTTTTGGAGTGAGATGGATGAGGTGATGAACAGTGTACCCAAGTGTACCCAAGGGACAGAAAGTGCTGATTGGAGTGGATTTCAATGGACATGTTGGTGAAGGGAACAGAGGAGACGAGGAGGTGATGGGTAGGTATGGTGTCAAGTAGAGGAATGAAGAAGGTCAGAGGATAGTGGATTTTGCCAAAAGGATGGACATGGCTGTGGTGAATACGTATTTTAAGAAGAGGGAGGAACATAGGGTGACTTACAAGAGTGGAGGGAGATGCACACAGGTAGATTACATCCTATGCAGAAGAGTTGATCTGAAGGAGATTGAAGACTGCAAAGTAGTGGCAGGGGAAAGTGTAGTTAAGCAGCATAGGATGGTGGTCTGTAGGATGACATTGGAGAACAAGAGGAGGAAGAGAGTGAGGGCAGAGCCAATGATCAAATGGTGGAAGTTGAAAAAGGAAGACTGCAAGGTTGAGTTTAGGGAGACGGTGAGACAGGCACTGGGTGATAGTGAAGAGTTACCAGACAGTTGCGAAACTACAGCAGAAGTAGTAAGGGTGACAGCAAGAAGGGTGCTTGGCGTGACATCTGGACAGAGGAAGGAGGAAAAGGAAACCTGGTGGTGGAATGGTGAAGTATACAGAGGAAGAGGATGGCAAAGAAGAAGTGGGATAGTCAGAGAGATGCAGAAAGTAGACAGGAGTACAAGGAGATAAGGCAGAAGGTGAAGAAAGAGGTGGCAAAGGCCAAAGAAAAGGCGTAAGATGAGTTGTATGAGAGGTTGGACACTAAAGAGGGAGAAAAGGACCTGTACCAATTGGTTAGACAGAGGGAGAGTGAGGAGAGTGTGCTAAGCAGATGGAAAGAGTACTTTGAGAGGCTGATGAATGAAGAGAACGAGAGAGAGAGAAGAGGCTGGATGATGTGGAGATAGTGAATCAGGAAGTGCAACGGATTGCTAGAGAGTAAGGACAGCTATGAAGAGGATGAAAAATGGAAAAGCCGTTGGTCCAGATGACATACCTGTGGGAGCAAGGAGGTGTTTAGGAGAGATGGCAGTGGAGTTTTTAACCAGATTGTTTAATGGAATCTTGGAAAGTGAGAGGATGCCTGAGGAGTGGAGAAGAAGTGTACTAGTGCCGATATTTAAGAATAAGGGGGATGTGCAGGACTATAGTAACTACAGGGGGATAAAATTGATGAGCCACAGCATGAAGTTATGGGAAAGAGTAGTGGAGTAGTGGAAGCTAGGTTAAGAAGTGAGGTGATGATTAGTGAGCAGCAGAACGGTTTCATGCCAAGAAAGAGCACCACAGATGCGATGTTTGCTCGGAGGGTGTTGATGGACAAGTATAGAGAAGGCCAGAAGGAGTTGCATTGCATCTTTCTGGACCTGGAGAAAGCATATGACAGGGTGCCTCGAGAGGAGCTGTGGTATTATATGAGGAAGTCAGGAGTGGCAGAGAAGTACGTAAGAGTGGTACAGAAAATGTACGAGGGAAGTGTGACTGTGGTGAGGTCTGCGGTAGGAGTGACGGATGCATTCAATGTGGAGGTGAGATTACATCAGGGATTGGCTCTGAGCCCTTTCTTATTTGCAATGGTGATTGACAGGTTGACAGACGAGATTAGACAGGAGTCCCCATGGACTATGATGTTTGCTGATGACATTGTGATCTGTAGTGATAGTAGCGAGCAGATTGAGGAGACCCTGGAGAGGTGGAAATATTATCTTGAAAGGAGAGGAATGAAGGTCAGTAGGAACAAGACAGAATACATGTGTGTAATGAGATGGGGGTCAATGGAATGGTGAGGATGCAAGGAGTAGAGTTGGCAAAGGTGGATGAGTTTAAATACTTGGGATCAACAGTACAGAGTAATGGGGATTGTGGACGAGAGGTGAAAAAGAGAATGCAGGCAGAGTGGAGTGGGTGGAGAAGAGCGTCAGGAGTAATTTGTGACAGACGGGTATCAGCAAGAGTGAAAGGGAAGGTCTATAGGACGGTAGTGAGACCAGCTATGTTATATGGGTTGGAAACCATGGCACTGACCAGAAAGCAGGAGACAGAGCTGGAGGTGGCAGAATTAAAGATGCTAAGATTTGCATTGGGTGTGATAAGGATGGACAGGATTAGAAATGAGTACATTAGAGGGTCAGCTCAAGTTGGACGGTTGGGAGACAAAGTCAGAGAGGCGAGATTGCATTGGTTTGGACATGTGCAGAGGAGAGATGCCGAGTATATTGGGAGAAGGATGCTAAGGATAGAGCTGCCAGGCAAGAGAAAAAGAGGAAGGCCTAAGAGAAGGTTTATGGATGTGGTGAGAGGACATGCAGGTGATGGGTGTAACAGAACAAGATGCAGAGGACAGAAAGATATTGGAGCAGCTGAAAGAAGAAGAAGAAGAAGAAGACAGTAAGAAAGGCTTCTTCTGGTCTTCATAACACTTAATAAGCATCAGTAAAGTGTCTACTCATCTCTGCAATGTGAACTACTAAAAAAAACTTCTGTTTGGAGTGGTCTGAGGAGTCTTAAATGAGACACATTTCATATTCAGTATAAGACCTGTGAATGCTCCATATTAAGATGTCATTTTATTATCATAAATATTGTTAGTCACCTTAGATAAAGGTGTCAGCCAAAATAAGTAAATATAATGTAAATATAATCATGTCAGTATGCCACACTACACAAGGATGAATAACCAATTAACTGATGTTTTATCAGTGTTATGAAGACCAGAAGCAGCTTTGGTTAAGATCTTGTTACAGGAGAGTAAATGAGTTATAGACACCTAAACTAAAGTGCTACCCACACAATGAATAAGTACACATCTGAGATAATTACAAGACTAAGACTGTAAACACATGTATACAATATGCAAGGCAGTACAAGAATTACTGAAATAAATGCAGAATTAACCATTAACTATATGTAAGACTATTGCACAATATTTAGGGGGAGCCCAGACTGAACAAGACCGTTCATGAGCTTTACGGCCTATGGAAAGAAACTGTTGTCATGTCCGCTTCCTTTAGTGTAGTGAAGTCTAATACGAGGCAGATGGTAGAAGTTCAAAGAGGTGATGGCCTGGACTTGAGGGGCCAGTGATGATTTTCACTGCCCATTTCATGACTCTGGAATAGTCCAGGTCATGTAGGGTGGGAAGACTGATTCCAGTGATCTTTTTCTGCAAACCTAAATATTCATTTTGCTCTGTTCTTGTCACATTTAGTTGCTGATCCAAACCGCACAGTAATGGATGAGCTGAGAACAGACTCAGTGATTGCTGTGTAGAACTGGATAGACAGCTTCTTTGGTACACAGAACTCTCTCAGATGTTGAGAGTAGCAAAATGCAACTGAAAGCTTAAATGAAGGATTGCCAGTCCGTCCACTGAAGTCGCTGATGGAAAACCTGACACATTTTGGAGTATGCATCACTGTGGCAACCTTAAAAAACAGCAAAGGCACATATAGAAGGAGCATCAAAAAATAAATAACTTCACATACTCATACCAGCAGCATGATGGTTTAAAGGGGTCATGAGATAAATGAACCCTTTGGTTGAGTTATTAATGATCACACATGATCACACATGATCGACCACACAGAACACTTATCTCTTCATCACTTCTCACTAACTCAACCACCCATTACCAGAGTGAAGGAATTAAGAACTACTTGGTCACAAATAAACTACCTGTTAGGTCCGTGGTCTTGGAAATTCCATTTAAAACCCCAGCCCACAGAAAACCTTCATCCACTTCCAGTTTACATCATGTCCATGGTACCATTGCTCATACACATAAAATATCAACATATACAGTATACATACATACACATGTATATATACACATAAATACATATATATATACACACACACTCACACACACACTACTGATCAAAAGTTTTAGAACACCTCAGTTTTTCTTCAAACTGCTTCAAATTGAAGACATCTGTAGATTGTTATCTATTAGTTGTTCCCTGAAGAAGGTCCGTTTATAATATTATGAAATTTCATTTTTTTTTCAGTTATTGCTAACTTCAACTTCTAATTTAAACCTCTGCCAGTGTACTGCTTACATTTTCACCATTTTATGTCATTCACTGCATTTCAACTGATTAAATTTGAAGAAAACCTGAGGTGTTCTAAAAATTTTGACATATATAAAACATAAGGGGAGCAATCAGCAACATTCTAAATTTTCAGAAGGAATTTGATAACACGTGAGATGTTGGACTGAGGCTAAAAGAATGGGAATTTAGGGTGCAGTGTGTAGGTGGTGTCACGCATGCATGTTGGAGGATCTCCTTGCTGGCTCATTCGAGGTGGGTGGAGACCTCCACAGGAGACCTGCTGTGTGTTAAGAAGGGTTAACCAGAGCCCTGTTTTCCTTTGTGTTATCACCCTGTGACAATACACCATTTGTTATCAGAAGGCACTTACTTTAAGTTAGAGGGGCAAAGAAACTAAAAGTGATGACCCGGCTGCTGTCCCACCTATACTTTGCTTGTCAAGGCTCTGTTTCTACCTGCACCTGGCCACATCAAAGTGGGTATAAATTGGCTCAGACAAAGGAAGCAGAGGGTGATGGTGTGAGGAACCTCAGAATCTGGTGAAGTTAGGATTGGTGTCCAGCAAGGGTCAGTGCTAGAGCCGCTTCTATTTTTAATATATATACATGATTTGGTTAAAAACATAATGAATGAGATGGTTAAGTTTGCAGATGATACCAAGCTAGGTGGATTGGCAGATCATTGAGAATCTGTTGAATCAATCCAGAGGGACTTGGACAGCATGCAGGCTTGGGTAGATTTGTTTCTCTTCTTTTTCTCTTCTCTGTACTCAAATGTGGCACTTGGTGCCACTGTCCTACTGCCAAGTTGTTTGCCCCCTATGGAAAAGTCATCTCTGATAAAGTAGCACTGGAATCATCAGGTAGAAGGGTCCTTTCATCAGACTGACCAACCCAGCACTGACTCCACTGTGCAATGGTCAGTAGGAGGGAGGCAGCTTGTTGGCTGAGGTCTGTAGGACTCTGAACAAATCTGAATACTCTTATGTAATATAATCTACTCTTGCATTTTGCTCTTTACATGTACTATTATTATTGTACTATTGTGTTGTATTCCTGAGGTGGCAATGATAGATTGGCCATCTAGATCTGTGAAGAGGATCACTTGTGTTCTGTTTTGTGTATTGTATTTACCCCATTTTTTGACACCCATTGCACACCCAACCTACCTGGAAAGGAGTCTCTCTCTAAATTAACTTTCCCAAGATTTCTTCTATTTTTTCCCCTACAAGTTTTTTTTTTTGGAATCTTTTTCTTATTTTCATTGGAATTCAAGAAGGTTGGGGTGGTAGGCAAGGGCTGTCAAAAAACAGGGCCTGTTAAAGCTCATTGCGGCACTCCTTGTCTGGTTTTGGGCTAAACCAAAAATAAATTGTTATTTGTGGCAGATGAAATTTAATATCAGTAAATGTAAAGTACTATATTACAAGTAGGAAGTAAAAATGTGAGGTCTGCGTACACAGTGGGAGGTCTGAAAATTGAAAATACCAGTTATGAGAAGAACGTAGGCTTTGTGGTAGACTCAACACTATAAACTGCCAGACAGTGTTCAGAAGTCATCAAGAAGGCTAACAGAATGTCAGGTTATATACAGTAGCATCTTGATGTGTAGAGTACACATCCAACGAGGTTTTACTGAAGATTTATAACACACTGGTGAGGCCTTATCTGGAGTACTGTGTGCAGTTTTGGTCTCACATGCGCGCAACAGGCAGATATCCCATTTTTAAACAGAAACTTGCCCAGGGTGCGTCATGGTACACAGTGTGACCACATCTGGATCTACCTTGATAGGTGAGTGGAGTAGACAGGGGCAGCAGAATGGCTGGGTAATCTGGCCGGTTATATTTAAGAAGTTGCCAGCCAAAGTGGTGGTCAGTGGACCTAAAGGCGAGGTAGGGATATGCACTGCTGAACTACAGAGAGAGCAGTTGGTTTCCTTTTTCTTGATGGATTTCTAAATATCTCTAATACATTTATATCTCTGACTGATTATTTTTGGTGAAGGCATATATAAATATTTGGTTTTGGATTATTTTCTTTTAGGATTGGTTCAATTGCCCTTCTTTTTGTATGTACACATACTTGATTTTCTTGTAAGTATTTTTCTATCTCTTTCCTTTTTGAAGAGCTTCCTGGCCAGTTTCAATGAAGGAAGGCTGACTTTATTTTTGTGTGTGTGTGTGCGCGTAGTTTTGTATTGAGGACTACTGGAGTTCACTGTACCTACTGTAAATACACCTTCATTTATTTTTGTTTTTATCCTTTTTCAATTTACTTTTGGATGGAGTGTCAGCACTGAAGGACTGAGAATCAAAGCCTGCCTGGCAATGCTTTGTCTTTGTTGTATAAGACTTTTGTAATAAATCTTTACCTTTCACCCTTCGATTTTGGTCTGTGTCTCTTCTTTTCCCTGATACCAGTAAGCTTATGATCTTTGAGATGCCCAATGTATATGTTGGGGCCACTTTCCCACTACACAGGATATCACAAAGTTACGCATGTTATGTAGTCTGAATACTTTTTAAAGTAACGAGTAACCTAATAAATATTTTATTGAAGTAAAAATGTCTGCGTTATTATTATTATCCCAGCAGCATTGGGTGTAAGGCAGGAATCACACATATCGGTACGATGGTCATTTGCAGGGTTCAATCACACAGCCAAGCAGATAAGCATGCTGTGTACAATCCGGTAACAGAAGCCTATAAATAAGATAAACAAAGTGTGAGAATGACTAAACATATTTATAAAAGAAGAAAATGATCATGGGTGGCATGCTTATTTTCAAATTCAAGGTGGCCAATAACGACATTTAACTTCTTTTTATACAGTTGGATGAAGTTGGAGAATTTTGCCAAAGGAGAACTCCAGATGATTCCTTCCATATGTAAATGGAGATTATCAATTAAATTGAGTTCTGGCTTAACCAAGTTATTCACCGATAATCTGTGTACATGTGAATGCATTGAATGAGGAATGACTTAAGCACATTTAAGTTAGGAGGAATGCCCAAAGGGGACTGGGCGGTCTCGTGGCCTGGAACCCCTACAGATTTTATTTTTTTCTCCAGCCTTCTGGAGTTTTTTTTTGTTTTTTCTGTCCACCCTGGCCATCGGACCTTACTCCTTTTTATGTTAACTAAGGTTGTCTTATTTTAATTTCTTATTTGTCTTTTATTCTTCTTTTCTTCATTATGTAAAGCACTTTGAGCTACTTTTTGTATGAAAATGTGCTATATAAATAAATGTTGTTGTTGTTGTTGTTGTTGTTATGATATTATATACAAGCATGCAACTATTCTCCTAATTTATCGTTATATACACTTGTATGGTTTTATTAATTTTATTTTTTGTGACTTATTTATTATTATTCTTACCTAAGTTTGTTTTTCTTTTTGACATCATGTAAAACACTTCAAGCTAAATTCTTTGTATGAAAATGTGTTATAGAAATAAATGTTGCTGCTAATCTCTTTTGCCTTACTGCTCTGTTGATTCCTACGTTTTCTGCTTCTCCCTATAAACAGGAAATACAGCAGAAACTTTATATTAAAGATGCATCATTTATGTCAAATGTTGGCATAATTAAAGTAAAGTGTAAACAATACAGCTAAGCAGTGTCCCTGTTGCATCTTCTCTGCTCCACTCTGCTTTGCAGCCTTTGCGTTCTCTTTTATTTGCAACTATCTTACTCATCCAGCTGGCTTTAGTGACAGCAGCAGCAGTTGGTGTATTGTCACTTGTAGTGCGTCATGAAATTCGGACATGCAAGTCTAACAAATATGCAAAATATTGTTTCTTGGTGGCGCCATGATAAACAAGAATGTATTCAACTACATAGCTCCTTTTTTTTTCTTTTTCTTCTGTTTAGTTATTGCACTTGTCACCAGCACTGTCATATAGGTTTCTGAGTACAGCTTAGGAAAAGAGAGGATAGATATGAGACAATCCCGCCATGATGTGATGCTTCTCATTAGACAACAGATGGCTAGAGGCTAGTCCGTAAGCAGCCGTAACAATGCCACTTCAACCTATCTGCTCCATTTCTGTCAGTCACTGAACTAGGATTATAGCAGAGGATTTCTCAGGTGCACTGGAAATGGCAAAAACAAGCTTTCCAATTAAATCAGGCAGCCTTCAGCTAGCATCAACCACATCATAGAGCAGGCCAAACCGAGTTCCATGTAGAAACGAATTGCCTAGGGTTTTGTGCTTGACTGCAGCACTTTAAAGGCAAATGACCACTGCGACAGAAACAATCCTACTACACACTGCAGGCAAACGAGAGGAGCCATCAAATGAAAAGCACATTTTAGAATGATTATATACAATAAATGTTTTTAAAACAACTGCCTTTTAACTTCTCTGGTGGGGCAACTCTGTTATGTGCTGCCATAAAATTAGAAGCAAAAAGAAGATCCATTGGCATCTTCTTGACACTTTGCATACACTGGAGCATTTCTAGTAAGGAATGGCAATCAATCAACCGCCAATCTGAATCAGATGATTTTTCACTAAAAAATATTTGACCAGTGATCGGTAAATTGGCCAATCACAAAAAAACAACCTTTAGAGCCCCATGCTTTTTTAGGCTTTACAGTAATTTAGTGGCAGTGCTCCTTTACACAAGGTATTATGGTAATTGAGTCAGCGCCTAGTATAAACAAAGCAAGTCAAGGCTTGTGTTAATAGAGAGCAGAGACAATTGGAATAGCCTTTATGTTAAAGAAAGTAGAGTAATACACTGAGAAAAGGAAATCAGGGAAGTCGTCCTGTGCAACTAGCCAAACGGCAAGAAAAGCTACTTTAATGAAATCAGACTTTTTTACTTTGTCCTTTAATTAAAACTGACACTGTCTGAGTTTGGATTGCAAGCTTGTTTAAAGTGTGCAGCAGCTTTTATATTGGAAACAGAAAAGGTAAAGATGGTTTAGAAATTGCTGTTTAGTAAACAATAGGCTTGTTAACTTAACAGCAAAATGTGTCTTTTACTTAAAAACCTGTTAAACCTTCTTGAAAAACAACCTATGAGCACTTGATATATGTGCAACTTTTTTAAAGATCTGTACTGTGTTTATTATTTATTTCCATGTGTCAAAGAGCATAATATGAATGTCTAGCTGATACACTGAAGTAAAAAAAGAACACACACATGTATAAATATACTGCTTAAAAAAATTAAAGGCACACTTTTTAATGAGAGTATAGTACCAAGTCAATGAAACTTCTGGGAAATTGATCTGGTCATTTAAGTAGCAGTGGGGGTTGTTAATCAGTTTCAACTGCTTTGGTGTTAATAAAATTAACAATAGGTGCACTAGAGGGGCAACAATAAGACGACCACCAAAACAGGAATGGTTTAACAGGTGGAGACCACTGACATTTTTCCCTCCTCATCTTTTCTGACTGTTTCACTCGTTTTGCATTTGGCTACAGTCAGTGTCACTACTGGTAGCATGAGGCGATACTTGGACCCTACAGAGTTTGCACAGGTAGTCTAACTTCTCCAGGATGGCACATCAGTATGTGCCATTGCCAGAAGGTTTGCTGTGTCTCCCAGCACAGTCTCAAGGGCATAGAGAAGCTTCCAGCAGACAGGCAGTTACTCTAGGAGAGCTGGACAGGGCTGTAGAAGGTCTTTAACCCATCAGCAGGACCCACTGGTATCTGCTCCTTTGGCCAAGGAGGAACAGGATGTGCACTGCCAGAGCCCTACAAAATGATCTCCAGCAGGCCACTGGTGTGAATGTTTCTGACCAAACAATCAGAAACAGAGTTCATGAGGGTGGCCTGAGAGCCCAACATCCTCTAGTGGGCCCTGTGCTCACTGTCCGGCACCATGGAGCTCGAATGGCATTTGCCATAAATATTAGAATTGGCAGGTACACCACTGGCTCCCTGTGCTTTTCACAGATTAGAGCAGGTTCACTCGGAGCACATGTGACAGACGTGAAAGGGTCTGGAGAAGCCATGGAGAACATTATGCTGCCTGTAACATCGTTTGGCATGACCGGTTTGGTGGTGGGTCAGTGATGGTCTGGGGAGGCATATCCATGAATGGACACACAGACCTCTACAGGCTAGACAACGGCACCTTGACAGCTATTAGGTATCGGGATGAAATCCTGGTACCCATTGTCAGACCCTAATGCTGGTGCAGTGGGTCCTGGGTTCCTCCTGGTGCACGACAATGTCCAGCCTCATGTAGCAAGAGTATGCAGGCAGTTCCTTGAGGATTTTTTT